>NW_020955299.1:1616136-1896335 GCF_003031625.1 Empidonax traillii | reverse complement strand
CTGAGATTAGCATCCAAGATATAGTCGCTGGCTGTCAGCACGGCAGAGAAGACTCTCCAGTTTCATGCACAATGCCTGGTGACAAATGGGACACAATCAATAGCAAAGGTCATTGCTCACCCGGCCGGAAAGTCCCTGCCAGTGTGACAGGGAAGAATGGGGGCAGATCTGCCCTGATCTTCTCTGGGGGGAGACGTGGATGTGTCCCGACTGGCAGAACAGTTGGGCTGCGCTTTCAACATTTTTCCTTGCATGACATTCTCACTTTGAACCAAACGTGTAGAATTAATGCCTCCTTCTGCAAGGGAGAGGAGATGGGAATACAAAACCACTTCCATTAAACCCTCCGGTTGACGGAAGACTTCAGGTGTGAATTGGATAAGTGTCACTTAAATCCTACGTGATGAATTACCAGCTATAATAAGCCATTAACTGGTGCCAAATTGATTTAATTCAGAAATGAGATTTCACTTTTATCAACAGAGGAAGAGCAGAGAGCAACCCGCGGGTGCCCAGGGGCTCGGTGCCAGGCAGCGCACGGCTCTGCAAGTACAATGACTCGGTGGGAAAAGCTTCCTTCGCCCCTCGGCAGCTCCGGCCGGAGCCGGGACATGCCCGTGGCGTGTGCGAGGGGCTCAGCCCCTGCGAGAAGGACGGTGCCTCTGTCCGAGGCGATTTCGCTCCCAGGGAAGGGCAGAGCCATCTCGGGAGGGGACTTGCAGGACTCCCCGAAGTAGGGGGACCCGGGCGGCAGCGGGAGAGCCCGGAGCCCGCTCCCGGCACGGTGACAATGGGGCTGTCCGGAGGCACCGCGCCCCGGCACCGGCGCTGTCCGGGCTCGGTGCTCGCTCGCACCGGCGGGCGATGCCGCCCCGACCCGGGCACCGCGCGCGTCCCGGCGGCGGCAGCACCGGCGGCCCCCAAAAACCCCGCTCTTTGTCTCCTCCGGGGCTCACCGAAAGTGGGAAAGTGCCCCCCGCACTGCTCCGCAGTCCCTGCGAAGCCAGAGGGGAATCGGCTCGGCGGAGCATCCCCCGCCGACCCCGGGGCTCGGGGAGCGCGGCGCGGGCAGCGCTGCCTTACCTGTCCGCAGGTCCGGGGCTGGCGGAGCCCGGCAGGCAGGGCAGGGCAGGGCACGGCAGGGCAGAGCTGTGCGAGCGGCGGAGGGGAGGCAGGTCTGCCGGGGGCAGCGGGTGTTCAAACCCGAGAGCAGGAGGAGCAGGAGGAGGAGACAGGGGGAAGGCAGTGGGGGAATGTGGAGAGGAACCGGGGACGCCGGGAATCCCGGGGGACTGGGGTGCATGGTGCGGGAGGAGGTGGGGCTGGGAGGGGCTCCGGGCGTACGGGGGGCTGCGGAGAGGGGGGCTCTGGGAGAGTGCAAGGGGGTCTGCAGGGGGGTGCAGGGGCATGCGAGGGGCGCATAGCGCGGGGGTGCCCAGCGCGGAGGAGGAGGAGGTGCGGGAGCGCAGGGTGCTGCTGGCAGCAGCGGTGCCTGCCCCGGGCACGGACGGGGCAGACAAAGGACGGAGACAAAGGCGGGGCAGCCCCGGGGCGGGCCCCGCTCACCTGCGCGGCGGGGCGGGCTTCGCGCCCCCCGCTCCTCGCAGCGGGGGCTCCCCGGCGTTCCGGCCGCGGAGCGGGTTAGCGACCCCAGCGAGGGGCGCAGCATCTCCCCCTCTCCCCGCCCCGGCCCCGCCGTCCCGGGGGAGCCGCCGGGGACGGGCGGGGGGCGCCGGGACCCTCGGGGTGCAGCGCCGGGACCCGCGCCCGCTCCTCCCGCCCGCTGGGGGGCGCTTGGCACCACCGAGCGTGACGTCACCCGCGCGCGCCGCCACCGCCTCCCCCCCTCTCCCCCCCCCCGCTCCCATCCGCGGGCTGGGCGGGAGAGAAACGGGCGGAGGGGCCGGTACGGACCGGGGGGGACAGCGGGGAACCGGGGGGGACAGCGGGGATAGCAGGGAACCGGGGGGGACAGCGGGGATGGGGAGGAAAGGAGGGGACAGCGGGGATGGGGACAGCGCGGTATGGGGACAGCGGGGTGGGAGGACACTGAAGTACAGGGACAGCGGGGTTGGGGGGGGAGGTCGTGCCGATGCGGGTGCCCCGCGGGGCCGGGAGTGCCCGGGGGTGACGGACACTCGAGCGGGCCGGGCAGCGGGGACGCTCCGTCCTGCCCGGGGAGCCCGGCCGCGGGCAGGGCACGGCCGGGGAGCAGGGCCGGCTGTCCCGGGAGCTCGGCCTGTAGACACGGGTGGGGGGGGGGTTGGCAGATGATGGATTAGTGTTATGTGATATCCCCCATCCCTCCCAGCGTCCTGCAGGGAAGGGTGGATCTCTCGGGATGCTCTTCCCTCACTGGGGCCTCTCTTTAAGGAGGGGTGATGTTTAGGTGAGGATGTGAACCTAAACCTCTGAAAACTCAAAACGTTTATGCTGCTCTGATAGAGATCTTTTTTACAAATGTGAGAGTCACTGTGGCTGGAGGACTAGAGAGATGCTTAGGGATCTTAATTTTATTTAGTGTAGCAGATCACGGATATTCCAGGAAATCTTTGTATACAGTGGTAGGATTCTGATTTAAAAGAAAGGGTTACGAGGGTAGCTCCCTGTTTTGTGAAGGTTAAACTAATCCTTTGTAAGTCTGGAAAATGTAGTTTGTTGCAGCTGAAACAGCTTGAAAATCGGTGTCTAAAGAGCTGATTGGAATGTTTGTGGTTCAGCAGAGGTCTCTGTAGGACACTGGTGGAGCAGCCAGAGGATAAACGTTGCTTTTGTGGTTCCTTCCAGGGCCTGGGGAAGATGACAACCCTCACACGGCAGGACCTCAACTTTGGGCAAGGTAACGTGTTGTGCTGAGCTGAAGCTGATGCCCCTGTGAGCCTTCTCCTTGGCACTGAGTGTTTGTGGAGGGTTGGTCTATCCCTAAACCACCTGCGGCCAAGGGGATGCACGTGAAATTCATGTACCAAAAAAAAAAAAAAATTCCTCTGAGTCTGTGGTATTGCTCTGCTTCCCCACCCCACCCCACTCCAGCATTCTTTACTTCTGTTTTTCAGTTGTTGCAGATGTTCTTTCAGAGTTCCTGGAAGTGGCTGTTCACCTCATCTTGTACGTCAGAGAAGTTTACCCCATCGGGATCTTTCAGAAGAGGAAAAAATACAATGTACCTGTGCAGGTAGGAGATTTTCCCAGAAGCTGTCAGCCACGTGGACAAGCAAAATAGCAAGGATTAGTCAACACTCACTAGAATGAAAACTTGTTCTCTGGAAGTGATTGTTTTAATGTGCAAACTCATTTTTGAAGGGAAATTAGTTCCTGTCCTAAGGGAGAGCAGCCCTGTAGCTGAGGATACAGCAGTGCTCATGGAACAAGCAGGTCATGGACAGCAGTAGTAGAAGGCTTCCCCATCTCTGTGCAGTGAGGTAACAGGAAAGCATGTTTCCTAGGAAGTAGGGATGGCTGGAATATGCTATTCCCAATATGCTGTTGTGGATATATTTTCCTGATAGACAACAACTGTGTGGGTGCAGTGATCTGCCTCAGCTGATTTAACCCTTCCCTGAAAGAATTGCTGGTTTGAATGGGCAACTCAGCATTTTTCACCAGTAGTTGAAGCATGACTCGAGTGCCTTGTGCACACTGGTGCTTCTGTTTAAATCTCCCCTTTTAGCACTGTCCTGCTTCACATTAAACACAGCTCTGACTCTTCCCTGTGTTTGCTACAGATGTCCTGCCACCCGGAGCTGAACCAATACATCCAGGACACGCTGCACTGTGTAAAGCCACTGCTGGAGAAGGTGAGAGCGAGTCAGGGACCAAAGTACTGCAAGTGGCTCTGATAGAAAGTAAGAGAACATAAATACTCTCGTAACTGCAACCTTTATTTACTAATTTACCATATACACTATACTAGCCGGTAAAGTTCATAACAAAACTAAAAGCAACACCCATAACCTTTTCTGGCAGTCAAGGCCTTGCTGCATCTTTTACTTGCACCTGAGGACATATGCCTGTGTATTTCTAGTTACATCATCCTGCACTTTAACATTCTGCTTTTGAATCCATCCCAGTTTAGCTGTTCTGGCAGAACAGTTTGAATGCTTTTGTAAGAGAGAGGTGTGACCTGTGAAACATTCCAGGAAGCTGCTGGCAGGTTTTGTGTTCCTTGCTCTTTACAGACAATCTTAATGCACGTTTAGAAAACAGAATGAGGTCAGTTGTACACTGTGGTTGTACAAAGCTGCTCTGTTTGGCCAGTGGTCTGAGTGTTTCTTACCTCCCTCGGTGTCCATCTCCTCAGGGATGATGCAGTGAGATGGCTGCATCTCCTCCTTTGTTCCAAAACAGGATCTGGAGAAACATACAATTTAGCACACCCATCTCTCTCAGCCTTAGCCACAAGCTGTCAGTTTAAAATCCAGCAAGAAGTGGCTTTGCAAAAGCAATTTTTCTGATTGTTAAGAATAATCTGAGCTCCAGCTTTGGATAACTGCTTGTGCCGTGAGCCTCAACAAATACAGTGGGAATGCACTCCCACTATATCAAAGCACGCTGGGGGCAGCACACAGCTTGTTTTAAGGAAGGGATTTTTCTTATCTTTGTTCTTGCAGAACGACGTGGAGAAAGTTGTGGTTGTAATCCTGGATAAAGAGCACCACCCGGTGGAGAGATTTGTCTTTGAGATCACCCAGCCGCCTCTGCTCTCCATTAGGTGAGGTTTCCACTCCTGCTTGCCCGTGGCATCCAGCACCTGCCTCTGAGGGCTGTTCTGGGAGCAGCTCCAGGCCTTTGCTGTTTGCCAGTAACAACTGCTGTGTCCTCCACAGTTCTGAGTCCCTGCTGTCCCACGTGGAGCAGTTACTCCGTGCCTTCATCCTGAAAATCAGCGTGTGCGACGCTGTGCTGGACAACAACCCCCCAGGTAAACGCCACTGGGATCCAAACAGCCTGATGATGCCTGGCATTGCTTGGCTTGGCCCATCCCCTGGGAGCTGTCCCTGGAGCTGGAACCTGCCCTTTCTCTCTCAGGTTGCACCTTCACAGTTCTGGTTCACACACGGGAGGCTGCCACACGGAACATGGAAAAGATCCAGGTGATAAAGGTGAGTGACACCTTTGGGCACCTGACTGTGTGTGAGAAGCTGCAGAGCAGAGACTGGGCAGATCAGAGTTCTGGCCTCTCTGAGGTTAAGGCTGACCTGTTTTGAACATGTACTTAGTGTCACTTGATGCACTTCACAGCTGTTCTTGATGTGGGTTGAAATGGTTTGTGCTGGGGAGGTGGGAGCACCCACCACACGAGTGTAACAACACTCACTGCCCAGTGCCTGCTCAGTCACTTAGAAGTGCTCAGACAGGTAGAGCAGGTACTTGAATTTTATCAATAAAAAGCAGCTCTCATCCCCCATCCACTGTGTGGATGGCTGATTCTGCATAAGGAGCAAGGCAGACTAAGATTCAGGTAACTAGTGGGTTTGGGGGCATAAATAAATTTGAAAGTGTGTACAGATCACTTTCTGAAGCAAGACTTCTTAAGCATCCTTGCACAAATACAGGGAAACCTTTTTCCTGAGCCAAGTTATACTATGTGTCCTAAGGCACAATGAATAAAGCTAGTGAAGTATAAAATTGTTTTAATGGCTCTGTACTGCTTAGCAGTGGAAACTGGAAGTGTAGTAGGCCAAGCTTTAAACTTCCAAGGCAGGATGGAAATCCATGCCCCAGGCATTCAGGAGTTGCAGTTAAATGCTGGTGTAAGGGGCAGAAGAACATGGTAGCTCATGACAGCTGAGAGTGTATCTTTTAAAGAAGTGAGGTGTCCCCTTTGCAGTAAGCAAAGAGGGTTGACATCGCAGTTTGGTGCTGGAGACAGTTATGCTGAGTCTCAGGGCCAAGTGTACAAGCGTTACACTGAGGAGGAGCTCACCTTGCAGCACTGCCAGGCTCTGCCAGTAACACACCTTTGTGTTCCTGCCCCCAGGACTTCCCGTGGATCCTTGCTGATGAGCAGGACGTGCACATGCACGACCCCCGGCTTATCCCCCTGAAAACCATGACATCTGACATCTTAAAGGTAAGCAGATCAGACCAAGAGGTGGCTGAACCTGCTGTAGTTCTGAGCTTTGCTCTCTCACCAGCTCTGCAGTTTGCTGTGGGGGGACAACTTTAATGCTGCTGAGCAGTAGCTTAGCCTTGCAGGTGTCTGTGCCAGCAATCAAAGCAGGGCAAGACTCCTCATAATAAAATAACCCCCTGGTTATGGGGGAAGGTACAAACCCTTCCTATCCAGCCTCTTGCAGGCTTTTCCCCATCCACCTACCTGTACACCAAACAGGACTGATGGCTGATTTCTCCCCTCCAGATGCAGCTCTATGTAGAGGAGCGAGCCCACAAAGGCACCTGATTTCAACTCCCCCTTGCCTTCGAGCCTCATGTGATCTTCCAGCGGAATAAGATCTGTCACAAACCATACCTTGAGAACCATCTCTTCAGCCAGCCTTCTGGTGAATGTAGAGCAGCTGCTGCCTCTTAATTTCAAGTGCTCTTACCACTGTATATAGAACTGACTTGGAATGTGGAGCCAGAGCCTGTTCCCCTGTCCCCAGGTGTGCGAGTGAGTGCAGGTGTTGTTACGGTGTGTCCCTGGGGAGTCAGTGCTTTGTTCTCACCTGGTGGGGCAGCTCCCTTGCACAGGGGCAGGGATGGACAGCAAGGAGCTGTTCCACGAGAGCAATGGACTCGTGCTAAGGGGGAGTGAGGCCTTATGGTAGTGTCTGTCCACTGTGACTGTCCCAAGTAGTCTTCAATAAATATGAAATTTTACCCCAGTTGAACTGGGCTGAGTCCTGTTCAAACCAGCCTCCCTTCTTAAGTGAAGTATTTTTTCTGTGGAGCGTTCACCACTTTCCTGGCACATATGTGGTCTCTGTCAGTTCCTATGAAAGGCTGTACAACCTTGGTCTCCCTCTTTTCCACGGGAGACCTCCCACCCACAGGTGCCATTAGCAAGGTGGAATTTGGTGCAAGAGCCTGCCTGGCACCTCCTGATTCCTCCAGATAACAAGTGCAAGAACAATGTAGATCGAGGCTGGGCACTGCTTTAACATTTTATGTTGGGTTACACAGTTCAGTACAAACCAAGCTCTGCTGTGAACAAGGAAAAAAAAGCTGCTTGCATTTGCAGGACAAAGGAGACCCACCCAGAGAGTACAGACAAAAAGTGCACCTGAGGCCACCTGGTTACAGTCCTGAGGTAAAGCAAAGCCTTTTACTGTGCCTTCACAAGAGCGTGTGGGGCCCAATGGTGATGCTGGTGTTTGTCACACGGACCCCATACCATCCTGCCCAGAACTGGGTGTCCTGCCCTCCGTGCTGAAAGTAGATGTGACGAACTCCTGCTGGGTAATTCTGGAACGTGTGGGAAATCTGGAGAGAAATAAGAGATTTCCTCTTAATTTGCCAGCACTGACCCGAACCTGTCATGGGTTTGCCACTGACTTGGCCATCCTTGCACAGTAGTTTTAAAACAAAGGTTTTTGATCCAATAAAACAGCAGTCTGCTGTTGTGGCTTAGTTATTTAAGACAAAAACTTAGGTAAAACCCAGAAACCATTAAAAAGACTGAGCTATAAAACAACACAGAAGCCCAGGGGATATTTTGTAGAAAATCCTGGGCACCTAAAAAGGAACTGGACTTGATCAGGGCACCACTGCTTTGGCATCATCAACAGCAAGGACTGACTCCTGTATAGAGGAGGACCTGCTGTATCGAGGAGGCTGAAGAGCAGAGAAAGGACCGCTGCGACTTCTGGCCAAGTAAGACTGGCAAGACTCAAGTGCCACAGAACTGATGTAAAGCTCCTGCCCCCGGGGTTGCTGCTCACCTCTCTCCACTTGGCATCGTTCCACTGCTCGATGATCACGGGCTCGGGGTGGAACTCCTCCAGGACGATGTGATCAGCCGAGAGCAGCCGCACCGTCAGCTCGTAGCGGCACCCGCAGTCGGACCTGGCAGCGTACCTGGGGAGGCAGAGGAACCAAGGAGCAGGGCTGTATGGACAGCCTTCCCTTCCCTCTGGGGTTCAGAAACAAGTCTCCAAGAAGATCTCTGTCTGCACACGAGAAGGACTGTCATCCCCATAGCTATGGAGAAGTTCTACAACTTCCAGCTGTCCCTTCCCAGGACTGCCACCTCTCCTTACACCCCTTTAATAAGCTGAGATGTCGCTTATGCTTTACTCGACAGCTGCAACTCCCGAAGGATAAAGAACTGATTTTATAGCATGAAAAGCTCCACAGGCCTGGCTTAATTCTAGGCCCATGCCAGAAGTTCTGGTTTTCAGTGTGTCCTCTTACCAGTCCTTGACTATGATTTCAGGCCGTATCTCATCCATCAGCTGATTGCCGTATCCTTCGTTCTGCAGAGTAATGAGCTGGGACTTGAGGCATAGCCTGAAACAGCCACAGAAATACTCTCAGTTCCTCAAAACACATCTCTTCCCTCTCACTGTCCATGTCTTTTCCCTGACAGGTTTACTGCCTGCCCAGACCTGGAAGGCCCACAAACCTGACAAGGCCTGTCTTTCCCATAGCCAGAACTAGATAAGGAAATGAACTGAATTAGCTTCACCCCCAGATGAAAGGGATAGTTACCTACAAGCTGGATTAAGAGGGGTCCTTGGACTTGTGTATTGGAACAAAAAACCACTGCCTAGTGCATGTAAAAGCAGCTACTCCTCCTCTGTGGACAGCTTTTATTACACTCTGTTTGCATGACACACCTACCATTCCTGGAGGTTCCAGAGCTGTGACCCTGTCAGGTAAGTGCAGCTGATTATGTCTGCCAGAGCCTTAACCTTTGCCCATCAACTGTGGGAGAGGAGAATTACTGTAACTATACTTCAGACTAAATGACATAAAGACTTAATTAAGCTCCTTCCTTTTCCCACAGCTGGGCTAAGGTTCAGTGACCTGCCTGAAGCTTTCTAACTGTGCAGACACACATAGGGGGAAAGAGGTTTCCAGCTCCAGATGACTGGAATCCAGTTCTTACCCAAATGAAGTGGCAAAGTATTTTTGTACTGTGGGGTCTGGCATCATAGTTCCATTAGCTCCAGGCAGTTGCTCAATTCTCCATTCATCTCCGTCGTTGCGGTCAATTGTCCAGTGCTGGAATTTCTCTACAAACACAGGTGTCCAAGATGAGGGTTAGGACCTCACTTCAGCTACCAGCAGGGGCTCTGCTTTCATTAAAGAGTCAGCTACAGGAGAATTCTATTAAGCTACTTGGAGTTTTCAGATCCACTGTATTTTTCCTACAACTGGAAGTGGCTCCTGTCATTAGGTTGCTTTTCATGTGGCTGTCAGCAGCTGGCACAGTAGGTAGCAGCTTTCTGACCACATCACAAACTCATCATCAGCAATAAAATAAAATTACTGTAATCCTATTAGTCAAGTCTTTGATAACACAAAGTTCTCCAGCTGCCCAAATGTTTAATGCCAATACCTGATGGTTTCGTTACCACCTTGTACTTGCTGTGCAAATTAATTCTCACCGTCTACAGTGCTGAGGCCTTGTGACTCCAGATTTTTCTGGTTGCAACCACAAAGTACTGGTAAATACACACCCGCCTAGCTACTGAAGTTCTGTTGCTGGAGTGGAGCTGGATGTGACCCAGCAGCGCTCCACCAGCAGCTGGACAGCCCTGCAGCTCCAGCAGTTGAGTCATGCAGGATACAGTGACTCACTCTGACTTCTCGGAAACTCTTAAAGTGATAAAATAACGAAACCAACCTTCAGCGCAGGGGTTTTTGATTAAGTTTCTCTTCAAGCGGCAGAGCATGTAGAAGACCCTCCAGTCGGAGACGTTCCTGTCCAGGCTCTGCTCATAGAATCCGTCGCGCTGGCACTTCCTCTTCCAGAGGGTGTTGAGGTCCACCACGTACCGCCACTGCGAGCACACCAGGCGGCAGTTGCGGAGCAGGTCCTGGGCGGGCAGCAGCGACAGCAGCTGCACCAGCACGTCCTCGGGGAGGTCTCCGATGGTTGTCATGGCTGAGGGCGAGGGGGGGAAACCGCGGCCCCGGGGCAAACAAACACGGGCTCCGCCTAAGGCAGGGGCAGAGCCATGGGCAGCCCAGCGGGCCGGGCCCCAAAAACTCCGGGTCGGGGCCCCAGCCCCGCTCCGGTCCCGACGTGCGCCCTCCGGCCCCGGATGTGCGGGAGCGGCCCTTCCGCGGGGCGGGCGAGGGAGGAGCGCGGGCGGGGCCGCCAGGCTTTATCAGGCCAGCCCGGACCGCCCTCGGCGAACCCGCAGCCGAGTGTCGGGACAGCCCAGCCCGCCCGGCCACGAAGCTCCCGCCCAGGTAAGAGCGCTCGGTGTCACCCCGAGCCCGTGCGGGGCTGTCCTGGGCTGTCTCCGGCGACAGACGGGGACACGGCCCGGGGTGGGCGCTGCCCGCGATGCCGGGATGCGGATCGGTCCCGGGGGAGATGTGGATCGGTCCCTGGGGGGGGGGATGCAGACCGGTCCCCAAGGGGGATGCGGATCGCTTTCCTGGGAAGAGACCGGTCCCAGGGAGGATGCTGCGAACCGCAGTGGGAAAGGGAAGGTACCTCCTCCCCTCTCCCGAGCGCAGGGGATGCTCGCTAACGAGGGGAGCGGCGGTGCTCCATCAGCACGCCGGGCCTCTGGAATTCCTGTAAGAGATCAAACCGGGAGACTGCTCATGTTTCTAGTTTTGGTGGGGTTGTTGTTGTTGTTGTTGTTTAAACTACGTTTTAGCCTTCAGGACTGTGGTGGAGGGTTGGAAGTGAGGAGGGGGGGTGGGAATGGGAAAGAATGGGAAATCACTAATGCTATCCCCGGAAAAGCCAGGGAATTTTAAATGCCAGTTTGTCCCCGCTGGCTGCAGTGCAGATAAAGGACACACAGTGCTCTGCATCTGAACATTAGGATGCTGTTACAGCAGTGACTCCCTATTTCTTCCCTCCCTTGCCCGGTTTGGCACTGCTGTATTTCTTCAAGTCACATGTCAGGATATTTCCCCTCTGTTCCTGCTGCTCTCCCAGGCTTAATGACTCGTTCCTGAGGAGTTTGGCTGCATCCATGCAGTTCACTGCAGTCTCAGCAGCTTCCCAGCCCCAGGACTCAGCTGACACAACAGCAGTGTCACAGTGCATCCCTCACTGGTGACAGGGTCTGAATCTGCACACTCATCCTTCCTTAGTCCTGCAGCACCTGGACCTCAGGGCAGCACAGAGCTGTCTGGAGTCCAGAATTAGCACATGAAGTTGGAGCACACACTTCTGACTTGATGGCTCAGGTTATGAGGCCACAGAAAATGGAATATTAGAGAATATCAGCTGAGTTATTTTCAGACCTGTACTTTATACAGACTAAGGGGATTAAGTGCCAGCCCCCCGAGGGAAAGCCTATCAGATATAGAATGAACCACTGGCTGGCAAGATGCTCACTGCTGGGTCCTGCTCTGCAGCATTTGTTATCAGGGACGTTCCTAAAGGCAGAACAAACACCCCTGTGCCTCCCTCTGCAGAGGAAATAATTACTAAGAAGCTGAGTTTTGCAGCAGCAGAGGTTCTGGAAGGACTGATGCCAATCTGGGAAACAAACAAGCTGCCCACAGTTGCAGATGTCAAGTACTTCCATTTTGTGGGGGGATTTAACTCAGGGCTTTCACTTAGGACATAAAATATTCATCTGCTTCAGGATATTAATGGGTGTCAGGAGGCCCTGAGGTCAGGAAGAAATCTATGACCCCAAAATAACACACTTCTTTTCCCTTTTTTTCCTGCTGCCTCAGTCAGTGTCTGGCACTGCTGAGCCCGGGGATGGAGTCCCTCCCTGAAGCAGTCCTGCTCCGAATCCTGGCTGCCATACCTGCAGTGGAGCTGGTGCTGGTGTGTCGCCTGGTCTGCTGCCAGTGGAAGAACCTGGTGGATGGAGCTGCACTCTGGATCCTGAAGTGTCAGCAGGAAGGGCTCACCGGGGCAGAGGCAGAGGAGGATGCAGAGAACTGGCAAAACTTCTACTTCCTGAGTAAGAAAAAGAAGAATCTCATCAAGAACCCGTGTGGTGAAGGTGAGAGACAAGCACAACGTGCCCCAAGATTTCAGAGAGATAAGACAACTGGGCATTTGCACTCTCTGAAAATAGATCTTGGCTGCTGTCAGGCTGCAGAATTTTCTCCTTGCCCAAGAGTCAAATCACTCATTGCACGCAGCCAAACCATTTAATGGGCACGAAGGCCTTTGATAATCACTTTGCAAAGGGCTTTGATTCACATTAGGTTTATATAACCTCTGCAGGGATCCAAATCGTGTTTGATAGACAAAAATGTCCTTTGCAGAACCCATCCAATGCCGTAATGGTCGTGGCATCTGTTTCTGTGTTGCCTCTTGCCAAACTGTGACAGGAGAGAGGAAACCTTTCCCTGCTCAGGGGCCTGTCTGCCCTCAGCTCACCAGCCCTTCAGGCTTCTTTCCTTGGAGCTGCTCAGGCAAATCATGTTTTTCCCCTCCCCACACAGCCCACGTGCCATTATTCTGGATCCATGAACTTCACTTCCCAGAGCTGCAGTAGCAGTGAGCAGCGGTAAACAAAGCCTCACAACCCAAGCAGCAGCAATTTCACACATCATAGACCAAAGCAATATCAACACAGCTTCTCCATTTTGTTTACAGATGACTTTCTGCAAGCTTTTCCAACAACCAGGCTCCCTCTGGCTAAGACCAGAGAAGCCCTATGTTTAAGGCCTTAGTGCTTCTGAAAATACCACTTAGCGACTTAGGAAACAGAAATAAAGCAATCAGCATCTCTCCCCAGGCTGTTTCTGTCTTGTGACCACTGGAAGTGCTGATAACACTGCTCAGAATACCTAAATCCTTTCCCTGGAGTACTCCCTTAAACAAAGCCACAAGTACACAGCCCATTTTGCTGGGGAATGTTGAAGTTTGATAATACTGAGCTCAGCCAGACTAAAGGTTTTTGCCTGACCTCCACTTAACATATCCACAGTCCACTGTACCAAATTAGTGCTGTGTCTAACACTGAACCTTCACAAGCCAAAAGAAGGTTCCAGTGGGAGATGGCTGGGTTCCCCAGGCCCACAGAAACTAAGACTCATCCAAGTCTCTTTTCTGCCATTTGCAGAAGACTTGGAGCACTGGGGAGAGGTAGAGAATGGAGGTGATGGCTGGAAAATTGAAGAGCTCCCAGGGGACTTTGGAAAAGAATTCCCTAGTGAAGAAGTCCATAAATACTTTGTTACATCTTATGAGTAAGGCTGCTTTCTTCTCTTATTTAGGGAAGGGAACGTTTTTGGTTCCCCCAGTCCCAGGAGAGACTGTGATACCATTAACATCTTATCTTTCAGGTGGTGTCGAAAGGCTCAGGTCATTGACCTTCGGGCTGAGGGCTACTGGGAAGAGCTGATGGACACAACCCAGCCTAAAATTGTGGTAAGAGACTGGTAAGTAGCAAGGATGCCTCAGAAGGCTGGCAGAGAGCCAAGAAAGAAGAGGAAGGGCAGGGAGGGCACGTACCTTGTATCTACTTAGCCCTAAAACCTCAGCTGCCAGGATGCCCTGGAAGGGGGACGGGGCTCACAAGCTTCAAACTGTTGGTGCACCTGAACTCCAAAGCCCAGGTTCCTGTTGTGAACGAGGGGAGGTGGTGGGCTGGGGTAAGAAGCATTTTCACCTCAAAGCAAGGCCCCAGTGAGCTGGTGGGAGTGGAGAGGCCGTGTTCTGGCTCTCGGCAGAGCTCCCAGGTGGTGCCAGCAGCGGGGTGTCCCTGCAGGTACGCGGCACGCCGCGACGCCGGCTGCCTCTACGAGCTCTGCGTGAAGCTGCTCTCGGAGAACGAGGATGTGCTGGCTGAGTACAAAAGTGAGACTGTTACCATCCCACAGGACAACGATGGCAGCTGGACTGAGGTGAGTTGCAGCCGTGGGCTCAGCAGGTGACGCCCAACCTCCATGAATCGGGAATATTTTGAAGCAAAGGGAAGCAGGAAAGTTCTTTTGGAGGAGGAGGAGAAGGCTCTGTCACGTATTCTCTGGAGCCATGACCCTGTGATCAAACAAAGGGATTATACTGGGAGGCTACCTTCCAGGAAACTTGGAAACTTGCTGAGTCACCACTGCAGGTGTAAAGTGAAGGAGATGTCCAGCTGGGAGAGGTTCTGAAAAAGATAATGGGATCAAAGCTCCTTCCACTGTAAATGTCCCCTTGTTACCCAGCCTGGCAGGCATGACTGGGGCTGGGGTGGGGGCTGAAGGCTCTGTGCACTGTAGGTTCACGGTGCTTTGATGCTTACCAACAACAACCCATTTTGTCTCTTGTCCCAAAGATCTCCCACACCTTTTCCAAGTACGGGCCCGGGGTCCGCTTTGTCCGCTTCGAGCACGGCGGGCAGGACACGCTGTTCTGGAAGGGCTGGTACGGGGCCCGTGTCACCATGAGCAGCGTGACAGTGGAGCCGTAGCCACGCTCAGCTGGGGCCTGCATGCTGGAGCTGACTGCCCTCAGGGCATCCCACGGCCTCTGGATGGTCTCTGCATGGTGCTGCTTCTGGCTGTAGAGCACTGGGCCCTTCTGCGTAGGAACGCGCCTGCAACGCGCCAGGAGCCGCCGCCCAGCCTTCCTCGAGGGGACTGAGTGGGGATGGATCTGAGATTGCACCACAAGGCTCAGCCTCACCACTTGCACTGATGATCTCCCATCGGACGGGAGATGACCTAAAAGTCCTGCAGACCTTCTCTCCTGAGCCATTAACCCTGAGCCAGACACCCCCCCCGCCTGCTCCCAGACTTGGGCACTCCTTAACTTAAAGGGGTACTTTAGGCTTATTTTCTGGAAGGTAAAGAGTGGAAGAAAGTAGGAAAGAAAAACATAAGACCTTGTGTCTGAGAACGTACCAGGGAAACCCAGAGCCCTGTCACAGCTCTGTCACCAACTGCTCCTGTGGCCTGCACTGAGAACCTTGGCTTCTCCCATTTATAAACAATAGATGTCATTGCTTACCACAGAGGGGCTCTAGCTTGGCTGCCAAGTGCTATTAGTTTCATTTTTAGTGATAATGCAAAGCAAGAGGGATTGGATCCTTTTCCCTTAAACTGTTCCCAGCATCCATTTATCAAGGCAAGTGTTGGGAACAGAAACCTGTCTGGTGTCCAACCCTGGGGCTTCATTTGGCTCCCTCAGACAGATGACAACCGAGAGTAATCGCTGGGAGAGAGAGAGATGACAACGACTTAGGGAAATGGGTTAGAAAAAATTGGGGGTGGGGTCCAGGAATGAAAACAAACTCATGTGCCCCTCCCTGCCATGCCTCGTGCAGCAAGTGTTTGGTCCCCCAGTCTGACTCTACAGGGAGGAGATACCCTGCACACACAAAGCTGGTTTGCCTCACTCCATCTCTGCAAGAAGAACCAGTCTGGTTCTCCATGTGCTCACTGACAAGACAGCACTTCACTCTCCCACTTGTGCCTCTTGATATCACTCAGGGCTGTGAATCCCCATCCCGAAAAGACCCCTGAGCTCTCCTGAGCCAAGCCTGTCCCTGTAGTTATTCCCCTCACAAGAGCATCCCCTTACAGAGCTGGCACTTGTATTTTTGTGTCTCCATCTGTCTTCCCTCCCCGGGCTGCCACTTTGCATCCAAGTGCCCCTTTATCTGAGCAGTGCTGCTGCTGCCTGCAGCCAGAGGAGCGAGAGCTTCCCCCTGGGCACTGTGCACGCTGCTTCCCTGGGCTCCTGCAGGGCTGCCCTGGGGTGCCCTGGGCACACAGGGCTCCCAAACTGCAGCCACGCTGTGCCAGAGCCCACAAACCTAATAAAGTGACACTGCTGTGTGTGGATCTTCCCTGTGTGCTGGGTGTCTGTGTCCTGTGCTCAAGCACGTGTTCTCTGTTATGTGGAGCCATGTCAGCCTGTCCTACCCAAAACCAGGAGTCCTTGTACCTTGTGTGGTACCAGGAGTGTCCCTGAGAGAGGAACGTGCTCTGTTCCCAACCCCACAGCCTGGACCTGTCGGAAACACTCCACGTGCAGCAGGTCTGCAGTGCAACAGCAAGCAGAAGTGAACTGAAGGCACAGTGAGAATTCATGCAAGGCACAGAGGAGGCCCAAGAGGGCTCCTACAAAGCCCAGTCCTGCCAGACACCCTCCAGGTCAACTGTCACTGGCTCTGCTGTGAGCTCAGCCTTGGCTCTGACACGGGAGGCATCAGAACCAGTTCACAGTTTACCTCTTTCCCCTGCATTCCCCCTGCACACACAGTCACACACTGCTGATTTATTCACCACAGCCTTTACTGCAGCTGACTAGTTAATCTTCAAATCTCTGCCCACTTTCTGCCCCACAGAAGGTCCATCTGTCCCTAAGGAATCAGTGCAGTGAGGGGATCAATATTCCACATCTTGATGCAACCAAGTGTTAAACTGAACCTTTCCTAATCCACCATCTCAGAGTCAGGATAAACCTCAGGATTAAGCCTTTGGATATTGTGGCCCTTGTACTTAGAGGGCAGAGCCACGGTCCCCTCTTTGGGCTTATCTAGGCTGAGCCACTAAACACACAAAGCCTCCTCAGCAGCTCTGTCACCATGAACAGCTGCCTGGGGGCTCTTTCCCTCCCCATGCTGTTCTTGTTGCTGTCAGGGGCATCTTGAAAAGCTGTCCTGACCTTCCCACTCCTGCCAAGAGGTGCTTTCCAATGCACTCAGTGCCTGCAGCCTCCCTGCAGGGAACAGCCCCCTCTGCTCCCCAGAGCTGATCCCAAAAGTCACTGCTGACATCAAGGGAGCCATCACCCCTTGCATTGAGCCACATGAGTCAGAGTCCCAAAGCAAGTGAGTATCTGGACATGTGGGGAAAAAAAAAATCCTGCTCACATTATAAATATTTTGTTCCAAATGCCTTTTGAATTTTGATCGAACACCAGAAGTGTGAACACACTGAGATCTGCACTGTACACGTACATCCAATCCCAACCTGTCCATTCACCTGTCAGAGATGGGTAACGGGCTCTCACATGTTCCAGACTTCATGGAAATGATACAATTTCAGGGGATTACAGAGAGTCAATGCAACTGTGACAGAAGGGCTTGGATGTATTAAATCTCCCAGCCACTGCAGGGCTCTGTTACAGCTTCAGTGCCAGTTCTTTCTGATTTCTGCTGTGCCAACACCAGCAGGCAGCTGCGTGACACTGCACAGCAGCTTTTGGGGACACTGGTGACCAATGCATTGTGCTCTATAGATCACAAGTAATTTATAACAGATATTCTCAACTCCCAGACTCAGAGTATTCAGAAATCTGAGCATTAAAACACAAAAATTGAGTGTTGCTTCTGGAGCATTCATGCTGTAGGAAAAAACCCCAAATAAACAACCAAACTGAAACCACACAAAAGGGTCCCCTCCCAGTCCCAGTTACAGCAACAAGAGCTGCAGAAAGGGCTCCTGTTCCCTTTGCACATCAAACCCACAGAGCACCCCAGCCCTGCTGAGCTACACCAAACACAGAATGGAAATGTCCTCTGAACACCCCACACTGGAATGGACCAGCTGGACAATGAGAACTGGAGAGTTTAAAACATGAACCCTTCACTCTTGGCCAAGACACCACATGAACACCCCTCTTACCTTGGCTGCTTTGATACTCAGAGGCACCAGGAGAACCCCTAGTAGAGCACAACACACGGCCCTGTCCTGCTCTTACCAGTCCAAGGTACCACCTGCACCTCGGTGGCTGCAGTTGCATGAGATGCCACTGTAATTTTTCTTTTCTGCACAGCCCACCACAGCTGGTCCTGGCTATAAATGCCATTATAATATGGCCAGAAATACTGAAAAACTGGTTGCTTCTGGGTTTTTTTATTTTTAACAGCTTCTACAGCAAGTTTCTTGCAGAGGAACAGAACAGAGCAAGATGGGGCCCTGGCAAGGGAGTACTATCATATATCTCTTGTCAAGTCTAATTGAATTTTTCTATATGAAGCATCTATTATTACCCACCTGGGGGGCTGTGGACAGATGGAGGAGTTTTCTCCCCCACCAGGCAATTCAAGACTAGGGATGGGAGAGATGGGGGAGAAAAATAAAAATAATCTATCTGACAGTTCCCTGTTGCTTGCAGCCCAGCTGTTCTAGCCAGTTGTAAAAGGGAGGATGCTTAAGGAGCTTGATTCCCCCTAAATCAAGCAGCTTGTAGAGGCTGGGAATGGCACCTCCTGAAAGACAGGACAGCAGAGCATCAACCACTCCTGCAGCAGAGATATTAAAAATGCTTTTCTGCTGGGGAACCCCTTTGGAATTATAGGGAGAGCAGCGAGTCCAGCTGGGAAGCCTCACAGAAGGAAGCACAGCGCCAGCCCGAGAGAGCCGAGCTGCTGACACGGCATCCTGCGAGCCAAGCAGAGGGTCACAGACACGCAGAACACACACGGTGCAGGTGGTGGGGAGGTGTGTGCGGCAGAGATGCCCCAGCAGCAGCAGCAGCAGAGCCGGGCACGGCCAGGCGGGCACAGCAGCAGCAGCAGCAGCGGGGACAGCAGAGGGCACTCGGGCTGCAGGCAGGAGCCCGCGGGGCTCCCTCCGTGCCGACAGAGACGCACACGAGCTGTCGAGGTACCGCCCTGCGTGCTGCGTTCGTGGGGCCGTTCCTGAGCTCTGCCCCGTGTTTCTCCTGGCTGCGGCTCGGGAACGAGGGAGCGCTTTCTCCTCGTCCTGTTGCTGGGTTGGCAGAGCAGCCTTTGCTGTGCAGACCCTAACGCTTATCCCTGCCATCGGGGACCCCCCCCACACACACATTTTGGAAGTACAGCTGCCCCCTGGGGGGCAGACACACCACACCTCTCTGGGATGCTGGCAGCATTTTCAGCTGTAAGGACTGATCAGAGCAGTGAAAGCTGCCTGAATGCAGATGAAGGCCTCTCAGATTCGATTGGAAGCAGCACAACTTGCTCAACGCTATCCTGAAGCATTGATTTATTAAGAGTATCGCTCAAATCAGTAACTTGCCTTTCCCTGCAGAGTATCTTCTAACTTCAATCCGGCCACCAGACTCAGAAGAGCCACCCAGGGCAGCAGGGCTGGCTGTTGTTCCCACAAGCATCATGCCCAGGCACACGCAGCCACTGTCACCTCCCCTGCAGCCCTTCCCAGGGAGTCAGGAGTCCCAGGGACATCCCACATGCCCTTGGCTGACCTCCCCTGCAGGCACTCAGAGCAGCTCATCTGCAGCTGGTGTCTGTGCAGACCCATTAACCACAGCGCAATCAGTGCTCCCAGAGTGGCAGAGAGGCTGCAATAAAGTCATGGGAGAGCTCATTGGACTGATGGATGGTGGGGAAACATCTCCCTGCAGCAGGATCAGGGGCACTAACAGGGAGCAGAGCAGCTTTGGCAGCGAGGAGCCTCCCACTGAGCACCTTGCAGAGGTGGGTACCATGTCCAGAAGCACTGAAACACATCAGGGTGTACAAACCCTGTTTTCCCTGAGCACAGAGCTCCTTCTCTGGAGAGGAAGGATGATATCAGAGCTCTGCCACTTGCAATCCCTGCAAAAGGTCCTGAAGTCAAGCAGTGCTGTTTCCACCTCACCACACACCGTGCAGCTTGTCCCGTTAATATTGACACACAAAGCGTTGCAAAACGAAGCAGATAAAATCCTGATCCAGATATGAGTAATGACTTTGCATTTTTTTGTAAATTAAACCTAATCTTGTGTTGACTGTGCTATACAAGGAGAAATAATGAAACAGATTAAGATGAGATCTTGTTCACTCTTGCTGAACAAAAGCCAATTAATTGCCAGCAGGATTATCGTGAAGTCTTGCTCATCTCAGACAAACAATCAGATGGAGTCTGGGTGCTGGTGCAGGAGCTCTGCTTATTGGAGCGATAACTCTGCCTGGACAGAGGGAAACACTGCAGACACTCAGTTAACCACATGGACACTCCTGCCTTGCTTTTCCTCCAGCCTCTCTTGCCAATCTGCACAGAGAGAGAAGGGCACCAACAGACACACCTCCAGCCACACACTCAGGCTTGTCTGCTCTAAGTCCCCTTCTCCTGTTCAGGGCAGACCCCTCCCCACCCTCCCAGCACTCCCAACACAGATTCACCCAGACTTTTCTCAAAGCTTTCTGTCTCCAAAGGCTTTACCCCCTTGCAAATCCTTTCTACAGTCCTTGACCATGCTGAGATGTTTCCTCTCTGTTATCCACACATGCCCTGCTGGGCACAGTCACCACTGTGTGGGAGCCCTGAAGTGTGGTGACACATCACAGAAACAGTTGGCATGGAGCAGCACATCCTAGTTCCAGCTGGGAAGCTCCAGAGTGGGAACAGAATCCAACCCCAGCCTGTCTGGCAAAAGGAGAACAGCTGTGTTGAACTCCCTGTCCCACTCCTGTGGCAGAGTGAAGCTGAAAGCCACCCTACCCTGCCAGCTCAGGGCAACCCTCACTTTTGTGATGGTACCAAGAGCTTCACACATCCCACCAGGGGAGGAATCTGTAGCAGCCAGAAATAAAAGGCATCGAGTGAATTTGAGAACAATTTACTTGGAGAAAACACTTCTTACTTTCAGACCAGGTTAAAAAAAAAAAAAAAAAAAGAAGAAGTAAAATTAAACCCTGTCAAAGCCTGCAGCACTGGCATTGACAGACAAAAAAATGACTTAACAGAAAAAAAAAAATATGGGCAGGGGAAAGTGATTTTCTTTGCCTGCATTGCCAGGGGAATTAAATCTTGTTTTTTTCCCCGTCACCACCAAGTGGAATAATCCAATATATTAAAGTTAATGTGCTTCTTGTATTTATTGCTGTGTATTTGACCTAACAGAATTTTATTCCTACATTAAGAATAAAACCATTCCGGAAGGCAAGCTGCAAAGCTCTAGATCAATTACTACCTTCTCCAACAGCTGAAAAGTGAGTTATTTCTTGTAAGGGGGGGGAGAAAAAAAAGTGGAAAAATAATAATAATAAAAATAAGAAATCCTTTTCCCTGTGCAGAGAGTTCTGCACTGCAGATCTGGTGGAGTTCGGCAATATCGAGTTTGGTTTCTAAGCAACATTTTTAAGAAGTCAGGCAGCAGCCCCAACCACCCTTCTTGGATGTTTGTGTCCCCCATCCTACACCACCCAGGGCAGGGGGTGCTGAAAATGTGGCACACTTGAAGAAGCACAGGACTTCTCTGGAGATTCCAGTGTTAGCAGGTTTTGTGAGGAAAACCAGATAAAACAAAGGAAATTATACTGTTTTGTTGCCATGGGGTGTTTCAGCTCAAAGAATTGAGAGGCTGCTGTACTGGTTTGACACCATCCTTACAGGAAAGGAGATGCTGCTCACACTGTCATGAAGGTCAGTGCTTCTGTTCTTGGCAGAGAGTTTGGGATTCAGTATGGATGGAAAAGAGGTGGAGGAGAGGGGCTCTGGTACGCCTAAAAGGTAAGATTGTGTTTACACACACACAAAAAGGCATAAGAGGCATTAATTCCTGACCCATATCCAGACAGTGCTTGCTCCAGGAGTGTGAGCCATGTGCTCATGCACTATTAGCAGACTTTATTGTCTCCCACGAGCCATTATCCCCATTTTAGCACAGGGATGGCAGAGACATAAGCCTGCCTTGGAGTCCCCGAGG
The DNA here is from genome assembly GCF_003031625.1 of Empidonax traillii. NCBI lineage: Eukaryota > Metazoa > Chordata > Aves > Passeriformes > Tyrannidae > Empidonax > Empidonax traillii. The sequence continues at coordinate 1,874,656 of NW_020955299.1, read as the reverse complement.
CAGCCTGTGAGTACAGCCAAGAACTCCAAGCCCACAGAACTCCACTCATTTCCTGAACCACGCTGCCTCCCCATCCAAGCCTCACTCCCTACTCTGAGCAGCCTCCAACACAGCCATGGCTGCTTGGAATAAAAGTTTGGACACAGTCAGCACACATTCAGAAAAAGTATTTCAACTGTTATGTTGCAGGAAGACAAAGCCATTCCTCTAAGCAGGCAGGGCTAACTCAGTTCTTTATTCTCCCTCGTGCTATCACAGTAAGGACAGAGTTTTAGGCACTTGGAATAGAAGGAACTATGAATTACTACACATGCATAAGTTTCAGTTACATTTAACTGTGACCTTCAGCTCAATTGCAACCAGTAAATCTGAGCAAACTAGTCTTTTTAATAACTTCTTGGAAGGTCTGTACAACTGGTTTGTACATGCAGCCCGAACGCTCACTTGCCTGGGAATTTTTAAATTATTGATCAGGACAAGAGCTCTCCCTTCAAGCATACTCCATCTAATCCTTTCATTTACTGTGCCTTTTGCCTGCATGCAAAATGAATGACATTTCATCTCATTTCCAAGTCACTTCCGTGGCATTTCCAGTGTCAAGGTCTACCTCCCTCAACAGCAATACCCGGCTGGTGTCGAGTGGGAAGGCACAGGAGCACTCCCTCCCCAGCACGTCCTGCTGCACACCTGAGGGGCAGAAATTGCTGGAAGGGTTTCTATGTCCACCAGGTAGAGAAACAGCCAGGAAATACCCTGGGGTGCCCAGAGAGTGCCTGATGTGTGAGGCTGAAAAAAGGCCCATGCTGTCAGAGAGTGGTGCAGTGCTGACAGTGATACCTGTCAAGGCACTGGAAGCCCACCCAGCCCGGTGCCAGTGAACACCCTGAGACCAGAACCGCCAGGCTTCAGCTTCAACCACACTCTGGCCCCTCCTCCCTCATGGGTGACACTCACCAGCAATGCTACAACCTTCCCCTACACGCACAGGAGGAGCAGCTCCCTGCAGAGACCTCTGAACTGCCCAAATAATTTAACCATTCCCATTTCCCTATCCCCCCCACTGCAGCCTGGCCAGGTAACCTGAGTCTCCAGAGTGTTAGAGCGAGAAGCAGAGGTGCTGCTGTTTTCCTAATGGCTTGTAAGCCATGACCAGAAGCCCCAGCCAAGCTTTTCCAGGCTGCTTTCAAACCCTTCCTTCACATCTGCTCCTTCGTAAGTGCTGTGACCTTGTGTCCAGGGAGGTGGGACAGTCAGGCTGGGAGCAATTCCTGCCCAGATGAACTGCTGCCTTCCTTTGGACTGTGAATCTGTGTCTCATGCCTCAATTCCCTCTGCTGCTCTGGTGTTTCAAGAGCGTTCAGGAAGCTTTCCTGGGAAGGAGCCCTGCTGAGCTGTGCACTTCACAAAAGAGGCAGGCAGAGCTCGCACAGCAAGCACGAACCAGAGCAGACAGAGCACAATGAGGGGATGCAATGTATAACAGCCTGGGCATGTCCAGAGAGACACATACAGGGACCCACACAAAGGGTCACGGTGTCTCCTCTCTGTCCTCAGTGTCCCAGAGAAAAGGTTCTGCTCCAGACACTGCCCTGCTTGCAAGGGCAATGCCACAGGGTGTTTCACAGCTGCATCTGCAGCGATGCCTGCTGTGCAATTCACACCCTCTGACCTGCTCTGCCCTTCCCAGCTGCGGTCATTCCCCTCTCTGGGTCTCACCTTCGGCTCTGTTCATCACCCCCCCCCCCAGCCTGGCAGGCTCCCACAGAACGCTGCTCTTCATCAATATTCACAGCAGCAATTCCCTGGCTCATCCACACCGGTAATCAGGAGTCTGAGGTTGGGCTCAGAGACCACAGAGCCCAATTAAATACTTGACACTATCACAGCACCCCCCCCCCAGAAACAGGCCTGGAGAAATTACCCTGTGTGTACCTGCAAATCACCAGATAAGGACGAACAGCACCTTCAGGAAACAGCAAATGCCCCATAAAAAAAAAACAACCCAGCAGGCACTTGTGTTTGTACAGAGTGCTAGGGCTGGAGAGAGGCAGATAAAAGAGCAAAACTCCAGCGAGAAGCAAACTCAGTGTTCTCCTGGCATGTGCAGGAATGCGAGTGGATGGGACACACACGGCAGACAGGTCACTGTCTCATTCAGGCACCCCACCCCAGAGCAGGCAGGACACGGTGGCACAGACCGTGTCTCTGATTATCAGAGAGCCCAGAGCGTAGAGGTGGCAGGAACACAGCCCAGGTTGTGTCTGATGATCGAGGAGTGACACCGTGACAGGACACGGATCCCACACACCACAACTCTGACCACAAAACCCTCAACATCCTGGGTGCTTTGGGAACTGGTACCCTCAAGAGAGACCCAGTCCCAGGCCAAGCTGCTGGGCTTCTTCCCAGCCTGGTCAGCAGGGCTTTTGTGCAGCCCACTGCAGTTTTCTCACCCCGTGCTCCCAGCCAGGGAAGGAAGGGGTGATGGACATCAAGGACAGCTTCAGCACCAGACCAGACACCATCAATCACATCAGGAGTCAATTGACACAGACTCCACCGGGGCATTCATTTGCCACCTGGAAATCTTTTAACCGCAATTCTGAAGACTGTTTAATGACAGGGATGTTTCTTTACACTGTCTTTCTCAGGAATTAATTCCAGCAGCTTCATTATAAAGAATAAATGACAAAGGTACATGGAAAAGGACTCCTTGAAAGTCCAGGGGGACAAACTTCTCCAGCTCCTGAAGAGATCCCAGATTAAAAAAAAGAGTGAGGAAAAAAAAAAAGAGAGAAAAAAAATGTAATGCTCCTGAAGAGATCAGTAAATAATGAACAGGAAATCTTTTCCCCTGCACTAAGTCAGTGGAGTTCCATGAATAATTCACAGCTGCTAAGGGGAAAAAAAATGAATAGAAATGCTTTCCTGCCTCCTGGGCCCTCCCTCCAGGACTAGCACAGCTGAGCATGGAGTTTTTTTCCTCCAAGAAGTAAAAAAAAAAAAAGACTCCTGAACACCTCTGGGCTGCTGGATTCGATATGTTGCTCTGCATGGTTTCTCCTGAACACGTCACTTCATTTTCAAAGTCTCAGGTGACCACTGGAGACAACTCCAGCACCTGATCCAATCCAGACCATGCACTGGGGGAAATAAATCCATCTAAAGGATGGTGGTCATGCAGTAGAGCAAGGGCTGGATGCTGACATCTTTCTCCCAGTGTGTGCCAGACATCTCCTCTCTCCAGCTCAGCCAGCGAGGTCTTTCCAGTGAGAGCTCCCACACTGTCAGATAGGTCTGAAAGCTCCTTTTAGCTGAGCTGCATCACTCTGTGGTTCATTCTTAACAAATAATAACAAATTATCCTCTACAGCCCCTTTCATTCCCACGGCTCAGAACACTTTAAGCTTCCCAATAAGCATAAATGAGGTAATTAAATGACATTCCTCCTTTGAGGTAAGAGAAGGCTATTAAGAGATCCCCTCAGACCCCAGTGCAATGCATCCACTTCTAGACAGAATGAGGAGCTGGGAGTTTAACAAAAAAGTTATGCAGACACACTTTGCTTCCTCAGACTCCTCCAGGTTTTGACTCAGCCAGGACCTTCTCAATTGATGGTATTTGAAATTAAGTTGCCACCATGAATACCACGAACAATTTTTGTGCTGTGTCTGGAGGAATTAGAACCCTTTGCCATTTTGATGACAGGTAAGAAGAGACTTTCTAAGTCCTGGGATTCCTATTCACCACAGCCCAGAGATGTTGGCTGACAGTAGGGCTGGTATTCTCTCCTCAGGACATCCTGGATTCATATTGTTCACTTCATTGCCTGTCCCTGCAGGTTTGTTTGTCCCCCCCCCCCCATCTTAAAAATCAAAGCAGGGCTCTGGACATACCAGAATTTGCCACTATCAAACTTGTTCACATGTTTTTCTGCACTGAGGAAGCTGCACAGGAACACAGCTCATGGGAGATAGATAACTTTAGTTGGCTTCTGCTCCTCCTGGGCTCCACTCACACAACCCTCAGCACAACCTGCAGGCTGGAAGGGACTGACCTGCCCTCATCACCCTCTCCACTTTCTCCTGCAATGACTGCAGGCAAAGGCTCACCTTTTGCCACAGATCAGAGAGGCAGGACAGACAGCAGGCAGCAGGAATGTGCTGGATCCCAGCTGTCAGCCCAGCCCCTGTGCCAGGCAATGCATCAGCCTTTCAACGCAAACCATCGACTGTGCAAAGCAGCTTCCACAGGGAAGGGGGAAATGAATTCCTCCCTGATCCCCCTCCTGAGCTCAGCTTATCCCTGAAGCATGAGATTCAATTACCCTTATCATTATTGTAGCCTGCCTCGCTAGGAATGTTATTAGCGGTGATGAAATTATCCAGCCCTGTTTTACACTGGCAGGAGGCGCAGGAGGCTCCTCACCACAGGCAGCAGGGGCTCTCCTCGGCACCAGGGGAAAGGCTCTTCTCCAAGGGCCACAGAAGCTCCCTCAAAGAAAGGGCCAGGACCGTGGCCTTAATTTATGCAACACACTTATGTCACTGAAGCCACCAGCTGGGGAACATAAGCACACGATGGACAAGTTGTCCTGAACTCCACCCTCACACAGAGCCAGGTATTGGCTAATCCCATCCCAATCCCATGATTCCTAATCCCATTCCATTTTTGAGCTCTGGCCCAGGCAGAACTTTCCCATGTTGTATGATTTGAGCTGAGTTTCCTTCATCAGTGCCACGAGTGATCCCTGACCTGTAGCTGTGCTGGGCAGAGCTCCAGCTGTTTCCCCTGGGTGTGGAGGAAACAGGAGATGGTTCTGATCTAGGGGATTGTGAGCTCTGCCATGGAAGTCTGGAAACACACACATCTCAAGAAAAACCAGGCAGGATTTCATCCCTGGAGATCGGGAGGTGACCTGGAAGCTGCAGCCCTGTGGCTTTGTAGTGTGAAAGCAGCGGGTGCCCGGACTGGCCATGCACTGTGGTTGCCTCACCAAGAGGAGAACAGCAAGATCTGAGCATGTGGGACCACAAGGACCTGGAGATTTGAGCACTGAGTGCAGAGGGACAGGCAAGGAGAAAGAACAGCTGTGCCCACCCCACTGGCAAGGCAGCAGAGCAGCCTCAGGCACACACAAGTCCAGGTTCCCCCAGTTCCACCCCTGCCCAAAATGATAGAGCAAGTTCCACCTGGGCATCATTCACCTGCATTTCCCCCCACTCTAGGACACAACTAGAATGCTATTCCCCTTCCTCTGCTGCTCCTGCCTCCTCTTGGGAGAGACCTGCAGGCAGGGACTTCTCAGCACAGGCAGCCCCGAGCAGCAGCAGCTCCCAGGGCTCCTAAGGACTTGCAAACCAAGCTCAGTGTGCCAGCAACCAGCACATCCAATAACTAATGGGGACAGCAAGCCAGAGCCATCAGGGAGACAGTTAAGTTTGAACCAAACAGATAATTCCCACCGTGTCCCTTTTTTAGGTTTGTTTTTACGCAGAGGTGGAATCAGCCCCAGCCTTGCTTGGAAGAAGCAAGCAATGAACAGTGAGAGCTCGTGTGTGGAGGGGGATTTGGGGTGGTCTGGTAAAATGGGAGCATAGATGTGTAAAGAGACAGAAAGGACAAGAATGGGCCTTCAAAGCAGCAGAGGAGTGCAAGCAGGCAGGCACAGAAGCCTGGCTGTCGCTGCATTTGGAAGCGTGGAGTTGTGACTGTATGCACTCACATGCAGGTACACGAAATGACACTTGAGAACAGCAGCATGTGCACAGATCTGTGCTGGGGCAGTTTAACATCTCCTCTCCTCAGTCTCTGGCTTCCCTTTGCACACTCAGCATCCCCTGAAGGGGCTTCCCCATCTCCAGCCAGCTCCAATCCCCTTCTTGGCTCCTTCTCCCTTTGGAGCAAGTTTTAAATTCATCACTGTTTTTAGGAAACACTTAAAGAACAAAGCAGAACTGATAGCTAAATTAAACCTGCTGAGAGTGCTTGTTTAATTGAAAATGCCATCTGTAATTTAAATGTCAGAGCTGGGATGGTTATTAAAACCCTCCTTGATTACCGCGCCTCATTTCACAGTTTCAAAACAGACAAGAAAAAGCTGCAAATGGGTCATGTAACACAGCACCACCAAGCAATGAATAAGCCTTCCTGACAGACACCAGTGGCACCAAGCCAGCTCAGTCCTGCCCCGCTGCCATGGCTCCTTCTCTCCTTGTCCCCCATGGCAAGGCTGGCTCTTGCCTCTCTCTGGCCAGCACCGAGCTGCTGGGAGGGCAGCAGATCCTCTTTTCTGTGCTTTCCTCCTTCTGTGTGCTCTGCTCTCCACCCTGTATCCAGCTCTTCCCGAGGCAAAGGGGAATGCCCATACCAAGATCAGAGAAATGAGTGCCTTGTCCTGATCCCAGCCAGCTCAGTGCCGGCTCTGGTGCAGGGGAGGGAAGAAAACAAATCAGCAGCTGCTGAAGTAGCAGCACCAAAGGCAGACTTGCATTAAACAAGAGCCATCCATCATTCCAACAGCACAGTTTATAAACCATGGGGCTCCCATAAATTACAGGAGGAGCCAGGGGAGTGTGCAGGCCACCGTCAGCACAGGCTGCAAGTCATCTCCTGCCTGCTCCTGCCCTCCTGGGACGGCAGAGCCACCAGCATCTCCCCCTGCTCGCTGACAGGGAGGACACTTGCCACAGCAGAGCTGGATTCACAGGCACCCAAACCCACCACCACAGGGTTCAACAGCACAGCTGGCCAGGCTGGGGGTGCCCCAGTGCCAGCAGGACACCTGCATGCCATGCAGACCCCCCTTTTCTCTGTGGGTACTGCATGCTGAGTGAGGCTTGTTAAATTAATCAGTGCTGCAGTGGGGGCACTGGGAGCACAGCTAATTAGTCATTAATGGTCATTGTGAGAGTTGGAGGAGACTTTAATGAGTACCTGGCCACAGTGCTGTTGCCAGCTGCCTCTTTCCATCTCCCCACCTGGCTCACCTCACCATGAGGTTTAGTCTGGGTTGGGGTTGGGGGGTGAAATCCATCACTGAGGTGTGAGCAGGGAGGGAACAGGGAGCAAGGAAATCAGTGCCAAGAGCACTGTGCCCCAGCCCTGGATTCCTGCCCTGGATTCCCTGCCTCATCCAGCACAGACCAACAGGACAGAACTGCAGGCAATGAGGTTTTGCACAAAACTCCCCCCAACTCCAAACCTTGACCTTGCTGGTTGTTTTTAATTTACTCCTTCGCTTCACAATGCAAAGAACGTAAAAAGAAATAATTGAAAAATGAGAAAATGTATCAAGAGAAGAGCTGGGACAAAGGGTAATTAATACTGCCCCTCAGCTACCTCTGTTAAGTCCACTGTAATTAAATGGTAAAACGCTCTGCTTTACCTAACAAAAAAAAAAGTGAGCACAAACAGACTCACATTACAGAAAGCTCAGTCCACATTCAAAAAAATGCAGCAATCAAAGCCATAATGAGCTGTAAGAATTAATGAAACTTTTCAACAACGTCTTCAGGCCGTCAAATTAGAAATGGTGACTTTTAAAGACAAACCCAACAGAACACTATAGAAGGACACAGAGTTCACTGGGGAAGGATCTGCTGGCAGTCAGAGCCAAGGAGCTGATCTCATCCATCAGTCAGTCACCAGCGACAGTCTTGGCAGTCTCCCAGGAGCACAAGGTGGCAGGGGCAGGACCCTCCACGGGTGCTTGGCACACACCAGTCTCACCAAACAGCCACAGAGCCCTTGGAAGGGCCACACCTGAACAGCCAGAACCCAGCAGTGCCCAGTGACAACATCCCAAATACACAACCCCAGAACTCCCCATACAAACCATCAGGGTGTAGAAAGGCTCTCAAAAGCAAATGCTCTGGGTGAGAGCTCAGTGGGGGAGTTGGAGAGGCTTGCATGGCACCATCAAGCTGCTTAAAACAGGGCACCCACACACAGGTGTGTGTGTGTTTAGGAGAAAAAGGGTGCCAGGAAGAAAGGATGCTGATCCCCTGCATGCTGATCTACAGTGCCACGCTCAGATACATCACCTGGATTTTTATTTTTGAGCCTGGGGGCCTATGGCTGGTGGCAACTGGTGAGGTGTAGCATGCACTCCCTCATGGATTTCATGAGTGGTGTTCAAATGAGTTCAGTCTGGACTAGCACATGCAAAGTTTTTCCAGTGTACACAGAGCCTTTTGTGTCTTGCATCTCCAGGTTTGTAGTAAATGGCATCAAGGCAGAGAGGCAACTTAAACATCACAAAGACTATCCCACACAGGATTCACCTGCAAATATCTGTGCTGAGGATACAATTTTCCCCCTGCCTGCTTGACAAGGAGCAACTGCTGTCTCCTGGCACACAGCAATTAATGAATCCGTGGGAGAAAGATGATTTGTCCCTTTTCTACCTATTTCTTGACTTGTTCCTTTACAAAATATACTGCCTTTGTTCTGGGTGAAAAAGTCCTTTCCCTGTGGGTAGGCAGACTCTGGAGAGTTGCAGCCATAAAATCTCAGATTTCTTTCTGCATCAGCTATTCCATGCAACATTAAATTAGGATAGTTGTTAGCGCTCCAAGATAATTGTCTCCTCCTTTCTAAGAAGTTAAGTAGTGGCATGCAATGAAAGTAGAATAGATTCTATTAATTAGGAGCAGGGTAGGAGTCTGCAAGTTTTCCTAACTTGGCTTAGAGATGAGAAGGGCTCTCTTCCAGCTGTAATACTGAGTGTTCCCTCCCTGGAGGAAGTGTATTCTCCTGCCCAGCAGCAGGAGGATTTGAGAGGCAGGATTGGAGTGTGCCTGAGCACCCTGGCATCAGTCCAATGAAGCACTTACAGCCCTGATTAACTGTAATCACAGGTATGTCCCAGGGACGTATCCTGGTTGTATTTGAAGATTCATTACTAATATTTGTGAGTAGAAAAACACTAAACTGAAGTAACAAAGGCCGGTTCTGCAGTCAGAGAAACTGTAGTACACAAAGGAGGAAAACGGACGTGGTTGTTCAGGGCGGCACACGAGTCAGCACCAGTTTGTGTGCCAAGGGTGGGCACACAAATCAGCCTGTTCCCAAAATCCCACCAGCCCCAACACCTGCCCTGGGAGAGAGGTGACTCACCCATTGTCATCTCCCATGGCAGAGTTCCCTGTCCAGCTCAAGGACCTGGATTTCTGCCAGACAAACCGAGGCACAGAGAAGTAGCAGTTTCCCCCCAGTCACCCAGGACGTGACTTGTGGAGCTCAGATGAGTAAAAAGTACTCTGGAATCACAACTCCTCCTTCATCCCTGCAGGGCACAGCTGCCACCATGCACAGATGACATTCCTCCTCTTAGCTGCCACCGCCAGATCACCTCTGCAGGTCACCAGGCTGCTGAACACACCTTGCTTTACCTGCACCACCTCAAGCACCAAAGACTGTGGCTTCAGGGATTCCTGCCCCTCATCAGACAACTTCTACTGGCCCAGCATCTTCAGAAAGTCTTTTGCTCCATGTTCCAGAGCAAACTAGAGGTGTAAAGCTGGTTAAATCTTACCAGAGCAGCAAAGGGACTAGATAGCAAGAAATTTGAGATTCAGGTATGTCAAACATCATTTCTTGTATCAATAACTGATTTTTTTAGGGTTTATATTTGAAAGAAGGACTCTTGGAAGATGTGCTCTTCAGAGTCTGATCTCAGCAGCAGAGGTAAGTTATTCCTTACGCTCTTTTAACTCACGACTGTGCATTGCAGCTAGTGAAATCACTTTTATCATCACTTTTGAAAGAAGCCAAGCTGCTCAAGAAACATCCTCCTATTAATCCTAAAAAATACCCTAAGGATTTTTCCATTCTGCACCTGAGCATGTATTTACATGATGGATTCATTACACCTCATTGAGTGAAGGATGGTGCATTTTTAAGAACACTTATAAATATGTATTCACCTGATAGACTGGAGGAACTAATCTAGGTTTGAAAAGGTCCACAATTATGAATTTACAAGCTCTTCCCTAGTTGTCCCTAAGGAATGGGGTAAGGGTGGAAGAAAAGAGGAGCATCTGGAGCTACAGGGAGATTGTACACAACATTAGTGATGCTTCTGAAAAAGCAGCTCAGTGGAAGCACCCGGATTTCAGAGGGGCTGGAAAGAACTGCAGAGATGCAGGAAAACAGGAACCAGGCCGAGAGCTTGGCACAGGTACAATCCACACACACAGACAAGGGATACAAATAACCCAAGTTTCCAAGGCTGTTCTCTCTCTCTCTCTCTCTCTCTCCTCAGCATCTCTGAGCAGTGCCACCTCCTCTTAGAGAAGACACGAACCAAACCACAGCCCGGCTCTCCCGCTAGACAAGCCACATAATTAGCAGAGCATTTCTACACTTCTAGGTCTTCTTGTCCTAATTTGTTTTAATTAGAGATTCTGCTGCTGGTGGGTGATAGCAGACTGACAGCCCTGAGAACAGGGGGAAAAAAAAAAAAAAGATAGCCATAGTTAGACGCAAAAGCACTGCAGGTTTCTCCCAATATGACCCTTTTCAAAGGAGAAAGGGGATTTGGGTCTCAGCTCGGTGACTCCAAGGGGAGCTGCTCCTGCTTCCTTCCAAGCACCTCTCCCACATCTCCCAGGCAGCTCAGCTAAAGGCAGACCAAGGAAGTCAGAGCCAGGAGAGCTCCAGAGTTGATGGCTTGACTGGAAAAAAGGGCCTTGATCTTTCAGATGAGAAGCTGATCAGGACATTCCCTTCTCCCCTTCCTTCTTGGAGCACGTCCATCTATTTTCCTCTCCCAAGAGCAGCCAGGAGTTGGGATAATACTCTGGGCATGTTGCAGCTGTACCTCCTGGCATGCTCCATGCTCCCTGCACAGACAGCTGGACCCTCAGGATCACACATTTAGACATTTCTGCAGGAATTACATTACCCTTCCGTTTGATTTGTGCTTTATTATTTGTGCACCTCAGTCAAGCCCAGATTTTATTCCCTTCCTAATTTCCCTGAGATGCTGAAGTTTCTAATTAACCAGAAAGGCTTTTTATTCCTTACAACTCTCCAGTTATGAATAATGATACTAGCTCATAAATGAAAATTGTCTTTCTATTTAAATTCTGTAATTTTGGGTGGGTACATGGGAAAAAAAAGCAAGCATGAAGCAGCGGCCCTTGGGTCATTTGCAACTTATTAATTTCAAGCAGAGCTCTTAGCTAGCTTATTAACACTGAGTATACTGCAGTGGAACGTAATGGCTAGGATATTAATTACCTTGCAAGCTTTCATACCTAGAAAATGGTTTATTTTCATGTGGCAAAGCAGTTACCACTAAGGGGATCCTTCACCAGTGCCAGGGCCGTGCTGGTCCTTACAAGGCTGGTTCTGGTGTCCTGAGCCCTCAACCTGAGCAGGATGCCCTGTGACAGTGAACTCCCTCTGAAGGGCTGGGTCCTGGTGCTTTTTCCCCAACAGAGGCAGCCTGGAAAGTAATTCACAGCTCCCCCCTTCACAACTGAAGCTGGCATGGGAATACACCACACGGGATATGTCTGTGGTGGTGCCTTCTGCCCTCTGGAGTCACTCCACAGGCTGCTGTGGGACAGAAACTGGACAAAACCGAGCAGCTGCCCCTCCCACCTGTCCCAGGACACCAAGCATCCACTGGGAGAGAGCCCTCAGGACACACACAGCAGCCCCAGAGGGTCCTGCTGCTCCAAGGTGCCTGAGTGGGTGAGCAGGAACAGCCACAGGGGCAGCTGCAGAGTGTTTTTAAATGCCAGCGTGCCTTGGGTGTTATCTACTCCCATCAATTTTAACATAATTCATAAGGCACAGAAATGGGCCTTTCACCCATGCTTGGAGGAGCCACCTGTCCCTGTCCCCCCTGCCACTGACTCATTAAGCTCCAATCACACGGCTGTCTACGCACAGTTCAGGTCAGTCAATTGACTGTAAATGGAAGCAAATAAAATACAACAGCACTTTACAGTCACTGCTCAGTGCTCTGCAGCAACAGCAAAGCCACGGTGTGGCTTGTCCTTGGCATTTTCTCTGGAGGGAGGACTCCACCTGCTTTGGGATTCAATACAAGAGCAACAGTAATTTGCATTAATCTCTGTTAAAACAACCTGACCCCTTGCAAGCCGCGCTGCTGCCAAGTGACCACTTCCCCACCTGCACTCACTGTTAAGGTACTCACCCTCCTACACAGCCATTGCAAGAACTGATAAACAAAAATAGGAATTTCCCAACAGGGAAATCTCGACGGAGAAAAATGGACTATAATTTATATACACAACCAAAGCACTGCAGAAAAATACAGTCTCACTGCTAAACCAGCGACTGTTATCACAAGTTCATGGGTGCCCTCAAATCTGAGCACAGTGGCCTCTCTTCACCCACCAAGAGCCCTGGATATTTGCTTGGGGATGGGGTGCAGATCCTTCAAATGGCATAAACATCTGTTAAAGGATGGAGAGACAGCCACCACCCCAAATGCCTTTATCTGACACACAACGTGGGGCTGTCAGCAAAGGAGAGGAACACGAGGTGGAGACAGCAAGACAAATTACTCCAAACGAAGGAGGATGCGTTAAGAGCATGATGTTGAGGGTAAAACACCAGAAGTGAAAGGCAGGACACTTCAAACTCCACACAGTGCTCACCACGTTCGCTCACTCCAGGCCAAAGCAGAACCATCACAGCACAAAGAGGTGGCTGAAGACACATGGCAGGGGGTTCAAACCCAAAGCCAAAGCCCCCAGAGGTAGCTCAGCTTCGTTCTGGCACGAACCAAACCACAGGAGTGGTCAGGTCTCCTCCCAGGGCTGCACCTCGCCCTTCAGCAGGGAATGAACAGGGAGGTGAGGAGAGGAGGGAATGAATCACCATCCCCTCAGACTGCATTGAGGAGGGGCAAAACAATGAGAGAACCTGTGAGGAGTCACAGCACAAGGAACGGCCTCTGGAGTAGCAAAGTGAATGAGGAGAGGACAGTTATGGGTTAAAATTATGGGTCTCCTCCCTTTGTTTTTTGTATCTTTAAACATTGCTAATTCCTTCCCTCCCCTCCCTTAAATTAAGTTTTTCAAAGAAGTTAAAGGATCTGGCACTTTCTCTCTCTTTTGTTCCTTCTTCAGATGCATCTGTTGAATATGGAAGAGCACTCCTTTTATATTCCCAGCTCGAAAGGATCAAAAACAAGGATCTGGGGACTGGTGTCTGCATTGTTACTAGGACAGAAACCCAAAAGCATTGATGCTAATCTGATCCTGCCTCTGTTCTCTCTCAGATACTCCCCAGCTCCTTCAGTCCTGTGCATCTGTCCTTGTATCTCCACTACTTCATGGGGGATGAGGGAGAAATCATGGCCAAGGTGGCTGGAAATTTCTCCTCCTCTTATTTTTCATTTGAAAATGCCATTTCAGCTAAGCTAAAGTCTCAGAGATGGGGGAGGGTTTTATTTTTTTCGCAAACACGTGTATTTGCTAGAGGAGGGGATGCGAATAAAAATCGAAAGTGAAAGATAATGTTCTGATTGTTACAGCCCCAAAGTTTCTCATCCCACCTTGAATAGTGTCCCTGCCTATCTGTGGATCTCTGCAAACTCCTTTTCCCCAGCTTTGCTGGAGCTTCTCAGGCCCTGGATCACAGCAGGCTTTGTCTGAGCAGCTCCCGTTTGTGTTCGGGGAGCTGGGGACAGGTCTGGGGACCAAGGGACAGCCCATCCCACAGCACTGCCTTCATCCTCCTCCCCGCAGCTGGCTGGGAACTGAGGTGATTATTATCTTGGTATAATGAGGGTTCATTAATTCCTCCAGGCAGAGGTTCCCTGAGCAATGACAGCCCAAAGGTCACAGTGTTTTTTGCACTGAAAACAATCAAAGCAAGACCATGTGGCCGAGTCTTCCCCACTTTTAATGGCTGCTCATAGGGCATTTCAGGAGTCCCTTGTTTTGTGACAGCTGGAATTATGGGCAGACCTCATAAAAGGACCTTTTTATGGTGCAGATAGATGCACTAATCTGTTTTAATGGCTTTTCCAGCAAAGCCTTTGACACATTTTCATTACGGCAGTGCTTTAATGCAGAAAGCATTCATAGATTAGGATAAAGTCTTCAAGATCTCCCCTTTATGAAGGTGGCTTTTTTCCTTTCTCTCTTTTTTTTTTTTTTTTACTTCAGCACTGTTTTTCAACTTGCACAGCAGGATCAGCTTTAAAAAGCTGCTTTATACAGCCCAAATTGGACCAATTCCATCCTTTAGCAAAAAAAAAAAAAAAAACAACCATACCCTACTTCCTAGTTACTAGGTCAGCACTGCAGCTGGTGTAAACATGCATAGCCCTCCTCCACAATCCAGGCCAAGAAGAGGAGAAGAGTGTTCTGCAGCCAAGCAGCTCAGGATATTATCCAGCTTCCACTGACAACAAAATGTACCCTGTTTTTATCCAGGAATGAGCTGGGCAGAGCCTTTTTGCTCCTTTGTCCCCTCCAGCTCTGAGCTGAGGACAGGGTGACAATCACCCCATCACATGGAGCTGCACACACAGATCCCCATTTCTTCCAGCTCCATCAGTTACCTGCAGGTACCCTCTGCCTCTTGCTGGGCTTGGCTGCGACAAACAGCACCTTGGGGTGCTTATAAAGAAAGGAGAGTCTGCACAGCTCCTGTAACCAGTGAGCAGTTAATTCCCAGTCTCAGGGTTTAAAGGGAGAAAGTAGCATAGAGCAAAGACAAGACAACTTTTCTGAGCTAAATCAGTTAAACACAAGGCCTTTGCTCTCCTGACAGTGCCAAGGAACATGAACAGACCAGAAACAGTTTTCAAACCTGGGAAACTTCAGCTCACTGTTGATGGGAGAGGGGATAAGGACTGGCCATCCCCACTGACCACAGAGCACACTTGGAAAAAAAACCCCTTGGCAAGTGGAGTGGTTTCCTTCAGCACTGTTATGGGAGTGTAAGCACAGAGTGGCTTGTTCTTGTTGGCCACAGAAAGCCACCCAGGAGCCTGGGCTATGGCAGGGCTGACAGCACTCACCTGCTCCCTCAGGGAATACCCTGGGCAGGCACGGCTGCAAATCCAGCCCCTGTCAGTCTGCAGCACACCAAGCTCTGCAGAGCCTCCATCCAGCACAGGTGAGGCAGGGAAGAGGCAATTTGGACCACCTCTGGTTGTCTCAAGTCTAAGTCCTTCCCAGCAGAGCAGGCAGCTTGCTCTGCCCTCCCACAAGAGCCCAGCACAGGTGACCCAAGTAGGCTGTTGGCTGAACGTTGTCTGTGCCAGCCCAAACCACAACACCTCCAAGCCTTGTCCTAAGGAAGGCTCCACAGCATCACCCTCTCTTCACTCAGGGCCTCCTAATCTGGGGGAGGGAGCCAAGAGCAGCAACATTTCTTTTGTGGGAACCCTGCAGCTGAGCACTGCTCCTCAGCACTAGGCACAGAGCAAAGGTCCTGCTGTGGAACAGCCCCACACTGCGAGAGATATAATTACATTTCGGGCTCTATTACTCTCTTCCTTCAGCTGTAAAACAGACCCAGTGAGGAGAAGCAAGCAGCTCCTCATTTAGAGAGGCTTGGAAGAAGCTTTCATGTCAGTGCCACAGCAAGCTAAAAATAATCCTCGAGGATAAGGTATCTTAAATAAACTCCACGATTCTGAAGTTTCTCTTACAAGAGCCCTACACCCCAAACCCCAGCTTGTCACAGTGCAGAGGAGATGGATGGCAAGTGTTTTACTGCCCATGCAAGTGCTCCCAGGTCAGACCTCACCCCATCTCCCTCCTCCTCTGCTAACACATAAATCAGTCCAACCCACAGCCTGGAGAGCTCCAAGATAAATTAGCAGAAAAACCTCCTTCACTAAAATAACAACAACAGCAGCAGCAGCAATTCTTTGTGAAGTCTCAGCTCGTCTCTACGTTGAGTCCTGGCATCATCAGCCTGCCCCAGCCAAACAAACCCCTCGGTGTCAGCAGCAGAGCTGAAATACAGCCAGCCCCGGGGAGGGACCCCCAGCAGCCCTACAGGGAGGAGGAGCAGCACACCAAGGGGGTGCTCAGCAAGCCCGGCTCATCCCACAGAGCCGGGACTCATTAAGGGATGCAAGCAGCCTGTCTCAGAGGGCAGATTTATTCCTAATGGGAACAGCAAGGAAAACCCTTGCCTCCTCGTTTCGCGCTGCTGATGTGAATGAATTTTGTCGTGGCGTGCCGTAACATTTCAACGGGAGATGACTGCCAGCAGAGGGGGTCATGGGTTTTCCATTTGCCCTGCTGAGAAGAAAGGGCTCTTGTGAAAGGCAGAGCTGGCAGCAGCCCACTGTCAGCAGCTGCTGCTCCGGGCCCAGGAGGAGCTGGCAGCATCTCAGCTCCACTGGAGCAAGGAAGAGAGACCTCTTCAGCAGCCAAGGGAACGGTGCACAGTGGCAGTGTGGGGAATGGGGTCTGGACAGAGCTCAAACAGAGCTCCCAGAGCAGCCCCAGGTCAGGGGGAAATGCCACTGGTGAAGTGAAGTGACAGCTCATACCCAGATGACATAAGGGCAGCATATGTCCTGGCAGGGAGAATCTCAGTGCCTTCAATCCAATTAGCTGTGATGGGAGATGGAGAAGTGTGGTTTCCTGGACATCCCTGTATTCCAGAGCCTGCTGGAGTCTCAGATTTCCATCGAGTGGCTTGGCAGGAGAGCCACCACTGCAGCACAGCTACTGACCCTGCAGAACCACGTCCTGCCTCCAAGTGCAAACCAACCTGTGCCCACACAGCATTTCCACCAGCTCTAAGATGCAGCTGGACAGGCCAGAACCACCACAGGCAGCACACAAGCCACGCACAAAGGGAATACACTGAATTCCTACCAGCCAGCAGTGAGACACAAAGTGCCACACAACGCTGTGTTCCTGAGGAATGTGATTCCCCAGCAAGGGACAGGGACAGCTCACTTTTCCGTGCCTGGCATGACCCCATTGTGCCCACAAGCTGCACCCTCTACAAGTGATGATCTTCCCTCAGAACCAAGGACAGCTCTTTCCCTACCTTTGGTGCAGGGTCTGAGCAACTTCCTCGCGGGGAAGGGTTGTTACTCTGTTAATTAGCTGCTGCCAAACATTATTAAGTTTGCAGCGTGACAGTGGGATGTGAGTATGGAACCAGCAGCACACCTGCTGAGGCAGCAGCTCCATCCCAGGCTGGGGTCTCACTCTTTCCTCCCCCTTCGCTGCTCCCTGGTCCTGCGGCCACAAAGAGCAGTGTCGGTGCTGGGCTTTCCCCTCAAACATCAGCTGATCAGAGGGCACCGCAGGAACGAGGCAAACAGGGTACCCCAGGTTAATGGGAAATCTGTCACTCCAAATGTCACCAGTGATGATGCAATGATTAAATCCCAGCCTGAAGTCCCCAGCCCATTTCTTACTGACTAAATCAAGTGCCTTATATTGACAGGGCTTCAGAGAAATCAATTCATTATTAGACTAGCCAGGCCATGAAGGTAAATTTGAAAGGTTTCCTGATGAAAACCAAGGAAATCCGGTGTTTTTCCTGCCATAATTAATTCCTCCCCTTCACTTCTTACCCCCATCCTCAAAAGTTTGATGGGTGCTATGACTGACAGGCATCAAGAAGAGGAGGTGAGTGGAATCAGCTCCATCCCTACCCACTGTCCCCACTGCCAGGGCTCTGCTCTCCACATCCTCACTCCAGGCAGTGTCCCCTGGAACAAAAGGCAAAGCCCTCTCCCCAAGCTGGGAAGAGACAATTGTTGCCCTGGATGGGCTGGGAATGGAGCAGTGGGTGGTGAGAAATTGTGCTGTGCATCACTTGGTTTTCTTGGGGTTTACTCCTTTCTCTCTCTCTCAGTAATATTATTTTCCCTTTTTAACTTCAATTATGATGATATTTTACTTTATTTCAATTATTAAACCGTTCTCAACCCCCAGGTTTTACCTTTTCCTGGGGAGGATGAGTGGCTGTGTAGTGCTCATGTGCCAGTTGGGCTTAAACCATGAGAGCACCCTGCTAATAAAGAGGGAAAGAGCTGAGACAAAACCAGCCAGCTCCCCAGCTCGACAGCCTAAACTGACCAAACATCCATTTTCCTCAGACACCTCATTTTTAGTGCCCAGCTACAGGTAAACAATGGTGCAATTACCAGCTGCTCTAAGCCCCTGCACTTCTACCAGAGCTCAGAGGTGACTAAAGCCTTACTGTTGCTGTCTTTTTGCCACCCCCCAACTCCTCTAGGAGCGGGATCATTCCAGATTAAATGAGTGTGGGGCTGCACTAACAGAGCTAGAAATTTCTCATGCTAAATGGGTCAGCAAAACCAAACCTAGTGAAGGAAGGGGGGATACACAGCAACTTCCCTCTGAGGCAGACTACAAAAACACAGAGGGAAACAGCTACACAGCTGTGCACAGGACCAAGCTGTGGACCTGCCCCCACCTTCTTTTTTTTTTGTTCCTAAAGAAACAAACTACTGTTATCCAACATACCGTGATAGCAAAATCAATTCCTTTGCACCAAATTACCTCTATTTAAATAGATTTATTTTATGCCGTTTGCCAGAGAAATGCATCTTCTATTGACAGCAAAGCAAGGCTCTTTGCTCCTTTTAAAAGGAAAGGAAGCTTTTCACAATGTGTTAGCAGCAGGGAAGATGTTGGAGGGGCTCTATTTTCTACTTAGTGCTCTCAGTAATAGGAGTGCTTAGGCAGCTTCAAAAGGAGCAGAGTTTTTACAGTTAAGAGGTACAAGGAGCTTTGCAACATCAAACAGCCACCCCAACCCTCACACAGCCTGCTGAATAGAGCAAAGCCTGCTCCTCGCTTCCTGAACTGCCTGGGAACATGGAACTGGGAGGAGAACGAGCCTAAAGCAAGTGTTTTCCTGCAGCACTGTCAGTGATTGAGACCTGCACCCCCTGGGCATCAGAGGGACACCAGTCCTGTGTGTCAGTCATGGTTACACTCACCTTGTGGGGGACAGGGAGGAGCTCAGGATTCCCCTCCTGGCTCCCTCGTCCCCTTCACTGCTCCCCCAGACACAGGACAGTGCAAGAGATGCTGCTTGGCAGGGACACTGCCATGCAACCTCTGGAGCCAGCCTGAGGGATTGTTATTGGATCTCTGTACCATTAACTGCTCGTTAATGGGTGGAAGGAGCATTTGCAGCAATAACCTCTATCTGTCATCCCATGCTCAGCTGAAGGCAGAGCCAGGAGTGCTCAGCTGGGCTCCAGAGCCTTCCCTCTGGCAGGATTTAACCAGGCAGGGCTTAAACCCCCACCAAACACCTACTGATGGTCTGACACTCCTCCCCATCACACCCCAGGGAGCCGGGCTGCAGGGACACCCACGGGAGAGCAGCTCAGCCCAGCACATTTCCCAGCACAGCCACCCCGCTGCTCCAGGGCTCACCAATCCTCCCTGGCATCAGCAAGGCAGCAGAGAGGGAAGCAGGGGAGACTGTGACCTTGCAAGGAGCGGGGGGTGGGCACAGGCCAAAATTTAACTAGGCCTGCCAGGAACGTGGAGGAGACAGGCAGATGATCCATTTCCTCTAGCAGGATGCATACCACTGTTTTTTCCCCAATTACTCTCCAATTAAACACTGGCATAGAGGAATCAGAGAGCCTAATTAAGAAAAATGCTAGGACACAAATTCGGTTAGGGCCCAGTCAAGAGTACTTAAGTATCCAGAAATAAACACGCCTGACATCCGGATGGCAAATTGTGCTTCACGAGCCATTGTTCACAAGAACAAGTACTGAGCACTCGGCCACCCCTTTCCTCCCTGCACTGAGCAAGTGCAAACCAGGCAAGTCCTTCTCCAGCAGCTGGGAGGTTTAAACCTCAGTGAGGGCACAGAAAGTCAAAGCAGACAGGGGGAAGAGGAAGGAGACCCAGGGAGCAGCAGCTGAGCGAGCCACTAAAGTTTTAGGTGCTTTTGCAATTGCTCACATAGCGGAGCCGTGTCCAAAAGACACCATTTCAGCCCTTGTTCCTGCCAGCACACAGAGCAGCACCCCATAACATCCATCTGCCACTGCCCTGCATGCTGGAACACCAGACAAGACAGAGGAGTGGGGACATGCAGACGAGGGAGCACAGGTTGACTGTGGGCGCTCTCAGGGCTGCAAACAGCACGTGGGGTTCCTCAGCAGGGCTACACCAGCCTGGCCAGCCCAAGCTCTCACTTCACAGAGATGGTGAGGCAGATCCAAGAAGGATTTTTCCCAGTCCTATAAAAGACTGACTTCCGAAACACGCCCTTAATCGCCTGGGCTGAGCAGGGTGGGAAAATACCCTGCCCAAGAAGATCTCAGAAAAACAGGCAAGCAGGTTTAACTCCATCCAGGGAAGCTCACCAGGAGCAGCAGGCAGTAACTCAGCCCAGCAAATAGGAGCAAACTCATACTGCTGTTTTGGGGCTGGGCAAAGCAGAAAATCAATGAGGTGCTTTGGATTTGTGTCAGAGACAGGGAAATCATCAAAGACAAACCCAGTGGATCTATTTATATTTTTTTTCTTCCGTTTGCTCAAATCGAGCTGAGAGCACGTTTGGTTTATGTTCCACCAAAAAACGAGCCCTGAAGATTGAAATCCCTGCTCCTACCCTCAGAATTCCTCCTCTTGCTCGTTCTAGTGCCTGCCAGCGTCCTTGGCCTTTTGTGAATTTTCTTAACAAGTCTCCTCTCCAGCACAGAAGAGCTGCTCTTCAACTGGATAATAAAGGGGCAAATTGCAGGGCCCGGGGGTCTCAGCAGCTGAGAAAAAGCACAGAGCGCTCAACTGGCAGATAAAGAACTAATCCAGACAGAAAATTGGTTTTCCATAATATTGTGGGCTCTGCAAAAGGAAAGAGAAAGAGGCTGGACAGGGCTCAGATCCCACCCAGGGATTGTGGCAGCCAGGCAAACACACAGGCACAACGACCTGTTTGCAAGGAGCTGGTGTGTGAGCTCAGCCCCCTGGACCCACAGGGGACAGCGAGAGCTCACCCAGGTGAAGGGACACCTCGGGACATCGTCCCTGGAACAGAGCACTGCTCTGTCTTGTCCAGCACAGGACAAACAAGAGCAAAGAAGAGAAAAATCGGAGCTAGAAACAGGCAATGTAAGGACAGTCCCTCACTGAGAGCCATCTCGCCCTAACCTTGTTAAAACACAGGGCTGATTTATCCCCCAAACAGCGTGTTCTGCCCAGCATTTCTGTTTTACAGCCTTTGCCCTCAGGACTCCAAGCAAACACCCACACACCATAAGGGACAGCACAGCCCTCTGAGCTGCTGGGATGTAATCTCAGCAGCAAAAAGTGGCTCAGGGTAATTTGTCCTTTGACAGTGACCCAAGGGCTGTGGGAGGGAGAAAAAAAGGGAAAAAGTATTTCCTTCCAGTCACACTTGAATCAGCAACAGCAGCTGTGGGATTACACAGCCTGGCTCCCCTCCCTCCCTGAATACTGGGTCAGGTCCCTCGGTCCTGCAAGCAAACAGTTGAACCATGGACCTGACAATTAACATGCAAGACAGGAGAGAACCAGGGCTCATTTTCAACTTGTCAGGGCCCACAAAATAAATTACAGAATAAAATCCCGGAATGACAGAATAATGAGCAATTCATTTGAAATGTAAAATAAATAGGTAAATCTCCAGTGAGCTGGCAGAATAAATGGGATTCAGCTGACATTTGGTGATTAAATTAAACAGTAATGACCTCATGAATAATGGGCTACAGGATTGAATTTGGAGGGCAATATTTTCTTAAGTGGGGGCAGAGAGACATCATATCCAGTAAGAGCCAATGCTTTTTGTATTATTTTCAACGGTCTGCACAAACTCCCCAGTTCTGAAGAGCTGCCCAGCCTGAGGACATGGACCTCCCCTGCAGAGACTGATCACAGTCCTGTTGTCCCAGGATCTTCAAGCACAAGGATTCCCAGCCCCAAAGGGGATTTCTCCTCCTAGCAGGAATCTGCAGCATCAGTTCAGGGCACAAACAGGAGCACAGCTCCCACTGCTCCCTTCGTGAAAGTTAAAAACAACAGCAAAAAGAAAATTTAGGAAAAAAAAACCAATTCGTCTGGGCCTGAAGCAGAGCATCCTTCCTAGCAAAGCCACCTCCTGTGCTCAGAGACACCCACCTTCAGCTCACTGTGCCCCAAACACCCGGGCACACCCCCTCCTCTCCCACTCAGTCAGTCCACACCAACCAAGGGCCAGGTTTTCTAGTCATCCCCTCCCTGCCCTCAGCTGCCGGTATTATGTTGGTATTATTAAAGGATTATGTTATCAGGGCTTCCAGGGTAATGACAGCTGCTGTTTCTTGACCTGCAGTTGTGAGCTTGTTCTTTTACTTATCAGCCACAGACAGAGCTGTCACTGACCCGGCTGTTATTACGAGCTAAATCCACCCGTGTCCCAAGGTGCCTCCCCCAATCTGCTGCTGGCCACCCTCTCCTCTAAAAACCAGGATCCCCAAGGATCTGGGGCCAATCTCTCCTTTCTCAGCCAAAGCCCTGGCAGCCTGGGGAAGGACTCGGTTCACTGAGTTCATTTCTTTGTTTGCTTCAGCTCAGTAATTGACCGAGAAAGATGTGAAAAGTGAAATTTCGCCTTGGTTCAAGTCCAGAAAAAGCTGGTTTGTATAAAACCAAACAAAAACAAAGACTTTGTTTCAAAACATACTTAAGCATTTCAGAAAAACACCAATTCTGGAATTTAAAATATTTATCTTTCTGCCTCACTTCACCCTCCAGTCACCAACTTTGGCTCAAAACTTCATTTCACGGCTCTGACTGGAAAAGGCTTTTTCCTCAGACTCAGAAACGCAATGTTGAGGGACAAGAGGTCGTTCCAAGATGGCAAAGAAGAATAATTAATTCCTCAAGATAATATCCAGCGCATCCACTGTGGTAAGTATTGCCATAGCTGCACTTAACCTACATCACAAAACGTAGATGATTTGGTTAAGAACTGTCCCCTTTGCCAATGCAGAACAAACTTGCTGGTCTAATAACTTCCCCCCCACCCCTACAAATCAAAGCTAAGCAGAAGTGTTGCCACAGGCCAGTAGACTGAGAGCTGGGAAATAAATCAAGATCTACAGAGATATAAAACCTAATAATTCTATTAAGGCCAAGTTAAGACAATTAAATACTGGTGAGACATCAAAAAGCCGTGTAGCCTGGAGAAGTTTGATTTTATAAATGAACCGATGCATTTAAATCTGTGCCCTCACAAATTGCATTTCGTTCCTGCTGCACATCTTGAGCCCCAAACCTCTCCTGTTCAGTCAGTCCCTGGACCTGCCAGGAGCTGGAGACCAGCTCTTCCAGTTCACATCCAGACCACCACCACCACTGGCTAAGAGGCTGTAAGGCCACTTTGTCCTGCAGCCCAAGTGCCTTCAGAATAACCAGCAAAGGCAGCTGTGTCAGCCCTCAACACCCTGGGAGCCAAAGGGCATTTTCTCCTCTCACTCCAGGAGCACAGAAAGTCACTTAGAGGAGCAGCACCAGTCAAAGCAGCTGAAGAGGATTTAACTACACAGCTCTGCACAAAGCAAAATCCCTCCAACATGCTTGTAAAGCCTGACACAGCCACACAGCAGCTCCTGCTCACTCTGGGTAATGCTACAACTGCCTTGCAGGTCTCTCAATAAAGCTATTCCAAGCTAAGCCCCAGCTACAGTGTACTGGAAAATAAAATTACCTTAAAAAAAAAAAATCGTGTCTAAATCCCTGTATACCATCTCTTGATGCTTCTGCTGGGAGACCAAGTTCCTGCTGACTCAGTCTGCTTTAATTCACAACAGCTTGGGAGAACAGGACAAGTAACACAAACGAAAAATGTGACGTGGCTTACCCTCTCCTAACCTCTCTCTCCCTCCCCATTTCCCTCCCACTGCTCTTTCTTCTGCCTCCTTCCCTCTGCCTGACCAGCCACATCCTCCTCCTCCTCTCCTGTCCTTCCAGGTCTGTGGGTTTATCTGCACAACCTCAGAGATTAAAGAGCCCTGACAAAGAACATCGCCCCGCACAATAAGGAGACCTCTGTCTGGCCGGCAGAACGAAACACATGAAGAGCTAAACCACCAGGAAATAATCAGGCTCAGCTCTAAACCCTTCAGGGAGACAATTCCAGGGGCAAATCTGGGTTTTTTCCCCTGTGCATCCTTCTCAAAGGCCACACCACCTTCGACCTGGGCAGAGAACCTACAGGCTGCAGGCAAAGGGTAGGGAGTTAGAGATGCCCTGGGACTCCCAGCAGTGCTGGATTTGCTGGAGTTGCAGATCCTTTGTAGAGATTTTAAGACAGCCATGGCTTTGGCACGTGCCCAACAGCAGAGCCCCACACATTCCCAAAGGTTAAGAGCAGACAGTGCTTTCCAAAGTCTTCCATCCAGACTGTCAGCAAAATCTGCATCGCTTGCAGCCTCCACAACAGATAATAACCCTAATAAAATAAAGAGGCTAATACATCTGAACCAACATCTAGTAAAAAGGGGGGAAATTTAATTGGAAATGTTGCCTGTAATTTAAATGTCAAAGGAGAAATCGTTCCCGTGTTTCCTGCTGTTCACAGCCATAAACCAGCACTTTGGGTGGCTGAGAAGGGGTGACAAGGAAACATCAAGGAGGCTCTTGGTGTTTCTCTGCCCTTGCCAAGCCCTGCTCCTTGGGGTGGGCAGATAGCCCCTGACAACCCTTCGTGTCTGCATTCCCAGATACTCAGCCAAAAGCTTCTTCCACAAGGTGACCAAGGAGGAAACCAGTCTGGGGCTCCCAGCATATGGTTTGCAGCTCTCCAGCTCCTGTGCCTGCCTGTGCCTCACTCCCACCACGCTGCTGGGCACGTCACATCCTTGTGCTGATGCTCAGCTTCACCCACAGCTGCTCCCCTCTGCAGACAGACTGGACTGAAGCGACACACCCGTGCACTGCAAACTGTCTGCGGTGCCACAACATCTACAGGAACCTGCCAGAACCTGGGAGGCCCCAGGAAGGGTGGAAGGAGCCCGGCAGAAGCAGAACCAGCTCTGCAGCAACTTGCACAGCAGCCTCTGTCACCAGGCAGCTCCAGCCAAGCGACTTTCCCCAGGAACCAGCGAGCTCTGGGCTCACACGAACGCGCTGGAGCCGGCAAAGTTCAGGGCTGGGGCAAGCAGGCTCTGCTCCTTAGTGAAGGTAAATCAAAACATTCAGGTCCCCTTGAAGAAATGTCACGTCCCCAGTGGGTTTTATTTACTTGCCTGCGAGCTATCGGTTGTTTAGACAGACATCCAGCTTAATTTGTTTACAGTGGTACCACCCGAGGCATTTCTTTTGTATTGATGACTTCAGTTAAACCTCTTATTTCTCGAACCTTTCCCTTTTTGTGCAAAGAAAATGACACTTGCTACATAAATACACAGAATGAATTGAATTCCGCGATCACAGAGAAGCACATTCCCCCCCCTCCCTCCGCCACTGTCACACTCCCACGCAGCAGCTGCAGTGACAGAAGATGGAAAAAGAGCCTTTTGTTCCCGCAGATAAACTTCACCGGGGGTTTGTACGTCGGGCTGCGGCTCAGAAAGCGCCCTGGCCACATTCCCGAGGGCAGGGGTTTGATAGCAGCGCCAGGAGGGACAGGTTGGCTGCACCATCACCAAGGACACAGCACGGCAACTGCTCTTGCAGCCATCGACTTGCATTCATCCTCAGCTGCTGAGGGCAGCGGGGCTGAAATGCAAATTACAAGTAACTTTTGAAACGCTCTAATGCGGGATCACGTGCGTTTCTATTTAGAAGTGAGCTTAAACCGCACCAGTTTCAAACAGCTCCCACCCAACCCACTGAAGATAAAGGTTTTGATTTAATTGAAGGTTTGGGTGATTATTTGCTAGGTGGAAGGGATTTATGCTTTAGGTTCGGTTCCAGAAAACCCGAGTTTCAGAGAAAATAAAAGAGGATTTGGCTTCCATTTGGAACAAATTCACTTAAAATACATGTCTTAGTGTTTCCTGTGAAATTCTCTTCCCCAGTTTTGACCTACTTGAATTTGAACACCTTGCTGGCTTTTCTCACATTCACCCACACACTCCTTGCAAAGCCTTGTGCTGTGCTAGAAAACTTTTGCCAGGAAAGCTAAATAGGTCACAGCTGAGACATTTCAGCTCCAGGGGTACAGCAGGGGAGGTCTGAGGGGCTCCAGTACAGCAGGAAGAGGGGCCACACACAAACTCAGCTGAGCATATTCACTGTGACACTCAACATTTAGAGTAAGCTCACCTTCAGAGCAGGAACAAAAACTGACTCCTTTAAATAATGGCTGTGATTGGAGCAGATGTTTTTGGGTTTTTTTTCCCCCCTTCAGGTCACTCTGACCAATTGCCAAGAGCCAGCACCACGATTTTCAAGTGACATGCACACGTGCTCCAGCCTGGCAACCACAGCAGATTGAAGCCTCTACCTCCTTCACCCCGTGTCAGAGCAACCCTGGATTCAGCAGCAGAGATGAGGAGCTCCAGCTCAGCTCCTCGGAGAGCAGGTCAGGCCCTCCAGCAGCAGAGCCAAGAGCCAAGCCCACAGTCAGAAAACGCTCCTGTGCTCCACTGTTGTTCTCACCCCTCTTGGCCCCTGCTCCTCTTGAAGCAGAATCAGACTCCAGCAGCAGCAGCAGCAGCAGAGAGACAACACTACCCCTCCTGGGATAGACCTTCCCTTTCCCCTCCTAGGAGAGGTCACCACAGCTCTTCCAGGGCTGTCAGCCAAGGGGACACTCCAGACAAGCCTCCACACCACTGAAGGGAAAAGGCACGTTGTTCACGTGAAAGCCTGGCTCAACCCCGGCGTTTCAAATGCTTTTTGCTCGGTTTCAACAGGCCATGAAGTTCTTCCCTTTTAAAGGAGGAGTGTCACAGTAGGAGTACCCTTAAAGGAGGAGTCCCCCAGGTGACACAGAGCCCCACAAAAAGCAGGCTTAAGGGTCTGATTCCCACTTGGCACCACTAGCACTGGATCTCAGACTGGTTGTCCAGCATCATTCACTGGAGCACTCGTTGTAGGCCAATCTTGGCAGTTACACCAAAACTCTGCAGAGCATCCAAGTCCTTTTCTGGAGCTGGACCTGGGCAAGAGACACCACTTTGAGTACAGCTCCCTCTCCATGCACTGAAAGGGAGACCTTCCCTGTCCTTACCTGCTTCACCTCAGCACCACAAGGAAGGGTGGAAAGCATTTTGATTATGCAGAGCATTCGCAAAGCTCAAAGCTTTGTTATTACCTGTAATTACAGTCTGCTCAGCTTCTAAGCAGTAAAAGTGTGGGTTTAAAGGTGCCTTACTCTACCAAACAACAACCTTTTAAAAGCTGTTATTTGCTGAATTCTCAATTAGCACATCATTCCCTTCCTAAGTCTCACTAGAGCCTCCTGGAGCAAGGCAAAGCCCAGTCCTAACAGCTACCACAAGATCTACCACAAACAACCTTTCCAGCTATTATACTGCAGGTTTACATTCTGCACATTCAGCAGAAACTGCATTTGCTGTGAAGGTTACAGTTATTAAAATACATATACATTAGCTCTTTAGAGCACGGAAAGCCACGGCCTTGAAAATTCACACACACTCAGATTCTCATCTCTGTTACAACCCCACCATGCTGGTGCCACCCTAAATTTTAATGAAAAGCGCCCAGGTTTGCCCTGGCGCAACAAAGATCAGCCCCAAGTCGTGAAGAGGGATGGACCAGATGTAGGGTGTTTATTTATAAAGCCTCCCACCTCTCTGCCTCCTGGCAAGTCACATATCCTGCCAAGTCACTGCACACTGAAACCAGAATTAAAATACAATAAACTACTGTAAGAGAAAGTGCTGAAACCTCACCCTTATAACATTTCCACAGATGAAGAAAATTGAATATAGAAGATCCAATTAGGAACAGAGAGAAAGACTCAGGAAAATTATAGCACTTGAGGCAGCAAAGTGGCCTTTTAAAGGGCTCCATTTGCACACAGAGCGTGGTACCTGCAGGACAGGAGGGCAGTGCCTGAGGGGGGTCTGTCACCACAAGAACTGGCAGGGTTTGGCTCACCTACCAGTGCCAAGGTCTGAAGGTGGGGAGCTGAAACCCAAGTGGGGTCATTGCAGTGGTGGAAGCCTGGATGGCTCCCAGGCAAACACTCCAAAGCTCCTTCACCACTGATTTCCCCAGGTGCAGGATGAGGCCACTCCAGATCAGGGCTCTGGGCCAGGTCTCCAGAGCAGCTCATTCCAGGCTCTCCCATCAGTCCTCGGGACACGTTTATGACAGATGAGGGGCAGAAACCTTCTCATGATGACAAATACCACACAACAGTATCCTGGCTAACAAAGCAGAGCCTGCCCAGCATCCTCCTTCCCCTGCACAGTGAGGTTGATGCCTCTGTCCCCTGCCAGTCACATCCACTTGGAGTGTAATCCTTCAAACCAGCTGCATATCTTCCCCTTCCCAAGGGCAGTGGGCGGCTCAGGGGAGCCCTGATCTCAGCCAGGCCAGAAGTAGCAATAATACCATAATCACAAGGCAGCAGGTGAAACCCCATATTAAAAAAAAAAAAACAAACAAACAACAACAAACCCTTGCAGATCACACTGGGCCAGAACCACACCAGGGCAACGTGACTGCCCTTGAAAAGTCTGTGATCCACCTTACATCCCTCTGGAAGGCTATTCCTCACCCAAGATAAATAGCCCTCTGCTCAGCAGGGCATCAGAGTGTTTACAGATTAATTTTTTCTTTTTTTTTTTTTTTTCCTGAAGAACATCTACTCCATAAAACAACAATTAGCTGCACTCTGAATTTATGAGTGTAATTTGCAATGCTGGTACAGCACGGGCCGCCGCGGCTTTCACGCCGTGGTAATTGTTTGCACTGCTGTGAAGGAGCCAGAACGAGGCACACCGTGGCTTTTTGGGGATTGCTGAAAAAAAGGAGATGCTGTTGAAAATGCCACCACCTTCACAGGGGCAGGGGACACCTCTGCAGCGAGGCAGTGACCACCCAAAAAATTCGATTTCCACCACGCAGGGTGGCGGGAAGGATTTGGGTTGCAGGTTTTGGCTCCATCAGCAAGAAGCAGCTGAGGCAAAAAGGACCAAGAAAAGCTAGAAGCTAAACTTTTCAGAGGCAGTGGTAATTAAAAGACTTCACGTAATTGAGACACGGAGGAAAAGCATTAACAGGGGGGTCTCCCCCATCCTTTCTTACGGAAAAGTCACCAGAGTCTAGTAAGGAATTATTAGCTTAGATGCTTAGGGGGGGAAACTTCTCCAGGGGAAACACAGGTATTAAAAGATGAGCCTGGATGGATGGAGTTCTCATATAGCCAAGATCCCTGATGGAAGTGAACTCATTTACATACCCAGCCACCGTGCCAACTAACCAGCAGCTTTCTCCTCCTACAAGGCGTAAACAGGGTGTAAGTGCCAAGTTTGCTTTGCATTTCCGCCTCTCTCCCCCATTCCAGCCATTCCCCACTCCCAGCCATTCCAGCAGGGAGCTGCTCTGCCCAGGACCAGGTATTATTTACCTTAATGGTAAATGAGAATTGCTGGCAAAACAATATTGCAGGTTTGGTTCCACCACAGCTGAAGCTCTCATCCCCACCCCTTCCATCCCTCCTGCCTGCCAGCAGGCTGCACCCACAGAAACAGATGGTCCCTTCAGGTCAGGGCTCCTCCAGACTGAGAGTGTGCAGCCCAAGCCAAGAATCACATAAATAGCATGGGATCTGATGGGGAAAGAGGGATTTTGTACAGGAGAGGTTGAGCCCTGTCTGGGCACAGGAAACCTGGAGTCACAAGGCTGTACCTCCTTCCCTGCAAAACATATACAAAATAAAGTGTGTTCTACAGGGATGGGGATTTAAATCCTTATTCCCTTCATTGTCTGCATCTTAAGGCATCAGTTTTAAATGGTAGAAGCATGTCTACAGATTTATGTGCATCTTTAAGGTCTAATTTACATAAAAAACAAGTGCAGAGCGTTTCTCAGCCCCAGGGCACAGCACATACAAGGAGAACACCTAATGAATTAAAAAATGTTTGGATAAAACTTATATAAACTCTTCCATATGCTAATAAGATGAAAGGCTATAATTACAAGCTGAATTGTGTACTGACACAAGTAGCTCAGCGCAATAAATGACATAATTTCAGTGTCCTTGAGTCCAAAATAACATATTGTGCAAAGCTGCTTTCTCATAAATCTCTCTCTAGGTTCTTTTTCAACACCTCTGGAAGCACAGGCGATGCTAAGGGATGTAATAACTTCTCAGCTGGTATAAATTTCAACTTGATAGGGATCACCCAATATTTGAGGGCACATTTCCACTTCCTAAAGAGCCTTGATAGAAGGTAATTATAACCTTAGCTTGCATGATTTGAGTCATCAGCTGGCATTCACAGGAAAGCTACACCTAAATGAGGTGTGTGTGTGTGGTGCAGGGAGGGGGAATATTCTCACCCAGCTTCCACACTCTGATCTTTTCACCCAACATAAATTTTTAATGCAGGAGGAACGTCATTTTTGCAGTACAAAGCCGGGAAGCACTCGAGTTTTGTGTCAACAGCCAGCCACAGGGAGACTGCGCTCCACAAACACGCACTGCCAACAAAATCCATCTCCCCAGCCCTTCAATTCATGAGTCGCTGCCTGTTGTGCTCAGAACATAATCCTGCACAGCTCCTGGCCTCAGCTGGGCCTCTCCCCCCACCCCAGTTACTCAGGTGGGGTAGGGATGATAGTGCCTCATCCCCCAGAGGAGTTCATTACCACTTTCTACGCCTCATGCACATGGGTAAAGCGACACAGCACAAGCCTCCAGAAATGCTACCCCCAACGTGACACCAGTCTGGACCTCCTGGCAAGCATGCACTGACCAAGGTGAGCTCTCCATCCCTGACCTTCTGCTGGTACCTCAGGGCTCCAACCTTCGCTCTCTGTGCCAACACACACCAGCCGGTCGGGCTGTCACTTAAAGGACTCACAGCCTTTGCAGGCACGATGAAATGACAGAAAAAAAAAATCAAAACAAGGAGTAAAAAAGTCCTAGAGAGGCGAAGCTGACACCAGAGCGGTGGCCAGGATGGATTCTGCCTCCTGGGCTTACAGCACACAGCACTGACAGGAGCACTTCGCCTCCTCCTCGGGCTGGTCCCAGGCTCCACGTCATCATCACCCCAATTTTAATCAATCTGGGCACATATTGCTCCCTTACAACTGTAATTAGAGCTCAGCTGAATATCTTTTTCCCAGCACTATGAACTCCAAGGTTATTTAGCACAACCTAATCAATCGGCTACCTTGACGTTCCACCTGGAGTTAACGTGGACCAAAAGGAAGTTATGAGAGGAGAAATGTGCAGAGACTGCAGTCTTTCCCAGAGTCCTTTCCTGCCCCCTCTTTGCCACAGTGATGGAGACAGTCAGCACTTTTTCTGCAGATCAATACTGCACGTGGATGTGACCACCACTCCAATTACTGCCTCAATTACACCTGCACACCTACCCCTTCACCGAAAAAACACCCTGCAAATGCTGCCCCTTGGAATGGCACCTGTGGGAAATCATTAACCCACTAATTCGAAATCAATTTAAAGTCCATTTGCCTAATGACATGAGCACTGTAAATTATCTATAAATTCTTAATTTATGAGAAAATGACATCAGAATTTTTGTTTTATTAATTGGCTTTTCCAGATGCAAGTTATTCCTGAAGCTTTATAATCCATGTCTCTTGGTGAGCAAACATTAAAACCTGCTTAATAAGACAACTTCTATGCCAAGAAAAAGAGCAAAATGAGTAAACCAGCTCTTGTGAACACTTCAGTATAAGGGTTTATGCATTCATCCTAGCAATTAGAGAAGGAGAAGTCATGGGGAGATTGAAAAAAAGGTCCTTTGAGTGTCTGTTCACGTTCGTGAACAAAATTGGTTCCAACCACATTTGCATTTTTCAGAAGCAAAATTCCTCGGAGTGCAGAAACCAACAGCAGCCCAGGTCACCTCTCCCGTCATCCTCGTGCCTCCTTGGCAAGGGCTCAGCCAGGCACAGGCTGAGCTGAGAACCCACCTCTCAGTCAGCAAATATTTGAGTGACTGACTCACTGGCCAGAGCGTTTGCAGGAAATGATTGTGAATCACATTGTGATTTCTTCGGTGGTGTTAGAGCCTAACTTTTCCTACCTATTACTAGTGCAGGAGGGCAGAGACCTTCTTCAGATTATTTTCCCATTATTCCATGTACCCAGGTCCATGAAAGACAAGTATCTCATCCCCTAACTCCGGTTTCAATCTCTGACTTCATGTCTCATGCCACTCTCCAGGTCCTGAATTTCCCTCCTACCCCAGACAGCTGCTTGGGCACTGCTCACACACCATCCACAGCCACCCACAGGAATCAGGTCCGTGTGATTTCTCTACCCCATGGTAACCAGGCAACAGGGCTGCAGTTTTCAAATATTGGTATTTACCAACAAAAACGTGCAAAGAAATCAGGGGTTTGACTGACCCAAAGAGCAAATGCACCCGAGGAACCTGCAGCTTGGTCCCAGGCAGTTGCCTGGGCATGGATCCACTGCACAGGAGTTGCTCGGTCCCAGCACTCATCTTTACTGAACAGTCAGAAATAAAACCTCCAGATGCACAGTGACCTTGACAAGAACAAAAGAAGGGAGCATAATGATTTCAGCTGCAGTCTGATGTCCAGCAAATCTTTCAGCCCTGGGTTTTCCAATTTCAGAACGATTTTAAGGGAAAAGACAGTTACAGGAGCCAGGTAATGGGCTCCTCAGCGGAGCCAGCAGGAAGACAGCCAGGCAGCAGGGTGAGGCACAGCTCAGCGGAGCTTCAAAGCCCCAATTTCCACCTGGGAAGAAAGACAAAGCCACAAGGTCTTTCCCAGATGTGTCCAGCAGTGACTTGCAGGTCACCGAAGCTGGCAGCATTACTGCTCGTTGCACCACGGCACACACACCCGTGGGGTAAGGCAGCTCCACTCCCTCTCTCCCTGACCTTTTTAGGACTTGATCCCCGAATCCCCCCAACCAGCACGAATGCCCTCAAGAGCAGTTGTGTGCAAAGAAATGAAAGCTCCATGCAGGGAGCAGCCACCCTGCACTCCAGCAGCAGCCAGCACACACAGACAGCTCCTTTTTTTTTTTTTTTTTTCCCTCCAAAATAGAAAGCTGCAGTCTCAAAGCTTTCCCTCTTCCATTAATGCTCTATTTAAGTTAGTCTTTGAATCTGTCTGGATTACAAACCCATCCTCTCTCAGCAAACCCCCTTTCCCAGACAGCCCTCCCCTTCCCTCTGCTAAGTAGATACTAAATATAAATATATACCCTGGAGAACGTGTTGGGGAAAAAAAAGGAGGACTGGGATTTTTAAAAAGCTTTCCCCGTCCTTCATCTACTCAACAAACACACAGACCAAAACAGAGCTGCTTTGTTGTTTGCTTTCAGGGCTCCCAACCGAGAGCTCATCCCTGCACCGCCATTCATCACCACGGCTCCCGCTGCCCAGTGAAACGCTGGGAATGCCCTTCCTCAGGGATACACCAAGCCCCTCTGCTGCTCTCCTCCAGCAGATCCCAGCCGTGCCCGGGCGGGGCAGGTGATGAATACGAGCGTGATGAAAGAAGAGCTGCCAGATGAATGCTGGCCCTATTCCCCAATCCCCTAGTGAAACCAATCCAGTCGGAAGAATCCCCTCCTGCTGATATGCTAATAGTTTAAATGAGCTTTAATTGCTTTCCCAACACTGCCCGTGCCACTCAGACACCCGCCCCAGCCCTCAGTGCTGTCAGCCCTGCTGTGCCACACCTGCACCACCACCCAAACAGAGGAGATGCTGCTTCCCATGGGGCTCTTCTGCTTGTCCCACTTGTGCTCCGAATGTATTCATGCTGGAGTGAAATCACAGCACCACCTGTTCTGATCATTTCACAGCTCCCATTTGAAAGAAAAACACCCCTAGGGCGGGGGAGAGCCGAAAAGAAAAATCCAGGCCCTTGTGCTGTCTGCTCTTGGAAGCAGCGGGGAAGGGTGCGTGGGTGCAGGTAGAGATCAGTGAGTCACACCCCACCCTCAGCCAGCAGCTCTCCCCCCTCTGCAGCTCCTGCCGAGCCCAGTCCAAGAGCCCAGCAGAGTCTCTGCAGTTGTGGGTGATGTACCTGCCCAGGCTTGACCTTGGCTGCTGCAGCTGCGCAGACCCAGAGGTGGCAGATCAGACTCACCTCTGTCTGTCCATCAAACAGAATTCCTCCAATTTTGCCCTGGCACTAAATGAGCATTTCAGAGGCTTTGGCTCGCAGTCCTCCACGCAGGTCACTTGAAGCAGCAGGGTGACATGCCTGGCCCTCAGGAAGGTCTCGTCCCCACCCAAACCCTCATTTCCCTCCATGGCCTCTGCAGTACCTTGTTCCCACTCCCCCCCAGCTTCGAGCCCTGAGCTCCCACAGTAGCACAGCCCTCCTTCAGCCTGGATCACAGCAGCACAGGTCAACCCACACTGCCTCGTAATGAGACGACGTTACCATCCCTCTGCAGTGCCCCCAGGGAAGAAACCAGTTGTCTTTAGCTCTTGCAACATCCCATGTTTTCGACCAGCTCCCACTCCCCTCTCTCCCCTCAAATTTTGTCCCCTGGCCACCACACCCCTCTCGGAGAGGAGGGAGCATAACCAACAGCCTGATGCAAACGCTCTTGCAGATAAGACACCAGAGAACCTCAGTGATGTCTCTTCCCAGATACAATGCAAGGCCCTGCCTAGATCCCTGGGAACATCCTCAGTTTTATGTTTATTTTTCAGTGTGATCATCAAGCAAGACAGCAAAGTGACTCGTCACCATCCATCACGAGCTTCATTGTTTAGTAATAAGATGTATTGCCCCCTTGCAGCAGAATAACACTCCAGCCAGAGCTCCCATTTGTTATGATCTGGCTGACTGGGACAGCTGTTCACGTCAATGCTGTAAACACTCCGTTTGGGCAGAGACAGCAAGTTTTAACTGCTAATAAATGGGACAGGCTGCCAGCACCCGTGAAGTGAGAGGCTGGTCACCATCAGCCTTCCCCAGCCAGGCTCTTGCAGCAGCTCCAGGTCAGGGCTGCAGCCACTGACCCCCTTCAAACACAGCACAGGGAACATGGCTCTGCCTGCTGAGCTGTCCCAGCAGCCAGGTAACCCTGCTGGGAGCTGCCACAGCACAGCCATAGGCACAGAGCATCCCCAAAATTCAGCTGTGGGTTGGCAGGAGGGGTTGGTTATGAGTCAGCTGGGTAAGGAGCTTTCTCAGCTGGAAGGAATGGACTCAGAGCGGCAGTGCTGGAGGAAAAACTTACTTGTCTCCGTGCATCTGGAGGAAGCTGAATCTGCTTTTCTGTACTTGGCTTTATTAGAAATGGCCTCAGCAGAGCAGACAGCAGAGAGGCTTTCTGGAGAGCACTGGGGGTCTTCTCTGGTAGCACACGATGACAACCTGTGGAGGACAAAATTAGTGCTTAGTTGGGGGTCTCTGACCTGGTGCCCTCTGTGTTGTCCAGGGTTAAGGAATGCTCTTCTGGTTGGTCACCAGACTGTTCAGCCATAAAGCTCCAGAGCAGCAAAGGCCCAGCAAACCTGAGCCTCTGGCAGCAGCTGGAAGATGGCAACTACGTATTGGAGGGTGAGATCTGTCACCACACCAGATGCCTAAACACACACTTGGGGAGTTCAGAGTATAATTTCTCTCTCCCCACATAAAATCCAGGCCCCAGGGAAACAGCAGCTTTCCCATGTTCCCAGCTAGTGCCAAGAGCCCTGGGACACAGTGAGGGTGCTGCACGAGAGCCAGCTCAGCAAGGGCACAACCCCTGCAGGGCAGCCCTAGATGAGGCACAGGAGCCTTCCAGCAGCAGATTTCACTGAGGTCACAGCCTCACACACCAGACACAGATGTCACTTCCACTTTTACATCAGGAAAAATAAAACTTAGAGACATACAGGCACAAAGCACTCGTGACATCTCGTGGTTTATCATCACTGTCATTCCAGGCATTCACAACAGCCTGGGTTTGTCCTTTGGCTCCCTTATAGCAGCTCCTTTGAGAGATACATGGATATGGGGGCAGAGGGCAAGTCTGCTTATTCACACACATGTTTCTGACAAACTAGAACCCTCAGGAAGACTGCAAGGGTTAAAAAAAAAAAAAAAAGAAAAAGAAATCAGCCACCAGCCTCTGTAGCAGCTGACCCCTAAAGAGCATACATAGGAACGCTGTCCAGAGCTAGCTCAGTAGCATTTGAAACAAAAATAAAAAGCTGGTCCAGCTTTCCCAGAATTCAGCCAGCCCCCCAGACTGTTTCTGCTGTCTGCAAGCAGAGCTGTGTCTCTGTGCCAGAGGACAAAGACTGAGTGTAAAGACAGGACAGGTAAAAGCAGCAAATATGACCCAAGCAGCACATCTCCCCTACCTCCCCTTGAGCAGCCTGGCAGCTTAAGGAGTTTCTCTTGTGAGAAGCTTCCCCCTCTCCAAACAAAGAGCTGGAAAGAAAATCCCACAGGCAGCGCTTCTTGGGCTGTCTCTCATTTAGGAAACAACCACGGGTCCAGGTGACACTCAAGGCGATGAACCATCACTCCTCACCCTCCTGTGACAAAACTGCCCTATCCATCAAACACAAACCCCTCCAAGCAAAGCAGAGCAGCCGTGGCAGGCAGCTACAAACTCATCATGCTCTTGAATGCCACCAAGGGACAGCTCATGCCTCTCATCTCTGCCCTGAGCGTGGAGCTGTTCTGACAGGCAGTGCTCAACGATGAGGCAACAAACTTCTACCACACTCAGACAACCATTAGTGGACATTTACCTCTGCACAGATGTTCAAAAAACTCACCCTGAGCTTGCCCTGCCCCACTCTCGGGGTTCAGCCTGGTTAGAGAAATAATCTCTGGGCACCTCCCATTTCACATGGGAGTTTCCTAATCACCCAACACCCATCACACTCCAAGGAGGCTGCAGAGCTCCCTGGAGTCAGTGATGAGCCATCAGTGCCCACACCTGTAGCTAGGATGAGCCCGACACAGAACATCAGCTGCTCATCTTCCTGCCAAAACCAGCCAAGCCTCAATGCTCTCAGTGCCACTTTTCAGCTGAACCCTTCAGCAGCTGGGTGTCCTCACCTTTGTCTTGGGACTGTGAGACTGGAACATCTTCCACTGGAAGAGAACATGACCTGTCCTCCCTGCCCACGTGCTCTCACATGGGCTACCCAAAGCAGCACCACAGCCCTTCCTCTCAGACCTATCCACACCTCCCTCCTGCCCAAACTCACCCCTTGCTGCTGCCTCTCAACCTCCTTTTCCACAAGCTATGATTCAGGCAGGCAGTAGAAATGTTCTGTGTTTGTAATTTAATTTAGCCCCCCCCACGTCCCACCACCAGAGCCTGGTGCCAGCTGGTGCCTTCCAGCCCAGCCACTGCTGCACTTACAGTGCCAGGTTAATCCAGACTGATGCACACACAACCCCACCTGGCAAAGCAGCTTCTCTTCTTAAAATCTGGAGTAGAAACCAAGTCTTTGTCAATCTTTCTCACCCCAGATCAAGGCACTTCAGGCTTTATTCCTATCCAGGCTCCTTCACTGCTTTTCTCCCTGTCAAAACACCCATCACGGTGCTACCAGGCTCCCTGTCCCTGCCTGCTGCAGTCAATAAACTTGCTCTAACTTGAGAAAAGGAAAAAGCAACAAGAAATAGGCACTGTGGGCCAACACACAGAAAAACACGAGCCACAAACCTCTCAGGTACCCACTGGTTTGGGCTCACTTGAGCTCCCGCCCCGGCTTACAGAAAGGAGAGCCTGGCACCCAGCCTGTCTGGCTTTTGCTCATCACCATCCTCAGGGTTTGGGGAGCACAAAATAACTGAATAAACAGCCAACAGGGATTAAAAAAAAAAAAAAAGAGCATCCCCGAGGCACAGCTCCCCACGGGGCTGCCAGAGCTCCGGAGGAGCCACTAAGATGTGTCATCTGCGGGGTGACAAATTACCGGGGAAGACAAGAGGGTGAGTCATCCTCTCTGAGTGACCCCTGTGTCGCTTGTTAGAGGGGGAAGGCTGTTCCCGAGCTTCTCAGAAAGAGGATAACGAGCCATGTGGGGCTCTCAGGAACCAGCCAGGGGCCAAGCTCAATGCAGGGCAATGCCCTCATAGGCATCATCTGAGAGAGGGGGTGGGTGAGGCACCGAGCACAGCAGGGGGGAGAAAAAAAGAAATAAAACCCTGAAAATACTCCTTTTTGTTTTTCCCCCCTTCTTTTTCCTATCAGCATGGGTGAGTCAGGTAAGGTTTAAAGGCTCCCTGTTTCTATGCTAAGCCACCCATAGTGGGGTTGGTTTTGGGGTGGGAAGGAGCCTGTGTGAGAGGGAACACAGGCAGAGCCCTCAAATGCTGCTGTGGAGGTAATGGAGACCTCGCTGTGCCAGGGGCTGACAGAAGACCAAGGGGAATTTGCTATGTGTGATGAAGACTTCACACCAGACTCTCTCACCTGGAAGGAGAGATGGGGCTCTGCCAAGTGGCAGGCAGCAGATTTTGGAGTATGGGCCATGAGCACTAGCACGGGGTCTGAGCCAGCAGCCTGCGTGGACAGGCTCCTGCAGATGAAAACACAATTCCTTCTCTCATCTGCCACCTGTCAGCCTGTGTAATCCCTCCTCCCAGCCCCTTCCCCTGTCCCAAACCCTTCCTCAGCCCAGCAGCCGTTTTCTGAAGAGCCATGGAAACCTTCCATCTCTGCCCGTGCCTGCAGCTGTCCCACCCCTTTGCCGTGCCCCCATCCCCACATTTGGCAGACCTGGGCACTCACCAGGTGGTCCTTCAGTCCTGCAAAGGGAAACCTGTGCCTCCTCTGTGGTCCACAGCCCGCACACAGCTCCCTGCCTGTGTGCCAGGGAGTGCCTCTCACACCTGCTCGTGGGGCACAGGGTGAATTTCCCAACGGCAAGGTTGAGCATAAACCCTCCCCTATTGGCAGTCCCCAGCTTCTCATTAAAGGGAACACATTCCTCCTTCCCGTGGGCACTGATCTGAGCATTCCTGGTATTTATTAACTGAGGTTTCACCGGAAACTTTGGCCTCACTGAAGAAGTGAGGGCTGGAAATCAAGGGAGGTTTGTGCTGTCAGTGCTGTCCTCCCCATCAGCGTT
The DNA here is from genome assembly GCF_003031625.1 of Empidonax traillii. Lineage (NCBI taxonomy): Eukaryota > Metazoa > Chordata > Aves > Passeriformes > Tyrannidae > Empidonax > Empidonax traillii. The sequence continues at coordinate 1,835,463 of NW_020955299.1, read as the reverse complement.
GTACGTGGCTGCTCTGTGGGCACACCCAAATGAGGGGGTGCAGGGGTCTTCCCCCTGCCTCAGTGGAGTTCTGGGAGGTGCAGAACAGCCCTTTGGGTGCTGCAGCACAGGGAGAAACCACGACCAGAAGTTCATGCTTTGGGAAGCTGCAGTGCTGCAGGAGCAGGCAGGTGAATCCCCTTCTCATGGAGTCAGCACAGGACAATCTTCATGCTCTGGAAGAAGCACAGCATGGAGTGGAGGAGTAAGAAGGCTCCACAAAGCTTGGCTGATGCTCCTGCTTGATCCAGTCCTCTTGCAGACCCACGTGGGATCCTGAGCGGCCTTTTCCAGACTACCAGCTCTTCTGGATGTGATAAATTGGCTCCAAGAGGCCTGATTTCAGCAGTAGGAGCAGCCAGCCTTGTGCACTGGTTCTGTGCCTCCTTCCCCTTGCATTCCTTCCGCACACAGCACAGATCCTGCCAGTGCCACTCTTGGCTGTCACTGCATTCGCATCAACAGCGACATGGTGACAAGTGAGGGATCCAAACGTGAGAATGTCAAAATCTTTTATTTACAACAGTCTCCAAAAATCGAGGGACACTGAAAATAGTGAGGGTAGGAGATGACTTACAAAAGGAACACGCTTACATCAGGAATTTGTGCTACATCACTCTGAGAACTGACACTCTAAGGTCTGCACACGACGTGGTGAAACGGCAGTGCCCACCCTCCCTCTGTCCTTGGGGTGCTCACAGCTCTTCTCCCCTTGCATTTTGGACCATCCTCCCTCCCATTTGTTCTGCTGCCCCCTGCAAACCTTTCTGCTCATCTTCTTGTTGCTCTGGTCCTGGCCCTTGCCCCCCACTTCCCTCCCCTGCCCAGAGGAGGAGTGGAGGGGAGAAAGCCAAACAACTCTGTCCTCAGGATGGAGACAAGCCTTGAAAGCCTCTGAGCTCTGGGACCCTGGGTGCTACCCAGGGGGTGAGCAGTTAGCAGAGGCCTTTGAAAAATCTGTGAACTATGGCCTGTGTGCTATCTGGGGTGAGCAGTGATTTCAGAAGAAATAGCCGAGAGACTGTGAATTTTTCTTGCCTGGCTGCAAATCAATCTGCACAGCTTCCTCAGTGGACAGTGTGGGAGGATTTATATGTGTCATGGGGTTGAATAAAAAGCCTTTTGTAACCTTGCAGGAGGGCAGGCTGCTCTGGTATGAAAATTCAGTGCAGGACAAGCTAAAAGAATTAGACACTGACATAAAGCAACATCTCTGCTCCAGGAGAGACAAAGCCAGGGGCTCTGGAGACCATTGCATCCAGACTACTGTGTCAGTGGTCCCAGTAGCTCTCTAAACATGCCACGTGTCCTTCTCCTTCATGATATTTCTCAGGCTGCCTTTGCCCCGGCATAGTTTCAGATCCAGCAGGGATTGAGAAACACAGCCCAGCTCAGCCACTGATCCCTTTCAGAACCTGCAGCCTTGGCAGTTGCTGAATTCAGCGGCCAAACCTGATGGCCCAGTTGCCCAAACCCTCAAGATCCACCATGACATAAAGAAACCAACAGAGTAAGGAGTCCTGGGTCTGTTCCTTCCTCTGACACTGAGCTTTGCTCATCACAGCAGCTCTGTTCCTCCTTGCTCCAAAGCTGATGTGTTTAAAACCATCAAAGCTGACAGGCTTGTGTGCAGCAGTTTAACTCCCTGGTTTCCTCTGCCTGAGAAATTCTCCCTGAGACTTCTCCATCCACTTCCACTCCAGACTCTGTGAGCACCTTAGGCATGAGCAGCTACCCTGGAGAAGACTGAACCTTGCTCAGCAAGACAAGGGGTCCCAAGAGATGGTCTGGGAAACAGAGGAGTCATCAGAGGAAGAAGATAGGCAGAGATGTGGGAGGAATCGACTCAGGCTGAGCATCTGCTCCTGGAACAGTACCAGACAGGTGAGGCCTTGCTTTTTATTGCTACAAGCATCTGCCTCAGAGCACCAATTCCCAGCAGGGCTGTCAGCCCCACCTCCACATTTGCTAAGATAAAGCCATCCCTTTTCTTACCCCTATAATTTTATGGATATTTTGTAATCACAGGGAGGACACTGCCTACGTGGAAATGGATGTATACATCTGCTCCTGATTTATCCTCACCACAGATGCTTGGGAAGATGTGGATGTTGTGTTTTGGGGCAGGCTGGGCCCCACCTCTGAGCCTCTTTCACTCCACGTGGAGAAAGCACCAGCCACCCTGATCAGAGAGCTGTGCAGAGTGAAGTGGTGATAGGGCAGATGATTAGTTAGATCTTAAGATGAGTGTCATGACTTTGTTTAGTCACAACCAACATCCAATGAGTCCTTACAGCAAAAAACATCACCTAAGATCATCTCCTGGCTTTTCTGCCATCCTGCCACAAGCTGGTGTAAGCTTCTCTTCCTCTCCTTTCCTCAGTTTCCTTGCTGGAGGGGCACAATCTCCTCAGTATGCCTTTGTGAATTGTCTGCTGCAGCTCTGCACTTATCTCAGTGTCTCCTGCTCCTTTCTGATTAATTCCATCCATTGCTTTCCCAGTGCCACCTTGAACAGTCACAGGCCAGGTGATGCCCTGCTCCTGCCAGTGCCAGCCAGCTCTTCTGCACTGAGGGAGCTGGGCTGGCCAGAGAGGAGGAGGGAAAATGAGAGCTTGTCCTTTTCCTTGCCTGCTCCAGAAAACAGGATGTATCCTGTCATGTGCCAAGTACTCTGTTATTTTTGTCTGCACATCAGACACTGCCAGATCAGACCCAGGAGACATAAAAGGTTTCCCACTACTTTGGAATTAATCTTTGCCTTCCAAGAGTGGCTGAATGAATCTTCCCAGCATGGTGTGTCCAGAGTCCTGCTGGAGGTGGGGGGCTTATGTAGCCTTTTTATAGTGAGCATAAATGGAGGACATCAGGGGCTAAAGTCAGCTTTCAACTTTGCAGGATTCAAAGCACACCTATGCCTTGTCCTAAAGGCCTTTCAAGTTTCTTCATGCTCATAAAAGGAAGAACTTCCTCTAATAGTACCCTCAGCACCTTATTCTCTTGTCTGGTGACCTGGAAATATCCATCAGCTTTAATCATCCCAAGGAGGTCGAACTCTTTGCCAAATTCAGGTCAGACCACCCGCCAGAGCATCCTTGGCAGCAGCAGCACCTGCACAGCCACACGGGTCCCAGGGGGCTGTGTATCATCAGCACCCTGCCCTCTCTGCGCACTGCCACTTAGGAGTGCTCAGGGCACCACCAGGAGTTAAACCTGGAGCCCAGATGTAGGGAAAAGCATGGCTTTCAGATCTAGGATCGGGCTGGACCATGCACAGCAGCCAACAAAGCAGCACAGCTTAAGGATAGTCAAAAATCCTTCCCAGGACCATTTATTTGTGGGCACAGAGTTCATTATGAAGGAGCTGTGCAGATCAGAGGGAGGTGCCAGGGAGCATTTAACACTTTGCAGAAAGGGGTGACTCAGTTGCACCATGGGACAGGGAGGAGAAACCAGGTCTGCTCTGCTCACGCTCTCACCCACCTCACTGTCTGCAGCAGAATTGCTCTGGCAATCTCTGGCTTCCCCCTGGAATCAACAAGAGTCCTGTCCTGTCACTCCTCTCTCCAGCTGACACCTTGGAGAACCTACTTTAGAAACAAGCATCTGACCCAGTTGCACAGAGGTGACATGATGTGAAGGTGTAAGATCAGCAGGCATCAGAGCAGGGATGCACTGAGCCAAGCAGAAGCAGCTGCTGGTCTCTCAAGCAACACAGGCCCCAAACCTTGGATGGAAATGGGAATGGAATTTCCATCTTAAAAAGGGGGGGTTGATCCAGACAGAGAACACAAAGCCACCAGGGACATGGAATCTGCAAAGAAATGGAGTCGGGCTCCTTCCTGGCCACGTCCCTCTGTTGGTATCCCTGTAAATAATGGTAATGCATCTCCCTGTGGGCCCGACTCTTCCCTTCTGCCGAGGACCAGATGTGCTGCATCTCAATGCACACTTAGCCATTTCAATTTTAAAAATATGATAGAACCAGTGATGCTTAAAATGTACTTGTTAATGGCACCAGTTTGCGATTTCATTTTACTTTAATGCAAACCATCTGCTCGGAGCAGGAAGCAGCTGCAGCTCTGCTGCCCTCGTGTCCCTGCACAGGAGGGTGTCTCTGAGCTGCCACAGAGGATGCTGTGCATGGCACCAGGAATGGGCTCTACCCAGGGGTTCCCTTGTGCTCAGGATAAGAGCTGACTGCTGTGACCAAAGGGCTCTGCAGCGACCTCAGGGCTCTTTCCTCTCCACCATGAAGGGCAGAGGCAGCGACTGGTGAGGTGACCAGGAGCGACTGGGCATCCGTACTGCCTTGGCCTCACCACTGAGATGAGGGAGAGGAGGGCAGGCTGTTGATGGCTGTTCACAGACCCAAGAGACTCCAGCAAAAGGTGCTCTGTCCCCTCAGAAAAAAAGGGGAAAGCCATGTGGCCCAACGCCCTCCCCGAATGACAAAAGCAGGTGGTGCCACCCAGCACCTCTAGTTTGGATCCCACAGTGACACCCATGAGAGCTCCTGTGCAGTGAGTTCACTGCTGGTGTGGCTTGGGTACAGGTAAAGGACCAGATAATGCTGTTCTCCAGGCCAGTCCAGCAGCTCACTGCTGTTCTTGGAGGCTCAGGCTTGGAGTGGGAGTAGGATGTCACTTCAAGAGCCATTGTTGCAAATGCTGACCCTGGACAAGGGGAGGGAAGAGACAGAGGGAAGGGTTTTTTTAAAGGATCAGATGGCCTTCCCAACTTCTCCCCTGTTAGCTTTGCGGTTCCAGAAAGCTCTGTTTGTTAAAAAAAAAAAAAAAAAAAAAAAAAAAAAAAAAAAAAAAAAAAAAAAAAAAAAAAAAAAAAAAAAAAAAAAAAAAAAAAAAAAAAAAAAAAAAAAAAAAAAAAAAAAAAAAAAAAAAAAAAAATTAAAAGAACAAGATAAGAAAAAAAAAAAAGAAAAGAAAAAACAGAAAGAAAACTGAGAGAAGGAGACCTCTTCCCCTCCTACTCACGGGCTGAGGTATTCCCTGGGCAGCCCTCACTGTCCGTCATCCATCCGTCACTACCCAAAATAAATACAAGTTTAGAGCAAAACTCATTAGAAAATAAAGTGCATCTGGAGTTGAAAAAACTTCTGGAAAAAAAAAAAGGGGGGATTTTTTTTTTTTTTCCTCTTTTGTTTTCGTTACAAAAAATATCCTTTAAAAAGAAAAGAGAGAAAAAAGAAAGGGGGAGAGCGAGAGAGGGACAGAGGCTCCCCGGCCCCGGGGGGGAGGTTCTACAGGGCTGTCCCGTTGGGGAGGGGGATCTTAAAGCCGCTCTTGAGCAGGGCGAGGCAGACGCAGAGGCCCAGCAGGCCGGCCAGGAGCACCCCCAGCACGGCCTTGAGGCAGGAAGTCCTGCTGCGGGTGAAGGTGCCGGGGCCCATGATGCTGAGCAGGGCCGTGCTCACAGTCAGCGTGTACACGATGGACACCCCCGTGTTGAGGGCCACGATCTTGCCGAACTTGGCGAAGGGGGCGATGATGCAGAAGAAGAGCGGGACGGTGGCGATGACGGTGGTGACGGCGCTCGACACGATGGCCACCCCCACGTGCCGCACGGCCTCCACGGTCCTCCACTGCCGGCACGCCCGGGGGTCCTGCGGGAGGGAGGGGCAGCGGCGTGAGGGCACAGCAAACAGGGGGATGCACTCACGGCTCAGGCTTTGGGGAGCAGAATCAGCCAGGCTGGAAGAGACCTCTGAGGTCAACGAGTCCAACCTGTGACCCAAAACCATGTTGTCGACATGGCACTGATGCCACATCCAGTCTCACCTTAAACACCTCCAGGGATGGTGACTCCACCGCCTCCCTGGGCAGCCCATTCCAGTGTCTGATCACTCCCTCTGGAAAGAATATCATCCTAATGTCCAACCTAAACCTCCCCTGGCACAGCTTAAGGCCGTGCCCTCTTGCCCTACTGCTGGTTCCTTGGAGAAGAGCCCGACCCCCACCTGGCTCCCCCTTCCCATCAGGGAGCTGTAGGGGTGCAAGTGGCACAGAGGGCACGAGAGGAACCAAAGCAAGGCTCTAGGAAGAGCAGAGCTCACCTCTGCCTGGTGCAGTGGCAGGTTCTCCCCTGCCAGCAGGTAGCCCTCCACCAAGTGCACGCAGTAATCCACAGAGGAGCCAACGAGGATGGAGAGGGAAATGGCCTCCACAGCCCCCATTTCCCAGCCAGACCAGTACATGATGGTCACCACCAAGCAGACGACCCCTGTGTGAAGAAGGTGACGTCAGGCAAATGTCAAGGACTCCAGGACTGCTGCCCAGTCCTGCTGATACCAGTCAATCCCCAGGGAGTTTGGGATCATATCCCCAACAGGTCTGCGTGCCAGCCACAGTCCTGTGCACACTCACTGCTGCCGCAGAGGCAAACACTTCCCTCCCCTTCCCTTGCCACAGGGATCATTCCATAAGGCAATCAGACCTGCTGGGGCTAGTGGAGCACCCAGATAAATCAGACTGATGCCAATCTAGACTGATGCCAATCTAGACTGATTCTTGCTAAATAACCCAAGCCCAGACAGGTGTGTGTGTGCACAGGCACTACAGGGAAGTGAGCCCCTTGTTTTGCTTGCTGGAGTCACACATACGGTTACTTTTTTAAAGGCAAGAGTTTGTTTGTGAGTCATGTGTGGGAGAGTAAGTGGTTTCAAAATGATAGATTTGATTTCTAAACTGAGAAGTTTAGCAACACGCTTGGACCACAATATCGTCAAATCACCAGCCAGGGAGAGGGAACTATTTACAAATTTCCTTCAAATACTAACAGAACTGCTAAAATATTCAGCTTTTAACATCTCCCACTGCTTGGAAACAACAGCCATGGTGCAGATTCTTGGGAAGTAATGCAATTGTTATTCAAAGCATGTGGGACTTAATCACATTATTATACATAACAGGCAGGGATGGCATTTGTGTAGCTAAAACCCTTATTTAAACAAATAGAAGGGATTGTGTAGATAAAACACACTGGGAATTAGACACACAAATCTATTTTCCCCGTGAGGTTCCTGTGCATTTGTTGAGAGTTTCTTCTGTTCACTTAGCAAGTCCATTCTCCAGGATTGACTCCTGGAAAGCCAGAAGGGTTTACACAGAGTAAGAGCAATTCAGTTCAAATCACCAGAGACTCACTCAGCAGTGCCTCAACCCACCAACTGCAGACTAAGGGAAAGCCTGGCACATTGGAATTGGCATTTTTACCTAAGATGCTGAGCAGCACTGGCAGCAGGAGGAGGATGTGCGTGGTGAACACGGCCACTGCAGCCACACAGATGACCAGAGAGAGGACAAGACCATACAGGGCACTCTGCACCCCTGGAAGAGAAGAGCCAGCTGTTTGAATCCTGGAAGGTGACAGCTGCATGACCATGTACCTGCTGGCAAGAGACTCACACTGGGGGAGATGGGGGTAGAGAATGAGAGTGGAAAGAAGGTGATCAGCATCCTGGATCTCACATCAGCAGGGCTGATTTTGCTGGGCTCTGACTAGGATTTTGACAGTACACATTGCTTGGGGAAGGAACAGGCTTTAGGATTTTGCTCAGCAGTGGCAAGGGACTGAAGATATAATCCAGGCCCACCAGATGGGACAGAGTGTGATGTGAAGATGTATCAGAGAGTGGGTTCCCAGGGAGAGAAACATGGCAGTCACTTGCCTATAATCTCCATGAAAATCTGCTTCCAGTGCTCACAGGTCTGGAAACCGTGCCGGAGAGCAGAGCCCTCTGGGAAGAGCTGGAGTTGCTGCTGCAGGAATGTCTCCCATTTCAGGTAGTCAGCGTAGGTCTGGAAGGACGACTTCCCCTTGTAGGTTGTCTGTAACGAGATGAACTTGTTACTGGTGCCCTGCTCTTCTTGTGTGGCCAGGGCAGAGGCAGAACAAGCCATCTGGAGTGGCACCACCAGGCAGAACTGGCAGTGGCATGTGGGCAAATCTTCCACCAGCCTTTTGCCTGAGCTAATTTTTGCACAAGCAGCCACTTCTTACAACTTGTGAGTGCAGGTATCTGTCTGCAGTGAGGCACAGACACTACTAAATGCTAAGTTATGGCTGCAGATGAAAGTGGCCAGCGCAGAAAGAGCAGAGCTAAACCCCCAGAAGTCACGGGATTAAACTGTCACCAGGATAGATGGCGATGCCACGTGCTCACCGATTCAAATGCCATGGAGATCCACTGCACCTTCCCATCCTTCACCCCCACTGCCCCGTGAGAGAGCTGTCCAGGCAGCAGGTTTGGCTCTGGGATGTTCTTGCACTCAGGGTGCAACATCTGCAGAAAGGAGGAGATGCTGTAACCTGGAGAGAAAGAAAGAGCAAGGGATGGAGAGCAGCCCAGGGAATGGAAGCACACTGGAGCAAGGGGATAAAAAAACCCAACAAAACACACCAAACCAAAACCCCCAACCAACAACCCAAAAAGAGAATCCCAAGAGGAAGCTGCAGGCCCCATTTGTCAGCAGCTGCTTCCCCTTGCCACTCTGGTTTGCCAAAGCCCTGGAGCTCTCAGCACCAGAGCCCTCAGCTGGTGTATTTTGAAGGGACATTCCATGCCATCAGCATAGGACAGGACACTGCCACTGCTGTCTGTCCCCAGCAGCACAAACAGCAAGTGCTGAGGGCTGTTCTGCAGGGATTTTCTCCAGGCATGAGATTGGCTTTTGGCCTGAAGCCAGTATGCACTTCCTAGGCTCAGCTTCACAACCTGGTGACCTCTTTAAGTTGGGAGAGACGGCCACTGCTCAGGTATGCAAAGCCACAGGCACAGTAACCTCACTGCAGTGAGATCAGGTGTGATTTGATGGTTACTCAGGAGCTACTCAGAAGAGATTTACTGATCTAAAAGATTAAAGTGTATCACAAGCAATACCCACGACTGGAAAGAACAGACGCAGTTCTGTTCTTATCTTCCTGGATTAAATCCCAAAGAACACGCCTTTGTGGTGCCTTTGGCGTTAAAGAGGCCGTTTTTCCTTCTCGTGTCCCAAAAAGCACAACCAAGGACACGTTCTAGAAAGGGCCAAGCTGCCTTGGGAAGAAAGGCAGAGCTGCAGGCAGGAGTTAGTCCAACCTACCCGAGGGCAGGCACTGGGCACCTCCGGGCTTCACCAGCTCGGTGTTGCTGGCGATGGCTTTGCAGAGGCGGCACAGGTTGCCAATCTCTTTGAAGAGGTCGAAGCTGTCATCGTAGATAACGCTGCCCTTTCACAAGGAGACACAACAACAGGAGCACCACACGTGAGGCACACACACAGCCGAGTCCTCTCCTGGCTGCACAGCCTGGGCCCGGCTTATGCAGGCCACAGGAAACCCACCAGACATCTCTGCCTCACCAGATAACCCAGGAAGAAGCTCCGTGTCCTGCCCACCCCACAAAATTCAGGCAGTTCAACAGAAACACTGATGAATGAACAGCCACCATGCCATGCCTAAAGCCTCTAGGGTCTGCCTAGAGCAGCAGCTCTGAATCCCTAAAGGTGCCCAGCACAGAACTCCAGCTTTCTGCCCATCCCACTGCCTGCATTTCTCACTGCCCCTTCCAGAGGGAACAGGTAAAGGCTGATTCTGCACAATGCCCCTAAATCAGAGGGCAGGAAGAACAGCAGAAAGCTGATGTGCATCAGCCAAGTGACCAGAGCTAAGCATAATTTTCCTGGGGGAAGGCTGTGAACGTGTCAAGGTATCTGATCTGGGAGATAAGCTGTTGCAAGAAAAGTCACATTTAGTAACCTTTCTCTACAGTAATTTATTTGTATTCTTTCATGTTAATATCTCATAACAAGATAAACAGTAATAGAAAAATACCAGTTCCCTCAGTCTTGAATTTGAAGTGAGATTTCATAGTGAGCTTAAGATGAGTTTGTTTCTAAAATCCTCAGGAAAGCCAGATTTAGACTCAAAATTAGAAGGTTACATATTGCACTCAAAGGGATTTTCTGAGAAGTCTGAGCTGTTTTCAGCAAAGGACTTCCTGATCTCCATTATTTGTCAATTTGCTGAAACAGAAGCGTGCTTTCGGCTCATCACAGCACTACCAGCTCTGCTGGATGGCCGGGCCACCTGCCTGGGCCGTGGGGATTACCCAGGCAGCGCCCAGAGAGGCTGTCCCGGCATGCCGGGCTGCGTGTGTACCAGGTCTCCGATGACGTGGTTGTCCGGGCGCCTGGTGCGGTTGACGCCCCTGATCCCAAACACCACGAACACCATGGCTCCCGTGTCCACCAGTGGCCGCACCGCCGGCTTCCCGCAGCCCGCGTTCATGCACGGGTTAAACCCAGACGTGGCCGACGGCTTCGCTCTGGGCGCCGCTGCCGGACACAAGGAGAGGGTTGGTTACTTTAGGCGGCCCCGGGAGCTCTGACTCCCTGGTTCTGACAAGCCAAGGAGGGCATCAGCAGCTCACCTTTCTCACTGGGAACGTACAGGATGCCTTTGGTGGGTCCATCCGGGCTCGAGCTGAGCAGACAGCCCGGGGGGGCCACGCACACTCGGCCGTGGTAGGGGGGCTTGTGCGACTGGGCGAAGTACAGCTTCCTGTGCAGCGGAGAAAGTTTGTTAGGGGGACACCAGGGGTAGTGAGGAGGGTTTGCCAAAGCAAACAGGCATTCTCAGGGGCAGAAGGAAAAGGAAAGGTGAGCATCTCCAGGCCTGGATCCCTAAGCCATTGCATACTGTGTGCTGCCCATGCAGCCCGAGAGATCAGGCAGGTAAGGACAAGAACAAGATCAGCAACATCTTTTTGGTGCCCAACGAAATCCCCAGTCACAGCCCTGCGCCTGTGAGGCCTTTGGCACGTTGGTGATGCTGTGGGCCTGCAGAATGACTGCAGAGATGGGGCACATGTGCAGCAAAGCACGTTCCAGGGTCAGGGATGTCACCAGCTGAGGGCAGGCCTGGCACTGGCCATTAGGATCAGCCTCTCGGCTGTGCTGTCTCTGCTGCCTGGCCACGAGGGGCTTTGGAAGCTCACCGTGTTCGCTGCTGCTCCTTGGAGGCCACGTAGAAGCTGAAGTCGAACTTCCAGCCCCTCTTGGTGTCACAGGACAAGGTGGTCATCATCCACTTCCTGGGGCTCGTCTGCTTAAGCAGCCCTACTGTGGACACACAAGCTGTCAGCTTCCTGGTGAAGTTACCGAAAGGCACTCTATACACCTAAGCAATGGATTAATGAAAACAGACACTTAACTCCACAGGGTTGCAGCCTGTTGCACATTAGCATCACACACTCCCCTCCTCCCTGAGCACTGGCACAGCCACACAAATGAGCACTGAAGGCACAATCCCAGCCCACCCCCCCCGGCCTTCCCAGGCTTGGCCACCAGTGTGTGTGTGATGGAGCCCCTCAGCACCCCAAATCCCAGTGGCCTGGGCTGAATGGTGGCTGACATCTGCTCAGTGACACCCACACCTCTGCTTCTATTCCTGACAGCCACATCACAACAGCAACAGGGAAGGGTTGTGGCACTACAAGGCATAATCTTTAACAATGCCAGGCACAGTGCCTTCCTTTCTAATTACCTTACTGCCAGGGTCACCCAGAGCTGCCTAGGACCCCCATGGAGAGACAGGAGGAGGCTCTTGTGCTCACCTGCTGAGTGCTGCACTCTTGGTAGAGGGGTCCAACCTCCTGGACTGACTCACCTGGAATGAAGGCACCTCCCCGTCTCCCGGTGACACCGTCTGCCAGGGCGCAGGGACACTGGCATTGAGTGAGAATCTGTAGATGGCTGGTCTTCCCTTGCTCCTGGACTTGGAGATGTACACAGTCCCCTGGAGATCTGAAGAAAACAAAAGGCATGAGGGCTGGGGGTACTTCTCAATCAGCAAATCCTACAGACTTGGACAGGAGGGTTCTTCTGGTCTGCTGTCTCCTCTGGGACAGCAGGCACAGCCTCTGCCTTCTGGCAGCACAGCACACCTTTCCAAGGCTGTCACAAATACATCCTGAGCTGCAGGAATTCCTGAAGGCTCATTGATTCATGTCATCTTGGGACCTGGCCCTTTAACTCTTTTATCCTCAAAAATCCCTGCAAAACAGGCTGAACTTACTCTCCTTGCAACCTGCCAACAAGGCTGTGACACAGGCCCAGGATGCCAAAGCTTGGAGTTCCCAGCCCTGTACTCAGATCAGAGGGATCTGTCACTAGACTGTACTGCCACCTGGGTTATAGGACCCTGTCCTGGAGAGCAGGAGGCATTCAGGGCAAGTGGGACTGTAAAGACACCCTTTATATCCAGCACTAGGGCTCAGTGGGGCAGGCTCTGAGGAGAATTATTCCCTATCAGCTGTTCATGGTTTAGTTTCTACCCAAGTGGATCCTTGGGCCCTGGCTCCAAAGGTGGTCAGTCATCACACCCCACTCACCTTGCTGCCCTGTGTCACTTATGCTGCCTTTGCTTCCCCAGGGTGACCCCGAGCCCCTCTTCTTTTTTTCCAAGGAGGTTCGGATGTTGTTCTGCAAACTGTGGGGCTTTTCCTGAAACAAACCTGTCCCACAAGGTTAGTCAGGGAGGAAAGAGCGAAGGGCACAAGAGACCTACCAGCCCTGTGCACACCACAGGCACTGCTGCTGAGGAGGCAACACAGAGCCCCAGCTCTGACACGAGAGCAGCACTTAGGAATTAAAGTAGGCATTTGCCATGGACTATGAGGGAATTGCTCCAGCAGAAACACTCAGACAGCTCCTGGCTAAAGCAGGAAATACTATTCAAAACATTCTACTCGTACAGGCAACTCAACCATCCCACTCCCAAGGTGTGAGTCCCTTCAGCAGGGTCCACCCAATGTCCAGTGAGATATCTGAACACTCGAGGCCTCTGCCTCACGTTTCAGCTCCTCCAGCCCAGGGCGTAGGCTGGGCTGCACCCACCATGGTCTGGGGACCAGCACTCTCACCTGAGCAGGTAATGCAGGAGATGCCTTCAGCGCTCAGGTTGTATTTCAGGTCCAGCAGCACCTGGATGTTGGTGTCAGGCCGGAACAAGACCGGAGCACGGCTGGCGGGATGGAGGCGGCTGGCAAAGAATATGGACAGGAGCAAAACAAGGAGGAAGAGCCCTGCAAGGAGAAGGCCAGGTGAGTGCGTGGGACCCTACATGCACCTTGCACTTAAGGCATGCTCAGAGAGCAGGTGTAGAAAGATTTTTAATGAACCCCATGCCTGGAAATCCCTGTCAGGGCTTGCCATTTTAGATCTGAGAGAAAGGAAAGGGATGGAACAGTTCCTAATGCAGTTCCCTTAGGGACTGACTGCTCTGGGAGCACTCTTTCGCTGTGTTAGAAGCCATTTACCATGTTCCTTTTCTCATAGCTTGTCACTAGTAATCAAGACTTGGGGACTGATTGGGATGCAGTCAAACCCTCTAAAATCCATGCAGATGGAACGCCAGCCCTCCTTCCTTACCCACAATCACCCATCTGCTCTTGACTGCAGACCACAGCACCCAGTGCTCCAGCAGCTCCTGCAGGTGGGTTATCAAGTGCCCCCGGTTGCTCCTCTCTGTAGGGAGCTGCAGATTTTCTGGCATCACGGACACCAAGGGGACATCCCCCATTTCCAGAGAGACTAGAAGAGAAATCAAAGGCAGTCTCAGTGTCATGAGTGTCTCTCAGAGCTCTCTGCTCTCCTCTACCAAATCTTCTGCAAAGTGCTGTACGACTCAAGCTAAAGATGGAGTAAGACCCAGGCAGTGACTTCCAGGATGTCACAGGAAGCTTCTTTGTCAAATCACTGCCATGCAACAGCTACACTTCTGAAACCACAGCTCAGTCCAAATCTATGCTCCAGGCTGTTCCTCCTCTGCCAGATCCCACAAACATTGTCCATAAGGTGACAGGGACACTGCATGCTGCTTGGGCCAAACAGAATTTGTCCCTGTCCCACTAAATATGCCTTCCTGCTAATTATACACAGCTGACCTCATCCTGACTGCAGCCTGGCTCCTCTCTGATCTCTCCTCTCCAGCTCAGGGATGCCAGGGGAACTGCCCTCTTCTCTACATGTGGTGGGACCAAGCCTGGCATGCTGTACAGCTGCCCCACAAACCACACCTGGGCACTGACTGGAACAAGCTGCTTTGCTTCTTCATGAACTACCTGATGCCCAGGGGCCCTGGAGGAAAGGATCCTGCTGGGAGGGATTATTTCCATCCATCACCAGTGCAGGTGGCTCTGGCACACTGAGGAGAGCTCTTTCAGCACAGAGCCAGAGCTTCTCTGCCTGCCTGTCACAGGCAGCTCAGAGCCCCCTCTGCAGCCAGGGGTCTGTACGTGCTGTGGCATGAATCCATTTACCTCCAGCTCCAGTTTGCTCCCAGGCCTGAAAGTTTCTCACTGCCCAGACCATTTCCACTGGGGGTTTTAAAAGGAAGAGATCCCAGCAAGTTTTAAAAGCCAAATACAAGAAAGAAGGACTCTCTAAGCACCTTTATCTTTGTATCAGGGCTAGAAGGATTATCTCCTGCTGACAACAGATAGAATTTCTGGCCTTTTTTGCTAGATTGTTTATGTGGTCTCAGGCAAGTCACCGCCCTTTCTGTGCCATGACAGAGGAGCTGCTCCTGAGAGGTGATGCTGGAGGACAACCAAGTGTTCTCTCTCCTGCTTCCCAAATTCAGTGCTCCAAATGGCAGGGAGGAGAGGAAAACTCTGCTGTCCTGGTGCTACGGATTAGGTGCTATGGCTACATCCATGTCACCATCAGTGCTCCCAGGAAAGCAGATCACATTGGACCCAAGAGAATCAGCAAAGTAGTTACAAAGCATGTATCGACACCCTCTGAAGATCTCAAGCAACTTTACAACCATGAGTTCTGGTTCCTACAACCCCCTGTGCTAGCACCACCTCCAACTCACAATGAGGAGAACTGAGGCAAGGACCAGTGGCAGGGACAGGGGGAACTGCAGGATGAACAGGGCAGTGTGGTCCCCCTGAAGGCACCACACCACAGGCACCTACCAGGCTCCTCCTCCACGCTGAGCAGTGGGATGTCATCGTCAAGGTAGGGGAGGGTCTCTCTGCCTGCCCTGGAGGTGGCCTCTGGGGCAATGAAGAGATCTTCAGCCAGGTGCAAGGCTCTCTTTTTGGTGCACTTCTGACTGCAGCTGGATTGGAGCAGGAAAGGAGACAGAGGCAAGAGTTTTAAGCCACATACCCTGCAAAGAGTTGCCAGTGGGTTCCTTCAGTGACAAGGAGAGCAGCAACAGCCTGCTCTAATTACTTGGAAAGACAACAGGCACTGCCACAAGCAATTTCCATTGCTAAGTGCTGAGAGGTCAGGGCTGGGTTGGATGCACAGAGCAGGGCTGAGCTGTGGCCACCGGGTGCTGAGTGACAGGAGTTTCAGCAGTTCACCTCCCTGCTAATGAATTAAATCAGGCCAGGTCATCTGCAGGGCTAAAGAGCAGGGGAGGGGGAGATGTACTGGCTTTGAACACAGATCTGCACGTCCTGCTTATGCTCACAGGCAGGAGCAGTGGTGATCTGTCTGCCTTGCAGGGCTTGTGTCTCCACAGCTTGGAGGTTTAGCTGTGCATTAAGTGCTCTGAGGACACAAATGGGATGTGTCCCCATAGGATTCAACGCAGAGGATTGACTGATATTGCAGAGGCTGGCTCTTGGGACCCACCTGTGCACATGCCAGGGGAGACTGGTGAGACCCAGGCTATGAGACTGGGACCTGACCCTTCCATTTCGCTCCAGTCTGGAACGGCAGAACTTAAATTTCCCTCCTGACAGGGGGAAAGCCAAAATGCCTGAGGGGACTGAAGATAACTGAGATGACAGGGCAGGAATTTGCACACTGCCTTGAGTTCCACAGGCTGCAGGGCTCACCTGGTTTGGCAGGAGCTCTCTAGTGGGGACACATACAGGGTCCATATTCCGAGAGCAGCTGGCATGGTGAAGAGCACAGCTACCCAGCAGCAGGACACAATCAGTGACATGAAGAGCCCAAAGTCACGCACAGCTGGGATCTACAGGAAGAGAGAGAACATGAAGTTGGGATAAACTGGGGCAGGAGAGCTGGAAATGCAGCAGGCAAGAACCAGATGTCTGGAGGAACCTGAGAGTAGCACACATTGACCTCAGCCATGGCTATCAGCAAACCTGATGGGTAAAGCACTGAGACGGAGCCTGAAAATACTGGATCCTGTTTGGCCAGTGGCACAGGAAATATTGTCTTGAATGCTGATACAGGGAGATTGTCCAGTGCCTTATAGCAGGTAAGGGACAGCCCTGCAGGGTAAGCAGGTTGGGCATCCCCCTGCGCTGGAGGAGAGGACGGATGGTACTGGCAGGTCCCCACTGTTTTAGGCCCTCTGGCAGAAATGGAAAACCCCAAATCCCAGAGGTGCAGGGTACCTGAGAGAAGATGTTGGCAGCATATGCTGCAGCTGTGGTGAGGGAGGTGAAGAAGGTGGCCTTGCCTGCCGTCTGGATCGTGTGGATCATGCGCAGCCGCAGGTCCTTGAGGTGGGTGGCTTGGCGGTAGGTGTTGATGAAAACAAAGACATCATCAACCCCTGGAAAAGCAGGGCAGAGGTGTTGACACTTCACTCACACAATGGTGAGTGACGTGAAAATGCTAAACATGCTAAAAATCTAATTCCCCCCTCAACATTTGACCTGCAAATATTACACTTGGAGGTAAAGGAAGGGAGAGGGCCTGGAAGTTCAGTCTGTGTTTGCCACCATCATCATCCTCTCCCCTGCAGGCAGGAGCTGGGGCAAGGCAGCGCAGGGAGGCTTTGAGAAAGGACATGCTTACCAATCCCCACAATGACAAAGGCAGCCACACCATTGAGTATACCCAGGTACTGGATCCCAAATACGACGTGGTACAGGAACAGAGCCACCAGGCAGCTCAGCCCAATGCTGGCAATGCCAAAGAACGACAGGAACACTACAGCAAGAAAGGAAACATGGAAAAAATAGTGTCTTTGGCCACCCCCAGGAGAACAGACACCCCCTACCTGCCCTGTTGGGATACCCCCATGGAAGTGCTGGTGAGAGGGAAGAGCTCAGGGCTGCAAGAATACTGCTTGCAGACTCTTTCCTGTGAGGCCCATCAGTGAAATGATGTCAGATTTACACCAGTGTTTTAGCAAGATGGAAATATGCATCTTATTCCTGATTCCCTGGGAGCCCTGCCCTCACCCTGCCCACATATCTCTGGAGAATAAGACCTGTGTGCCCTTCCTGCACGCTGCTGTGCCACACAGCCAGGCTAGTGCCAGGGCATCTGAGCCTCTCCCAGGGCTCAGGCACGGGGAATCACAGCACACCTGGATTGGTGTGAGAGCAGGGCAACTGTGAGCACAGCCTACCTGAGCAGGAGGTGAGGATGTAGACCAAGACAGCTATGCAGCTACTGCTGATGAAGGCCAGCAACATGTCGTTGTTGAAAGTCCTCCTCACTTCATAGTCAAACAAATCCGTCCCTCCGTACAGCACCTGCACTTTGCTGGGGTGGGAAGAGAGGAAAGAGGAGGAACAGGCAGAGCTGAGTGCAAAAGGAGCAGAGCCAGGTGATTTAAACACAGGGTCTCCTCCAGAGCCAAAGGAGGTCACTGCTCTAATAACCTGGCAGTTCTGTGAGGAAACAGCTCAGAGTGGTGAGATCAGGTTGAACGAGGTTGCTGCTGGAGGTGAAGTTCACACGAGAAGGGAGAAAAATAAAGAGCAGCTCTAATATTTTTAAAATTCCTCCAGTGCATGGTGGGTCTTTGGCAGTAATAGGCAGCTCCTGAAGCCTCCAAAGCCAATTCCATCTGGAATCCTAATCATTGCTTATTATATTAGCACAGCGGATGCAGGCAGAGTGAGAGCTTATCAGAAACCATATGATTTACCAGCTTCTGCTTCTGGAAGTGGGCTCTGAGCAGAAGTAATCCGAGATAATTTACCAGGAGTACAGTAATGCTGCACCATAGGAGACTGTCAGGGATCTGAGCTTCAGAACTGAGCCTTGGCCCCAATTCCCTTTTGGTTTCTCATAACCACACCCTGCTCTGCCAGCCCATATCTCTGTAGCTGCCTGTTCTCAGGGCTGACAGGGGCTGCCTGCATTCCCAACTGCTTTTGAGGCTCAGTATCCCTTCATTCGGGGAGCTACTGAGACTCAGAGCAGTAGAGCTGGAGCCTAAGAAGGTACTAACACTGGGATTCACTGCCTTCCCTCAGCTGTCTGGGTGCTGAGATGCTCTTTTAGCTCTGTTTAACCATCTCTCTCTCACATGCACTGAGTAAAGCTCTATTCAACAAAGCCTGCATTTCCCCAAACATATCCTGCCCTGAAACTCCCCTCCTTACCCCTCTGTGCAAAAAGCAAAAGCAGAATTGGATCTGCACGTTGATGCCCTGCAATAAAGACCATTTCACCCCCTGCATCAGAACAGCTGGGGACAAGTTCAGAGCAGGAAGGCAGCTCTGTTTGATTTGTGAGATGAAAGCAAAGAGATCCAATGCCTGACCAGAGCAGGCACTGGATTCAACCTTCAGTCCCTTTTCATTGTCTCTTATGCTGTCTCTGGAATGTTGCTGCCGCGGAAGTGGCATCAAAGGGAAGCCAGGCACCTGCCCTGCCTGCACACACCCTCACCTCGTGGACTGCTTGGCCAGCATGGCC
Source organism: Empidonax traillii (assembly GCF_003031625.1). Classification (NCBI taxonomy): domain Eukaryota; kingdom Metazoa; phylum Chordata; class Aves; order Passeriformes; family Tyrannidae; genus Empidonax; species Empidonax traillii. The sequence goes on along the minus strand of NW_020955299.1, from coordinate 1,816,768 downwards.
ACGTAGGTGATGACGAAGTTCTGGAACTTGCGGCGCTGCTCCTCCCAGCGATCCTCCACCGAGTAGTAGTTGGGCAGGGGTGCCCCAAAGAGGATTTCGCTCCTCAGCAGGGAGCTCTTCATGTTCTCGGCAGACAGGCCCTCATCCACATACCAGTAGAATTCAGGGTGGGTCATGGCCAGCTCCAGGGACCCTGGGGGAAAAGGCAGCACCATGGTTTTTAGGTCCTGACTGATTGTCTTAGCAAGGCACAGGATCTGGTCTGACAAAGGGAAATTGGGAGTGATCCTGCTCTTTATCAGAGGGATGCTGACTGACTGCAGAGAGCAAGGAGGGCTGGGGGAAAGCTGGATTGCAAAGACTCACCTTCTGCTTTGTGACTCTGCTTCTGATGCTGCCTACCTGCAGTTCCCATCAGGGACACATCTTCCACCTGACTGACCTGAACCACAGCTCCCTCAGCCAGAAATGCACACAACATCCCCATCCTCACTCCCACTGCTGGATGCACTTCCTTCCTGTACACTGGGACAATATTTGCTCCATCACGCTGGGAAGAACAAGAACTAAACAATGCCCAGGGAAGAGGACAAGTCCTGGCTCTGCTGTGACATGGTACCTCTGCCATCTGACGGTGTGAGAGATGTAGAGAGGGAAGCACTCAGCCAGTTCTGACTAAGAGGCGCTGTCTGTCTACCTCCAAAATCCAGTTTCCTTGAGTTCACACCAGAAAGACCCAAATGATGCTCTTTCCTGTTTTGGTAACAGAAGTATTACTCACACTGGAGCAGATGGAGTTAATTCTTTGCCTGCTCCCTGTATGGCTCCTGGACAGCTCTCAGCTGAGCCTGGCTTGGGAGACAGATGGAGGTTTCATCCCACAGCCACATCACACCCACAGATCCTCATGAGTCACCTCTTTTTCACCATCCAGAGCCTCTGCTCTGCTAGAGGTGCACAGTACAGGGTACAGAGCTGGGAGGAGGAGGCAGGGCCTTCCTCCTCCTCTCCTTATAGGAGACTTTCCAGGTAGTGACTCACAAGCTGCTTTTCAAGCTCCAGAGCAGCCCACAGACCTCTTTCATCTGCTCTACGGTGCAGGGAGGCTCGTCCCTGTTGTCTGTCCAAGCCCTGACATTGCTCTAGTTACCCACAGCCATTCACAGGGGACGAGGGTCAGTAGAAGAGACCTGTACCATGCAGGACTGCCCCTCACTTGTGCCTCTTGCTCAGCTGTGGGGGCCTGTGAGACCAGTGACTGGAGCTGATGAAAGGGTTGGAAAGGGGCCCCAGTACAGAAAAGACAATTCCTCAAGGCACAACCCAGCAGCCTCTTCCTCTCTGCACGAGGCAGTCTCACCCCTCTCAGCTGCACACCAGGGACTGCCTGAACTTGAGGAGGTCCTCTCCTTGAGCACACCAGCCCTCGCCCACGGCCCTCAGCTCACCTTGGATGTCAGCGAGGTCTTGTCCCATGCCATCGTAGTAAATCTTCCCTCCTCTCTCAGTGGGGAAGAAGTAGGTCATGAGGGAACTGGGAGGGGAGCAGTAGGAGTAGGAGCCCAGGGGCAGGTCCTTCAAGACCTCGTGGGGCTTCCAGCAGAACTCCCGGAAGCGAGGGTGGTCCATGATCTTGCGCTCGACCTCGTGGATGGTGACCAGGCGCTCGGTGGTGAAGATGTTGTTCTCCGAGTCCCCCCGCGCCAGGAAGATGAGCTCGATGCGCCAGTGGGCGTGGGTCTGCGTGTTGGCACTGATGTAGGTGCTGGAGTAGTCCCAGCGTGGGGCTCCCCTCCCGACCCGGGACGTCCTGTTCCCTGGGCTGGGGGGCACACGGGGCTCGGGGGAGCCTGCCCTGCCCTCCGCGGGACTGCGCCTGACCCGCGCGCCGACCCCCAGGTGGGAAGCGTTGAGGTGAAGCTGCTGGAGCTGCTCAAAGATGAGCCTCTGCAGCGTCTCGGAGGTGAAGTCAGCCAGGTCCCGGCGGTTCCTCCCCCAGGACCCAAACTGGGACTTGAGGGCCAGGGCAAGGGCGTCGAAGCGCTGCGAGGACTCGTGGTTGCGGATCTCGAAAGCGTTGTAGGAGATGTCGATGTCCAGGGCCGGGTAGTGCAAGAACATGACGACAGCGAGCACGGCAGGGATGGCACAGCCTAGGAAAAGGATGAAGCCAGCGCAGTACGGGTTGGTAAACACCCAGCCAACAATATTCCAGAAGCCAGACACGGGCAGGGTGACACGCAGGGGCCTGACCCTGCACGGGCTTTTCCCACACAGCAGAGCACCCTCTCGCCTCTTGCAGGAGCTGAAGGCCACCTCTTCATCCTCCTCCTCCAGCCAAGCATCCTGTAACAAGGGGTCATCCTCTGTGTCCATGTCCAGCGCCTGCACACAGGGGCAGAGAAAAGCAGTCAGCAAGGCCCAGCAGTGGCGTCCCAGGCACAGCCATGGACTCACAGCAGCTGCCCAAGGGTCCCAGTGGCAGAGCTGGGAGGGAGGCACATTCCAGCCCCCTCAGGAGCAAAAGCATCCCTCCTTCCAAACCCCACAAATTGGCTGCAAAAGCAGCCTTGCCGTGGGGTATCCAACACCCTGCTGGGCAGAGGAACCAGAGAGGCAGAAGTTCAAGCAGCAGTCCCAGAGCTCAGTGCTGAGGCGGTGGATGGCTCTGCAGGGCTCTGCACGGCTCCAGGAGCAGCAGGCACAGAGACTGCAGGGATTCACATTGTGCTGCTCAGACTGCAGCAGCGGGAACATTTAATTAGCTAACCTGGTTCTCACACCCAGGAACGGTTCATGCTACCAGATAAAAAATGCAAGGGAGTGTATCCTTCTCTCCTTAAACCAGACAGTAGGTTTTCCCCAGCTATTTATAGCTGTATTCATCTTTCAAAGTCTGCATGTGTGTGCACCCAGAGCCAGAAGCACAGGCACCCACACCTGCACACACACACACGAATGCACAGACTTGCACATCCCAAACCCTCCTGAACTCACTGTGACCCTGCTCCAGTCCCTCAAGCCCCTCCATCTCCAGTGTGGGAAGGGAAAGGGCTGAACACCTCTGCTTTCCCTTCCACCTCTGCTTTCCCTTCCACCTCTGAGGAATATTGAGTATGTTTCCCCCGTTCCTATGGAACAACCAGGAAGCAAGAGCAGTTACTGCTCCCATGGAATGCAGGAGGAAACTCTCCCTGATCAGTCCATGCTTGGGCAGGAAAGGAAGGGATAATCCCTGGGAGATGCTCTCCTTTGCAAGGGAGTTCCCAGACTTTCCCTGGGTGTCTCAGGGAAGCCTCCCAAGCCAGGGGTCCATGGGTGGTGGTCCCTGAAAGCAAAGCCCAGACCCTGTAAGGGTCCATTCCTTTCCCAGCAGCAAAACCAGCAGTCCCCACTCACTTGAATGAATGACTGAACAGGTTCAGTTTGTTACCTGACCCTGGGAGTTGAAAGCAATTTACACACAGGCCAGAAACAATTTACGAGCTTTGCTCCCAACCACTGTTTTTATTTTAACAGGCTTTATTTCAGTAGGAAGATAAATTGCCAGCACCTCTTAACTGTAGGTCCTCAGAAGACCTGGGAGCTGCATGAACTTGGACCGAGAGGAAAAGCAATGGGGCAGAAATGCTCCCTGGCAGGAGAGGGCTGTACAAGGGAGCAGGAGTCACAGCCTCTGAGGGACAGCCAAGCTACAGCCTCAGCTCAGTTCTTAGTGCAGAACTGCATGGGCAGGTGCAAATCTCACTCATCCCACCTGGGCAGGTTGGGGAGGACCTGCAGTTTCCTCCCCTCCACTCCTGCCCTTTCTCTCACTGGCCTGGGCTCTTCTTCAGAAGGGAGTTACTGTGAGACCTGAACAAGTGCACGTATTCTCTCTTTAGAAAGAGAGGTAAAGAGCCATAATAATTTCCCATTTATTGAGCTACTGAGGAGAAAGAGGGAAAAGATTCTAATCCTGAGACAGAAGAACCTGAACGTGACAAGAAAGGGAAATGAGAGAGAGAGAGATGGTAATAAGGCAGAAAAGGGATCACACCCTCTTCTTTCTTAACCAAGAGCTAAATCCTCAACTCAAGGATGGGATTAGACCTCAGGCATCTCCCTCTGGCTCTTCCATCCATGCTCACAGGGACTGCAGTATAACAGATAGGCACCTACAGTATCTGATGCCCAACACCTTGGCTGCAGACTGGTACAAATTTACACCACCGGTGGAAACCCAGCACAGCAAATGCTGGGAAAGCCCCAAGACTGTAAACACTCACATGAGAAATGAGCCAGGGAAGGACTAAGATTTGGTCTGGGAGAGAGGCAAGGGCAGGGCAGGAGGCACCTGGGCTGGGCTGTCCCTGACAGCGAAGCCTCCCTCTGCTCTCGTAGGGGGGATGTGCCTGCATCCACAACTCTGAACCCCCTTCAAGGGACTTTACCACATGATTCGGCTCCAAAGCCAGACACAGCACACTTGGCACTGCCCTTGGGACTCGTCTGGCTTTGCTGCCTCCCTCAGATCCTGCCTGGGTCAGGATGAAAGCTCATCCAACCCAAAGCACTGCAGACGGAATCAGCAGCAGAGATAAACCCTGAAATCAGCCAGAAGGGGATTGAAATGCATGTTTTCTGCTTGAATTGTACTTGAGGGCTTGGCCTGTTTTTCCTCCACCACTTCCCATACTATCCAGGCACTCCCAGCACTGAATCGTGGCCCAGTTACTTTTTCAACTCCAGGATATGCAGTGGCCTCAATCCTGCAGCCCTGCCTCACCTCTGAGCAAGCTCAGCCTGTGCCAGGCTGAAAGGGCTAGAGGAGAAGAGCACTCCTGGGAGCCCTGGATGCATTTCTTTAGAGAACAGGCAGGTTGGAGGGGTAAGCATTCGGATTTCTTGGGCTTCCCTCTGCCCTTTCCAAAGCAAACAGGTTTCCTCCAGGCAGGATCCAGCTCAAGCCCCAAGAGCCCCACAGGGATCGTCACTCACTTGCACCTCAACCAGGAAAAACACCCAAGCAGCTCCCACATGACAGCTCTTTTTCAGTGACATCTAGGATAGAAGAAAGTCATTGGCAAGTTGGAGAGAGGCAGTGACAGATGAGGAAGCTAATTACAACCGACCTGACTAATTAATGCTGACTTTCAGATTAAAAAATCCTCACTAGTGTTCCATTTCAATTACTCAGTTGCTCCTTCTTACAGGAGAATGGGGGCCTTGTGCATCAGACAGGCAGAAAGAAAAGAGGAAAGAAAACAGCAGGCTAGAAGGGGAGGGAAAGACAATTTCTATAATATGGGAGATTCTCATCGACAAAATAATTAAACTTCACACTGGTTTCTCCCATGGGCAGAGCTTTCAGAGCAGAGTAGTTTTGTGGTCCTATTTGTATTCCTGAAAACTCCTGGAGTTTCTACCAAAGGCAGCTTTAAGCCCCTTTGTTAGCTACATAAAGTTCTGCTGAGAGGGATAGAAGTGGCCTTTGTGCTTCCAAATCACCCTGAGAGCATCCAAGTCCTGCCAAAAGCCACCTCTGTGTGCGGATTCCGAGCTGCTGGTGCCTCCCAGACCCTGCTGTGCTGGGGGACACTGGACACAGCTCTGGCTGAGTGGAACAAGTGGAGGGCATCATTAATGTACCCACACAAAAGCAGGACTCCACAAGGACACCAAGACTCAGCATCAGAGTCTTGCTCTGTGCTTAAATCACTAAGACTGATCTAGAAGTATAATTTTAAAACACAACCAGAAAGGGCCTTCTCATGGCCCTGTAACTTCTCATGCACTGTAACTGCATGGAGTGTTGTAACTGTGCACGAGGTGCTGCCCTTTCCCAGTGCAGATTGCCTTTCATGACTGGGCAAATGAAACAGTAAGGAGAATCAGATGTGACTTTCCTCTAACTGCACGTCTGACTTCCAGCAATGTTGCACTCCTGGAAAAGCAAAGCAGGCCCTGGACGCCTGAGCCGGAATCTCCTAAAAGACTTCTCAAAACATTGGTTTAATTCAGCCATGAACCAAAAACTGTGCCTGAGGCTGCAAGCCAGAACCTGTTTCAGTGGGATACAAGCCCAGAGATGCACATGCTGCTCCAAGGCACTGGTTTGATCTGCTGGCTGGGCTGGCTCCACCTTTATTAGTTAAGCAGGTTCACTTTTCCAGCTGCAAGCACAACACACAACAAGGGTTTAATCTATTTTCTTTCTGTGTGCTTTGCATTTCCCTCTCCACTTGCTCTAAATCCTTTGGTAAGATGCACAAAAACACTGCCAGACCTCAGGCACTTTGCAGATCAGAATGACATCAGAATGCTCCAGCGGCACAGTGCTCTTGGAATTACAGTGTAACGATATAAATATGTGTTTGCTGGGGGAGAAGTTCAACAAAACAATTTAAAAGGTATATATTTAAAGCTCTACACTCTGTAATTCCACTTGCCCACAGGAAGTGAGACAATATAGGGTTGTACATAGGATGGAGGATTATCTGATCTTCCGAGCTTTATGAAATCAAGGACCTGCACACACACTTCCAACTGAGGTGTCCTCTTCTACTCCTGACTGTCCCACCCCTCTTCCCCCCATACAGGCACTTTTAGACCCTGGTTAAGATAAAAACAGCTGGAAACAGAAGGAACCGGTCAGACTTAATGACCTTAAAGGTCTTTTCCAACCCTGAATGATTCTACTGTCTCCTGACCAGCTTTCAGATGGGGCAAAGTGCTTGGAGCACTCTCAGCCTGTGACATCGAGGATCTCCTGCCTGCACCTGCCTGCTATTCCAGACTCTGACAGACACTGATTAGATCTACTCATAATTGCATGCCAAAAACAGTGTGGAAAGATTAGCTGCAAAGTCAAGCACTCACCAGTCAGGAAATGCCAGATTCAGGGCCGGCACAGCATCCTTAATTTGTCCCCCTTCTGTAAATGCTTTGCAGTGCAGTTTTGCTTCCAAGCCCGGTGTCCAAGGCAAGGACTCTGGCCTCCACCAGTGCATGCAGGGGATGATGCTCCCCAAAGCCAGCAGCAATTCGCTCCCCTGTTCTCTGCTCATCATTCAGCGTGTGGTCTCATGCCTCATTTCCTGCACGCCGCTCATGCCTGGCTCACAGGCAGAATTATTAATTTCCTCATGAGCTTTTCAACACTGCCTGTCACGACAGAGTCTGAGGGCTGAACAAACAGGGCTGAACTGAATCTTCTCCCAGCATCTTGGAGAAGGAGGGGGTGGTGTACTCCGTGTCTGACAGATGCAGGAGCTCAGGGGATGAGAAGAACGAAGTAGACACGTATTTTGGGCGCCTAGTTTGACACACAAGATACCAAATCCCTTGGGGGGGCAAAGATGGCACCAAAGCACAAACTCTGCTGTGTTCTGTGACCAAAATTCAAGGTGTAACATCAAGCATAACCATCACAGTGCAACATAACCTTTATGCTGATGAGGGACAGCCAACCTCCACAATGAGAGCCAATTTCGCACCATCCGTGCTACCAGAAGGACACAATAAATTGCCCCAAAATACTGGTTTTAAGGTACTGAAATTGGCCCTTTTCAAAGGGAAAGGTCACTGGGATTTTCTGGCATCAAACCACACGTGCTCAGCGCCCCGTCACGCCAGGATTGCTGCAGAGGTAAACCCGCACGAGCACTTCGCTCACACGCCCATCACTGCCAAAGAGAATTAATTTCCTGATAAAATAATTTGCTCCTGGTTATTGTAAGTAATGACTGTAGGTGTCAGAAGACAGCTTCTTGGTTATAATCTCACAAAACATGCCTTGCAGCCCTGTGCCATGTTCACCACTCGAGTCACTTGCTCGTGCTGGTTGATAAGCTCTGCTGTCACTCAGGCATGTGGCACTTACAGGTCTCTGCACACAAGCAAGCTGAGGCTCTGATATGCTTGTGACATGACTTACCTAACCACTACAAAAATTACTTAGATTTTGTCTGAGCCCCAGCCAGTTGCTGTTGCTAAGTGAAGAGCTGGCTGGGTGCCTTTGGGTGCCTTGACACCGACTTCAAAAGCCCCCTGGATCCCACCTGCCAGGGGCCCAAAGGAACAAGCTTGTTAAAGCTGTGTGGATTCCCACCTGTGCTCAGATTTGCAGATCATCAAATACAGATGGCTGCCACAAACCAGGGCCTTGTGTTATTATTCCAAGAAGCATCACTGCAGGAAGAAATCTCAGGCCACAGAGAGGAATCAGTGGTTCCCAAGCCAAGGGAATAAACTGCCATTCCCAAAGCTTGTGTGCTGCTCTTTTTCAGACAAACTCCAGCTTCCCACATCACTGTCACCCTGAAAAGGAAAGCCAAGTCCTGCTGTCAGTGCCTGCCAGTCCTTTATTATTCCACCCTGTGCTCAGGCTCCTCAGTTTACGTCACTGTGGGCACTGGTACCACTCTGTGCTCAGCTGCAGGATTCCCATGCAGATTCCAACTCTGCTCCCCACACCTGCTCCTTGGAGCAGGAGGAAGGACACAGACAAGGGCTGGCTGTGCTGTCTCCTCCATCTGCAGCTCAAAAATAGCATGTTTGTGTGTACACTGCTCCTGGGACTGATCAAAACACATTCTCCTCAAGGCCCCTCTCCAGTCTCCCCATAAGCTGCCAGTTCATCACTGAGGTAGAGAAGGACAATTTCTTCCCCTTTGCACGTGAGCTGCTTTCTCTCAGCAGTTGTGGTTCTTTGCTGGTTGTGGTTCTGTGGGCAGCAATGTGAAAGGTAACCCAGGAATGCCAACCTGTGCTGCCAGGCCTTCTTGCCAACCACAGCACAGGCAGCTGTTTTGTCTCCACTCCTTGCCACTCCAGCACGAAAAAGTACAATTAAGGTTAAAAGAAAACATTACAAGTGCTCCAGGTGAAGTGTCTGTATTCAGGCAGCTCTGCCTGTGGTGCTCTGACCTTCCAGGAAGAGGAGGCAGAGGCACAAAGTCCCATCTGCACATGTGTCAGTCACACAGGTCACAGTGTCTCGCTCCAGGTGCCTCCCAGCATCACTCTGATGGATCTAAAGGTCTTGCTTTTTTCACTGCTATAATTTACTGACATCAGAAAATGCCAGACTCACAACAGGAAGGCTGTAAGGCTGCAATCTGTGGTGGGGACACAGCTCCCATGGCATTACAGTCACACTCCGTTCTTCAGCAGGGCTTTCCACTCACCAGCATGAGAGAGGAGTGGGTGATGCTGTAGCCCTCTCCTAAATGAGGGAGCAGCAGAAATACCCATTCCAGCTCCATTCACTGAGCTGAGCTCGTCTGTGGCACAGACATGGCCTTTCATTCCTGAGAATGCATGGAGATCTTCCTACTGGATCAGGAGGGACTCACAAAGTAGTTTGTAGCTGGCTGGCTCTCAGCAGCCTAAAAGAAGTGGGATCTGAGCAGGTATGTCTTTCTTGCCTCCCACACTTCTCTCTCTCAGAATCAGATGCAGCTAGCTGTCCTCCTCCCATGAAAACCTGGTGCTTCTGGAATCGGATTAATTAGCACTCCTATTTCATCTTCCCAGGATCACTGAGAAATCTGGAAGCAGAGGTGTAAAACCCAGAGGCTGAAGAGCCTCTAGTGCCACGGCTCACTGCTCCAGAGCAGGACCTGGGCGAGCACAAGGTTTTTCAGAATAGAAGGAAAACTTCCTGAGGGGAAGGGGAGGACGTGGAGAGGAGACAAGCTGCCTCAATGCCTGTTGGCAGATCCCCTGCCAGTACAAGGACTAAAAGCTCATTGCCAGCTGCACCAGCCATGCAGAAACTCACATTAAATGTGCCCACAGCTCAGTGAGCACAACCCTGCAGACCATTAGCAGAGGAGGGGGCAGGGTCTCAAAATAAGCAAACGGCCTTTAATGACACATTCATCTCAGGGAGAGTCCAGGGTGCTTCCCAACACAAACAAGAGACACCTCGAGCTGGTTCCCTTTAGTCCCTGTGCAAGGGAGGGAAATGTTGTTGGCAGCAGCTCCCAGAGGCTGCCAGTGAAGCTGGGTCTCCAGGGTGCAGGTTTAGGCCACCAGGTCTGAGCTGAGACAGCAGCAATGTCCCTTCTCTCTCTTCTTCTCCACCCTCCCAGCACAACCCCACTGAAGCAGTTCAGAAAAGAGAAAGATCACCCTTGCCCCTGTTCCTCCTCTACCACCAGAGGTGCAAGGATTCACAGCCATGGGAGCTGCACGAGCTGTGAGTGGCAATCATCCAACCCAGAGGGACAAGGGACTGCCAAAGGGACTGGCAAAGGATCAGAGCATTTCAGGCAACTGTTCCCAGTTCCTTACTGCATCCCACACTTCCAGCCAGGCCTTCACAGGCTGAGATGCTACTTGTGTTAACTGTTAGGACCAAGTCCTGCAGTTAAAACACACAGAAAGAGAAGGAAACATTTGTGGCTCTATTATTAGTTTTTCTAGCTTTCCCAGGGCAAATCACATCATCTGCTCTGAACTGCTCTCATATTCTGGAGCCTGAAACCCCGTCTTCCATCCTTTCACAATATGCCTTGTTCCAAAGCCTCCTGGGATTCCCCTCCACAAGCAAATGCAGGCTATTTTTGCACAGACATTTGTAAATTGATTTTCAAAGCGACTCACTCCACTGCCCTGTGCTGACGTGGAACTGTGTCTGGCCCTCTGGAAACCAGACTGTTGGCTGAGTAAGGGAGCAGACTCCCTGCAGGCACTTCCCAAATCAGCCAGAGGAATGGAAATGCAAACAGTACCAGGATCCACATCATAACAGACTAGAAGGGCATGTAGGCAGGTGGTGCACACGCAGGAATGAGTTTAGCTGCATGTGTGCCAAGGTTTGGATGCAGAAGGACTGACCTCCCCCACAACACACCAGAAACACAAGAAACTGCAAGAGGTCTGTAAAGGAAATGTCATCCAAATCTAATCTGTCTCTGCTCCTCACAGTAGAGCTCCCTGTTACTGGCATCTAAATAAGGTCAGCTGCTTTCTTGTGCCACTTACACACAAACCCAGGCTATGAACTCTGCAGTTACTGCGAGGGAACCTGCACCGAGGAACTGGTTCCACACAGCAGATTTACAGGAATGAAGATTCTTCTCTTTGGCTTAAGCAGTGCCGTGGGGGATGAAACATTTACCTGCTGTTATATCTTGTTTCCAGTTGTCATAGGCCAGTGTTTTATAGCTCCCTACGACGCTGCAGCGTTTCTGCCACGCTCTGTGCACAAGACACCAGTGCCACCAGTGAAACGGACCCCAGACCATCCCAGACCACAGCTCAACTGCCACTCACTGCCTGTCAGAGGACAGAGCTGAGATGCAGGGGTTAGGATTGGGAGGAGGAAGAGAAGGGATGGCCTTGCAAGTAAAATTCAGTTTGGCTGTGGAAAGAAGTGGCTTGCAGCACCCACACCAGGAGGTGAGACACTCCATCTACAAGCACATCCACAGATTTGACACCAGGGAGAGTCCAGGGCACTGATGGGTGCTCTGTGGGTCCTGAAGGAGCACAGCTTGCAATGCCCAGAGTTTGGAAATGGCAACTGCTGGCAGGAAGCACCAGGAGGAGCAGCTTTCTGCGTGGTCCAAGAACTGGCCCGAGCCTCCCAGCACAGTAGGTTTAGCTTTCAGAACAAGCTGTTGTCTATATTGTCCAGAGTCCCAACCCTCAGTTTAAACAGAGCCCACTGTTTTATTGAGGCACTTTCATGCTCTTGTGGGACTGTCCACCTTTCCATTTCAACTCAACCATAAAAATTGGCTTGGAGATTAAACCTGGTGCCTGAGTTGTTCCCTGGAGAGCAAGTGGGAGGGTGTGAGAGGGGGGAGGTGGAGGGAAAGAGGTGGCAGTGGAAATATGAAGACAGAGGATTTGGCCAGGTTTGATTTACAAGCAGGAGCCAGGGCTGCTTTGGGAACATCTCAGACATGTTTAAAATGCCCTGTTGGGCTCTAGTTCAAATCTGAGTTTGCAGCCCTGTCTTCTGCAGGAATTCATTTGCCTTGTTAAAAGGAGGAACAAAGAGAAATGGTTGGATTCAGGGAATCAAGTGTGCTGCATGTTCAGCAGTACCCCGAGCAGCAGAAAGGATTAGGTGCTGTTTTGTGGGTTTTTTTCCCAAATTCTCTCCACAGACCTTAATAAGCACTCCAGAGGAGTTTATTCTCAGCTCCTGGGTGTAACACAGAGCCAAGAAACCAGTCAACATACAGCACATCCCCACTAGGAGCAAAGAGCACTTTGTGCATCATGTATCAGCAACTGCATAAACCCTTTGCAAACACCTATCAGATCCAATTCCCTGTTCCTCTAGGGAAATAGGCAGGATTATATGCAAGTTCACAAATGAATTAAGCAGGATTCCACAGTCTAGCTCCGGCTCCGCTGGAATTCAGCCATTACTTTTGCTGACTTTAACAGAAGCTAAATACAGACCAAGCAAGCCACAGCTAACGTTGTTCAGCTTTGGCTGCCATTTGGGGAGCAGCAGTGGTACCCTACAACTGCAGTTAACAGCGACACTGAGACTCTGTGACTTGCTACCCAACCTCAGACAGCCAAGTGAGCTCAGAGATCTCCCAGAACCCTCCTCCCTGTTCGAGTCAAAGGAATTTCTGCTATGCAAAAATGAGATGGGAAGAAAGTCTGTGGCAGCGTCAGACAGGATGCCCTGAAGCCCAAACAAGCCCATCCGTGTAGTTATCTCAGCAGGTAGATCCCGGGTTAACATTCCCAGCGACAAATCCAAAGTGGCTTCCCTGCCGTGCCTGAGTGAGATTGCAGCTGCAGAACCAGGCCCCAGAAGCAACAGCACCCACAGCCTGGAGTGCAGGCAGAAAAATGATGCTCACCCCTGACTCTCCCCCCATAAAGCAGCAGAGAGTCAAGGCCAGCAGCAGTTTTAAGAACCAGATGACTGCCAGTGTGTCTTTCACCCCCTGCAAACACATTGGCCTCTCCCCCTTCTCCACTATTTATGTTACATGAACTGCCTTCTATTCAGGAGGAGCTGTTCTCTATTAACAGAGCTTGGCAAAGATCAGGAATGAACTGTGCCAACTTTCAAGGCTGCTGCCTTAAGGCAGATGGCAGGGAAAGTATCCCAGCCTTGTTCCCCAAACCTCTTCTCCCAGCAAGCAGAGATATAACTCAAAAACAGGAAAAAAAAGGGTCAGGCATCCGTGAAGCCCTAATTTCAGTGCAGGAGACAGCCTGTGTAGGGGGTGCCCTTCTCTGCCATGGGTGTGCCAGTCACTCCACGGGCAAGCAGAGCCTGTGGCACCATCAGGATCCACAGGCTCAGAGCAAGGGCAGAGGTTTAACTGGAATTCTTAGACTTCCAGAGTTACAACAAGAGAGAGGACATGCTCTGCCTCCCTCCAAGGTGCTGCTATCATGAAAGAAAAGCAGCACTGCTGATGACTGGTGCTGAACTGTACCTTTATGGGAAAGTAAATCTCTCTGGAGCAGCTGGAAGCACAGGGTTCCCAGTAACTGCAGCAAAAAACAAGAGCTGTGGTTGCAGAGCATCCTCTGCTTCCCACCAGCAGAAGACAGCTGCTCTGCCATCCCCACCACAGCAGGTCCCCCAGGAACAGTTCCAGTGCCTGGGGAACATTCAGCCCATGAAGGTGGATCACACTCAGCCCCTGGCAGGAACAGGCACAGCTGGACCCCTGAGCTGTGAAGTGCTGAGTGTCCAGTTCTGGTGGAATCCCTATCACAGGCAGTTGCCTTGTTCTTGCAGAATAAGGCACCATCCCCAGCCCTGAGCAACCGAAATTCAGCCTTTGAAGCTTGCTTTGCCAACCCTTTTGTGTCTGCATTTTCTCCCATTAATGGTGTGGCACTCCAGTTATTAATATCTTCTGTTTTCCTACACTACAAAAGTATGACTCAGTAGCAGTGCTGAGACCTCAGAAAGCTTCCCCCAGGTGCTGCAGAGGATGGTTAATGACAGTCTGACAGGCAAGAGGGTCATAAATAATATTCTGCTGGGTGCTAATTCCGACAGCTGTTGTAGCTCACTGCCATCAATGGGACAGTTTACAAACTCACACATAGTTAAGCATTGCTGAAACATATCCTGGGCTGGGGTCAATGGAAAGTGTCTTGCTGACTTCACCTAGAGCTGGATTAAACACTTAACTCTTACATTGTCTCCTCCATATTCCTGAATTATTCATTAAGGGCCAGACACTGCAATCCATACTCACACTGCACTTAATCTGTCCTTTAAATTGACTTGCATTAGTCTGAGTCACAGGCACCACAGCACCTTCCTCCTTAGCAGGCTCACTGAATGCAGCAGAGCTATTCATGGAATAAGGTGCTGCTCTGCAAGGAGGCAGATCCAGCCCTCAGCAAAGGCATCAGTAAGGAGGGACCTGAGAGAAAATTCACCCTGGTGAAAGCTGCATCAAGATGTCTGAACTCAAGTAAATCTGTGTGAAATCAATCATTTAAAGAGATAACCTGTTCTGTGGTATTTGAGGGGAGAGACTAAGGGAGTCCTAGAAACTAATATTTCATTGTTCAACTTCGTCACAAGGTCTGGAAACACATTCCACTGCCCCTGGCCACGCATTCACAGAGCCCTGTGAGGACTGCTTTGTCCCTCCAGAGAGAAACAGCGAGGTGTGTGGAAAGGAAGAAGGCAAAGGACATGTTCTGCTCCTCCTGACTGCCACAAAAGGAATAAAAAGTGAGCAGGACTTGTCACCAAGCAGGTAACAAGGACCCACACTTACCAGCAACTCCCTCCTCTGCCAAGCTCACAGCTCCCACTAACCAAGCTCCCAGACCACACTACTGGCTCTGATCCTGAAATCCCTCAGGCTGCTCAAACAGCAGATAAACTCTCATCACAGCAGAGCCGATTACCAGTGCCTTTCACCACTGAGCCCAAACCTATAGTCTGATACCTCTGCACAAACAATGGATCAAGAAATAAATAAGCCAATCAGGTAAGCAAAGGGAGAAGTTTTGTGCACTACATTGAGGAATATAAGGGGGTTTGATTTTTTAAAAGGGAATTCGTCTGTTCAGTTCTCGTTTATGTCAGTTCTTGATAAGATAAGAGGATTAAACCAACTGTATGCTAAATGCCCTGTGCTGAAGAGAGTCCTGCTGGGATTTACTGCAAGTTGGCATGCACAGAGAACCCACAGCATCACCCAGAGACCCTGGGGCTCACAGAACGACCCGTTCAAACTTCTGAAATAAAAATCACAGCTTATCCAGACTTTCCATATGCCACCAGGGTACCAACTCCTATCCCTCTCCAGTTTCACTCAAGCTTGCTTATTAAGTGCCTGTACCCAACAGGCAAGTCTTTGTACAAGCAGCACTTATCTCGGAGCACTGGCATCACAAGAGGATTTCAGATGTGCTGTGGGTTTTTGGATGCAAACTGTTAACAAACACTGTGTGCATCCCTCCCCCCGTGCCAAACCGAGGCACACACATCCTGTCACCCTCATGCTGTTACATGCACACACCCCACAGCTATCCCCCCATAAACTCCTAAACAACACAGCTTGTTAAAAACGCAATTCACAGGTTTTTTACAGGAGTCAAAGTTCTCCTGTAACTTCTTCTATCGGCCTGACAAACGCATTTGCGGTGTTTAGTTCATTAATTCTGAAAGAGCACAAGATCTTGGGAGGTGCAGCCAAGGACAGGCAAGGTACTGAGAGAGTTTTTAGCACCTAGCAAACACATTCTCCCCAAACACCTGAAAATGAACAGCAGTTTCACCAGTGTGAACTCCCTCGTTCCTGTGCCCCAAATTATAGTCAGATATTGTCACCTTGGCTCCCTACCAGTGCCCTGCTCTGGGGTAAGGAGACCATGCACCACAAGAGTGTTTGTCAATACAGCTAAGAACACTGGACTACAGCCTGTGAGGGAAATCTAGTTAAAGTGTCAGTGACTTCAGCTGGTGTTTGGGGTTGTGGTTTGGGGTTTTTTCCTACCCCTGAGGAGGAATTTGCCCTGAACTTTGCAGAAATTGAGTCACGATCTTCATCACTGTGGGCGACCGGAATGGTTCTGGTGCTGCTTCCCAAATGCCAGTCTGGCTCTCACATATTACACTGCTACACGTTGCTCTGGGCCATTTATCCTCTTCCCCCTGTGCCTCGAGGTGAAACCGTCACAAATGTTGACGGGCAGTTTCCCCTTGAATCGTTTTCCTATCAGACAAGAATTCTCCTTCCATAGAGGAATATCTTCCCCATGGGAATACAGCAGGCATTCACAGGGGCAGCAGGAAGAAAGGAGGAATGGATCTGTTATCATATTAAGCATTTCCATTCCATCTTTATTTTCTTTTTCTCTAGCTGAGGTCTGTTTTATCCTAGGCTTAGGGAATCAAACTATAAGGCTCCAAGGGGTAAAGATGCTGTCTTGATGAGTCTAACCTCTGAAGATGCATCCAGGATGATAAAAGAAGTGTAGCTATTGAAACATCTCCCTTCAATACAGTTATTGTGTTGCTAGGTTTCCATCTAGACACACAGCCTAAAAGAGCAATCAAAGGAAGCTGATGCTGTGGATAATATCTTTATCAACACTTCACAAGGTGGTTGGGGAGGTAGAGGGGAAAAATATTGTCCCCGAACAAAGTTGTTCTGATGAGAATAGACAGCAAGTTTCAAAAGCTCACCCATATTTTCATGGGAAATTTTTTTAAAAAAACCCAGAGCTCTCAAGGTCGTAGATTTTATGTGTATCAGCATGTGGCTTCGTGAGCAAAAGGTCTGTGTGTTTATTCTGTCATTTGAATTGTAAAATTACTTCTCTTTCAGCACACAAGTCCTCACCCCACTTAACTAAAGCCTGTCTTGCAGCAGCAGATGAGGGCATGCATCAGCCTTGTTTTAGAGGAACTTATTTGTTGCATATTACATTAAATCCCAACAGACTCCACACTGCTGTCAAAATCCCATCCTAATAATTGCATGAGGGAAGGTTGCTAACCAGCACACTGCTATGCCTGTGCACAGAACAAAGGTTCAGGTGACACAGGATGCAGCAGCGAGGCAGATCCCCGAGGGACCGGGGGAGCCTCCAGCTCACTCCGCCTTGTCCCAAAGTTTTTCAGTCATACTCAGCTCCCGCCCTCTTCGAGTGCTTTTAAACACCCGGGCAGTAGCAACCAGCCCCGCACTCTTTGGGTTTGGTCATCTCATCCCCAAACAGCAAAGAACGGCAAAGAGTTCGTTTTCTCCAGGAGTCCGGGTGTTCTACTGGCATGTCCTTGGAGACCACCTGGAACAGCGCGGGCCCAGGACCAGGCTGCGCTCGGGACTGTTGCTAAGCGATGTAATGTCCTTGTTAAGCGGTATGAGGTTTTTAGGCAGGAAAAGCCAGTATAAAACAGGAAGGTTACCTTACTTGTGCCAGGTATGCTCTTTACAGCTTTTGGACCAGCACCGGACACCAGCTGCTGTCACAGGCGAGGATCCCTCCTGGCTGGACCCGCTGCCATCCCCGAGCGTGGCGAGTGCCCCGCTGGCTCTGCTCCTCCTCAGGGAGGCCGGCCAAGCCTCCGTGGAGCCGGGGACACAAAGCTGCTCAGTTCTGGCGCCCAACTTTTCCCCCAGGAGAACAGCCCTGCTGCAGGCGCAGCTCAATCAGCTCATTATAGAGGCAGCCTCCCGAGAAACGCTCTCCCTGTGCATATTCATGAACTCTCCAGAGCTTCCAGGGAGAGTTGGCTAAACACACAACTGAGGGATTTAGCTGTTGGATTCCCAGGGAAAAAAAAAAAAAAAAGAAAAAAAAAAGGGAAGGGGAGAGGAAAGAGGGGCGAGGAGGGAGCAGAGGGCTTAAAAAAAAAAAAAAAAAAAAAAAAAAAGTGACTAGCGGAGCGACTGCAGCGGTGCTGCCCTAAGCAGGGACCGACCGACCCCGCGTCACCCCCACCCCAGGCAGAGCCGAGCGCCGGGGGTCGGTGGCGGGGACCGAGGAGACGGTGTCACGGGGAGACGGCTGTGCCCACAGCCCCCCAAAACAACAACCCCCTTCCTCCCCGGGGCCGCGGAGCGCATCACTCACCTCCACCCGGCCGGGCGGCAGCAGCCGAGGGCTCGCCGCGATGCCGGGGCACAGCCGGGTCCCGCGGTCCCGGTGCCGGGCAGAGCGGTCCCGATGCCGGGGCAGAGCGGTCCCGATACCCGGCACAGCGGTCCCGGTGCCTCTGCAGCGCCGGCGGCAGCGCCGAGCGGCGGTCGCGGTCCCGGTCCCGCCGCCCTCCCCCGGCCCCGCCGCCGCCGCCGCCGCCTTTTAACGCCGCTCCGCCGAGCGCCGCGGCCGCTGCTGGCACGGCCCGGCCCGCCGGCCCCCGGGGGCGGCCGACAGCCCCCGGCGCGGTGCCGCCGAGCGGCGGGATGAGGAGCGGTGGGATGCGGAGTGCAGGGATGCGGACCGGAGGGGTGCGGAGCTCCGGGGCTGCCGCCGCCCCGCCGGGCTGCGGGCGGCGCTGCGGCCGCGCTATAAAACCGCGCTATAAACCGTGCCCCGTGAGCGGCCCCCGCCCCGCCGGCCCCGGTGGGGAGAAAGGGCAGCCCCCGTGAAAGGACAGCTCCACGGTGGGGCTCTGCGCTTGGGAATGGCCCCCGGTGACAGCCCGGCCCCCGCGCAGCTCCCCAGCGGACAGGGCGGGTACCGGAGCGGCCGACGGGGCCGGGAGCTGCCGCTGCTGCCCGTGGCCCCTCCGGGACACGGCCCCATCGCGGGACTGCCCTGCCCTGCCCGGAGCTGGGTTTGCAGGCTGCCGTTTGGAGAGGGACGGGGGTGTCCCGTGTGACAGGGTCTGGGCTGGGCATGGGAGTGCGGCTCTGCCACCACGCCGGGACCGGGCGCGTCTTGGGACAGAAAGTGCCACAAACTTTTGCAGCAGCTGGCTGGTACTGCGGGTCCAGCCCGCGTTAGAGCCGGGGCTCAGGGAAGGACTCATCAGGTACTCGCTGGTACCCACAGCACCAGATAAGTCCTCTATACAGGTGACATCTCTATGCCTTCAGTTGCAGAGGTATGCGGCAACAACCCCTGAATTAAGTAGGAGTCGTTAAATGGGAGGCAGCAAGACTTGTTAATTAGGGCGGTACAGAAAATCTTTTATACATTCGTGCTTGCCCCTCATGCAGCAAGGCACTCTGCACAGCTGGTCATCGAGCTTGCCTTGCCCTTGCCTGAGCTTTCATGAGGGATGTCCCTGATAAAGACATCCCTGAGTACAGGGGCTTTACTTAGTGTTGACAGACGGTCTCTTAATTACCGTGCTGGATACAACAGTTTTGCATTCATTTATCGTGTGCTCTCCTGTGCCTCGCTCTGGCTTTGGAGGCAGGAAGAGAACAACATTCCCTCCATCCTTGGCCTGTTTACCGGGGTGACCTGTTACTATGATGTGGATTCCTGCAAGAGCAGGGTTGTTGCTAAACAAATACCTGGTGGGAATGGCTTTTAATCAGGCTACATTACAGAGTTAATGTTTGAGTGTTGATGGCTGTTGCTGAGGAAAAATATCCCTCACTCCAGTTTTCAGATAGATTTGTCAAGTCAATAAGAAAGAGAAAGCACAATAAAACAGGCCCATCATCACCTGAGTGTGTCTGTAGGCAGGCAGCTGTGTCAAAGGCACAGCAGCTCCCTCTGATGCATCACCCAAAGTGAACAGGAAGCCAGGCAGACAAAGCCAGACCATCATCTTCCTTGTGGGGCTCCAAGGAATGCTAATTTAATGAGGCTCCTGAAGTAAAAATGCATTCTACCGGCTCTGAGCACTCCTGCCAGTGATGGAGGTCTCTGCAGAGAAGGTAATGGTGAGGGGTTAGCTATTCTGTTGAAAACTGCAGCCTACAGTAGAGGGGAAAAATTGCTTTTTCCAACTTTGCTGGTGTTGGGAGCGGAGCCCACGCTGATGTGAAGGACAGTGCTCAATCAATCACTCAGCAGAGCCTGGCAAACTGCAGGAGTTATCGCCAGCGCTGGTACAAGCACTCAGACAGTGACAGGATTCTCCGCAGCAGTGACTCTGACAGCCCTCCAGGTGCAGACAGACAGACAGACAGACAGACACACGTACACCCACCCTGGGAGCCCTCCACTCGCCTCTTTGCACAAACACAGCACACAGGGGCAAACAGACACAAAGTGCTGCTGCCACAACGGCTCCCAGACGAGCCGTTCCCATCCCTTCTCTGCACGCACAAGTACATCAACCTGACAGCTTCAGCTTTTAAAACTTGTACATGGTTTTCCTTCACCTCCCTTCACACACACCCCGCAGAGCTGCATTAGCCCGCAGCTGAACTAGAATTTTCTCTTGCTGTGTTGGCACCTACAATATATACATGAAGAATATGCCTTTCCCTGTCAATACAGAGATGCTCAGACTGACACATTCAGCACTAAACATCCCTCCATGAACACACAGGGGCCTGCACAGCACTCAGAAAGCTCTGTAAAGGAATACTCACCTGGATGGGAAGGGCTGACTGGGGGTTGACAGTCCTGCTCCATGGCAACTTCTGTGATTTCACTCTCTTTTCATTCTGCCATTGGAAAGAAATAAAACATTTCAAATATTTGGGGACGGGAGGGGCAGGATGGTGCCCAGGGGAGATGATCATACCTGGGTTAACAATTCTTTCCATGCCCCTCTGTGGTCAGAGAGCATCAGCTTCTGACTGCTATGACTCCCTCAGACCTCTCAGAAGTGTGCAACCAGGCAGCATGTGTTGCCAGCAGGAAGACATAGCTCACTACTAGTTTAAACCAGCAACACTGAGCATGTTTTACTCAGATACAAGTTAGAAATGCCTGTATAAGCAGCACATAAACACAAACTGTATCCAAGTGTACCTGCATTACTTGCACAGACTTGTATACAAAAATTTCAGTGTGTTATTGCAGAGTTCACTAAGAGTGCAAATGCACCCACAAGGAATTAGCATTATTGGTGGCTTTTATCAGCAGTGCACGTGCCCAGTCAAACAGCACAGAGGCCGAGGGGTGCACGCTGCTGTTCTCAGCCCCACAGGTACAAACACATGTGTGACACCAACAGACATCAGCACTGTACTGCAGCCTCGGGGAGCAGCTGCAAATCCATGAATACCGGGCCACATGCACTGAGGCACAGTCACAGGCAGGCTGCCAAAGGATTGCTGCTCTCCCTAAAGCCAGTCCTGGCTAAAGGATGCCTTTTGGAGTTGGGGAGCTGAATGAAAACACCTTCCCCTTTATTCATGTCCTCACAACCTTCCACACCAAAACCAGGCACCATCGACCATTCCGCTCGCTCGTCTTTATGGCCCCTCTTTGAAATTCTGGCTGCTCATCTATGCAGAATAAAACTACCCAAGCAATCTTTCCTGTCCAGGTGCTCATTACTAAAGTGTTAAATTATGCCAGGCAGGCTCTCTTAGGCCTTGTAAATTTTTTCTGGGGGACTTTCAGCTTCCACAAGGTCTATTATTGCCTGATTGCCCGAAAGGCTGTCGAGTTTGTCCCAGCCAGGCACAGAGCAGAGAGGCCTGGGCAAGAGCTGAGCACTGAGCCCCTGTCAAACACATTAGAAGAGTCGGGATTGAAGGGTGACACTGTCCCTGAGTGACTGTGGGTGCAAGAAAAAGGGGCAAGGACCTGTGTCTGTGGGCCTGATCTCAGCCAGGGCTCAAAGGAAGGCTGGACACACCAGGAAGCTTAATAAAGCAGAGAGAAAATAATGGAGAAACCCAGGAAGAAAGGGCAATAGCCCCCAAAGCCAGAGAGGTTCTCTTTTACCAGCTGCCAGCAAAGTGTCCCAGGAGAATCTGCAGGTACACCCATCACCTCTCAGCTCCCAGGGGCAATCTCTAAAGGATGCTGAGCTGCAGATAAAGTATATTTTCATATTAAAAGAGTAGGGAGTGGGGACAAAATTATCTGTAGAGAAACTTCCCTCAGCCTTTTTGAAGTTGTGGTCTTTTTTCCTAGTGTCTTCCTGTCAGAGAACTGAGACTTTCTCTCCTTATCTTTCCTAACCCAAACATCCTGCTTGACAGAACAGCATGGAAAGGGATATTTCCTATCTGTCCATAAAACTAACAAAGCCACATCACAAGCTATTTCTATGTCTTGTGTGTTTATAAACCTCAGCCCTGCCCTGACCAAGCAAAATAGCTTCTAGTTACCACTGATTCAGGCCTGAATTCAAATTGGCAGCCCATTATTCCTTACTCAGGCAACACTAGTACTCAAAAATTATGCGAAACATTTCCCAGATGCAGAAACAATCGCTTCCCCAAAGAGCAGAGGTGAAGGCACGCAGCCAGCCAGCCCCCTCTTTTGTTGGATAACATTTCTCATATATTTTGTGAGAGCCAGATGGCACCATCTGAACAGCAGTGAGCCTGGGAGCCTCCAGCCACATCAGGAAAAAGGGAAGCGCGTCCCAGCCCTGCTGTGGGCAGCTGCCCCTGCTCGGGCACAGGGTACAGGGCACGAAAGCTCTTCTGCGTAAATTCACACGTGGAAACCTAAATCCCCGCTGCTGACAGGCAAAACCCCGACAGTTTTAAGGGCAGGAAGAGTCCCCCCAAGTCCTGAGGCTCTCTGGAAAAGGAAGGTCCATGTGCAGATTGCCAGAGAGAAAGAAACAGATGTGGAGAGAGACAGAGAGTGTTCTGAAGTTCTAAACCCCCGCTGCGTGTGAGGCCTTTTCCTCGCAATTAGGGGAAGCTAATGGTTTTATGGAAGCTGTTTGTTCAAAAGGCCTCCACTGCACTCTTTAATGGAGTTTCACCAGCATTCCCCAAAGGCTTGCAGGCTGCATTAGTATCCCACAGCTCACACCCTAACCAAACAAGCCTTCTCACCCCGATGCCTCTGCCCTGTGTGCGTGGAGTGTAGGAGGATCAGGGCTGCTGTGCCTCGTGTGCTCGCCTTCCCACTGGAGTCTTGGAGCCCCAGGATGCGATGAATATTCATGGCATAAACATTAGCAGTAAGTATTGTGCAATTTGGACAAAAATACATTTCAGGCAAAGGAATGGGGAGAGGAAAACCGAGAGAGCATCTCTACCCCTGAGCTCCGGCAACTCCTGAATCGCATTTTTTTCCTGAGCTGTAACTGGTGGTTTTAAAATGCAAATCAGTCCTGGGTTTTTGAAAGACATTGCGAAAAAAACCCACCAGCAACAATAAAAAAAAAATAAAAAAAAAAATCAACAGACCCATGCAGCAGAGCTTTATTGTGTTGTAATGAGTGTGGGATTTGCAGAGCTGCCTCTTGCCAGTGAATGCACAGTGGATGCAGGGCAGGAAGCCCTGAGGCTTGTCCCCAGCCAGTTCTGCCACTAACTCACTGTGCAACCTTGAACAAGACATTCCTTCCTCCATGTCAGTGTTCTCATCACAGGCCACAGGGGAGGGGAGAGAGATGAGGCTATTTCTGTGCCTCCTGGTGAGACTGTTACATTCCAGGCCACTCTGAGGTGGAAGGCAGCAGGACTGACACAGCAGCTGTTTTCCTGCAGGGATCGATGAACCAGGGTGCTGCTGCCTTGTTCTAAATGGTCTTCCCGTGGCAGATACTGCTCAACCCTTCAAACTCTTTTTCCTATTCCATAGTTCATCTTTGGCCTTGTGTCTCCCTTGTGTCTTTCTACAGATCTGGTCCCTGCACTGAGCCCCAGTGTTGGTAGAAGCCCCTCTGCAACTGTTCAGCTCTTCTGATTCACCTCCACCTGGAGAGCATCTGATACCATTTTCCCTGCCCTCCAGCTAAAGAGCTGTCCCCAAACAGACTCTACTACACAGATCATAGCAGAGTCGAACATAAAAGGGGAGAACAATAAGTGATTTTTTTTTTTTTTTTTTACTATAGATAGATTTTCTTCAAATTATTGATGGTAGAAACATAAACAACAACAGTCTATTGAGGGGGGACAGTCTGAGGCACCTCACAGTCTGGAGGACAGCTCTGTTCCTCTATTCCTGGAACTCCAGGGTTCACTCTGGGATCTTGAATGACTCTGGTTATCTCCAGCTTGTCTCTCCTCTAACCCTCTACTCCCTTCTGTACAGAGAAATAGTGGAGGGCATTTGAGCTGCCATTTATTTGTCCACTGTTGCCTCTTCTCATCATCTGCCTTCCCCACACTCAGCCCCCAGTGCTGGTAAGCTCAGAAGGGTTAACTGGTAATTTCTAAACCACCTTTCCAAGCTGTCCCCTGTCACCCACAGCCTGCACATCCCTCCTCCCAGCCCATCCCCACACACAGCACTGAAGGAAGGCTGCAGAACCCCCGCATTTAGAAACCAAGTTCACTCCACAGGGTCAAGTCAAGGAGGCCAAAAATTGCAGTCAGCCAGCACTAGCCTTCCCTTATCACCCACCAGAGAGAATATTAACTGGTAAAGCAGAGGCAAAGAGTGCCATGTTCCATTACCAGTCCCCTGAGCTCCCCCTCAACACCAAGGAGTGAGAGCTGTTAACTGAGCTCTTCAACTGCATTTTCACTGACAGAAAGGCCCCAGCAGCTGCCTGACCTTCATGTAGCAGAAGTCTCAGGTCCTCTCAGTTGCTGTGTGTCACAGACAGAAATCACTCAGAGTCTTCTGATGCATTTCAGAAATTATTTCCCTGATGAAGGCAAGATCCCAGAGGAGGAACACACCACAAGAAGAAGCAGTCACACTGGGGAAAAGTCAGGGCATTCCAATCAGAAAATGCCAAGAGGTTCAAATCCAGATGCCAAAATCTATGTTTAAACCCCTAAGCATCAGACCTGAAGCTCCCATTACACGTAGGGAAATCTGTGAGTGCTCAAGGCTTGTCATACTTAGTCATTTATTTCCCGATATGTAAATAGGAATAGAGAGCTTCTCAAGAAATGTTCTACTATACCAGCAGAGCATTTCAGCTCTTCAGTGGAAACAAACCTTTAAGAGGCACCAACTGGAATCAAAATGCATTAGTTTAAGCTGAAATATTTATGGTTTAAGAGATTCCTTTTTTAAGTAATTAAAATATACCTAAGCAGAGCATCATTTCTGACTCCTTTTCCACCAACTATGCGGTGGTGACGGTCAGAAGGTTTTACATATTGGTAGTGGCAGTAGAAAAGTGCTTCTGAGAGTCAGGGGGGAGAAATGCCTGCTCCAGGAAGAACAGAATAAGAATAGGAAAAAAAAAGAGGAAGACAAGAAGTCAAACTAACCCATTGACACACTGAAAGAAAGGTGCCCACCCACTACCACTTTGGAACCATGGGAAACCTTACCCATCTCTTCAGCTGTTAGAGAACCAGGAGAGCTTGTAGAAGTGAGTCTGGGGTCAGAAAATTACCAGAAAGCAAAAAATCCCTATAAAACAGAAAATACCTAGGAAGGGTCTAGGTCAGAAAGTCCTTGCAAGCAAATTTGAAATCAACTCTTCCTCTCTGGGTGTAGATTGCCCTGAACAGTACATGGGAAATGTTCCAGAGTGCACACAGCAAACTCAGGGCACATTCCAGCCTAATGATTAATGCAAGAGAAGATGTCATTCAAATTCCACACATTTGTATCAGGTATTTTTCCTGTTAATGTTACCACTGTGGAAAAAAAATTAACTACGGGAGGGGAAATGACGAAGGAAATTCATTGGTGTTATAAATCACTGCTGTCCCATTTTGACCTCAGAAAGGTTGGCCAGTTCCGAGCAGTGGAGCATATGACTCATTATTACCTGTCTATTCAAACACCCCATGGCAGGGAGCTCTATGTGGTACCTGCTTGGCAGATTAATCTTTTGTCCCCCTCCAAACCAGCACACACCAAGGTATCTGAGCCTAAGCACCAAGTGTGCCTTTCATCTCAGGGTCCTTCCACAAAGCCAAGACAAGCATCGAGCCTCAGATGATGAAACAGAATAAAAGCTTGTGCTGTTTCCATACCCTGAGCAAACGGAGGGTAATTGAAACCCTCCATCTACTCTCAGTCAAGCTTTGCGTTTTGCTCTGTGCAGAAATTTCCATCTGAATGTGATGCTTGAACTGCTGATGTGGGAGAAAGGCTGATCTACCTCGGTGAGGGAGCCAAACAATTGGGCTGGTTCTCTTTGAGGAGGCACAAAAAGGGTCCCCCTGTGTGCCTGAGCAGCCCAGGCAGGCAGGAGATGTGGTTGCCCTTTGCAAAGCAGGTGCTTCGGCCCCTGATGGGCCAGCTCTGCCTGTCGTGGTGGCTCCACATCATTCACCAGAGCCCTTCCTGCCACACTCAGTGGGTTTGTGTCCCACTGGAAGGCTGTGGAATGCAGCCCTGGGTGTGTGGGGACAGATCCAGCTGTGCTGCCTCCAGTGTGGAAGTGGGGAGCAGTGCAGGCTGTGGCTGAGAAGTAGAACCGTCACTGCAAAAGAGCCCTTAAAATGGAGAAAAGCCCCTGGGAGGTGGGGCTGGAAAAGTATCTTTTGCAGGTGCTTTTGGTGGTGTGCCCCTGTTTACCAACACAGTGCTGCTGGCAGAAAGGAAAAGTAAGAAGCATGAGCAGGGAAGCACACACACAAACCAGAAGAAAAAGCTAAACTGTACATAAACCCAGATTGGCAGATTGATAAAACATTCTTAGGGAAGAAACAGACAGCCTGAAAGGCAGGAAGATGGAGAGAGAGATTTAGAACTGAACTTAATACTTCTGTGATTTATTTGCATTAAGCTCAAGCTGTGTGTGTGGCTTGGGTTTTACTTGTTTATTTTGCTTCCCTGACTGCCTCAGGTGCTGGCAGAGAATTGTTTTGTTGAAGTTGCAGTCCATGGGATGTTTTGAAGATTCGTTGTCCCTGGGGAAAAATGAGGAGATTTTGACAAAATTCTGGAAAAGTTCTGCAAGTTCTGAAACTCCAAAGAGAAAGAGTTACATGGGAAGTGGTTTGGCTCCTCCATACAGTGAATGTCCAGCTTTGTCTCCTCAGAGCCATAAGACCAGAATCTACCAGCAGAGTCCCCACAGCGCTTTGCATGAGGACATTCTGCAAATTATGGAAATTTTGTTCATCCATCCATCCTGTAACAGATGGCAAAGCAGTGAGAATGGCCAGAGCTGGTGGGTGGTGTGGATGTGTTTAATAAGGCCCAGAGATTAAAGTTCCACCAGTGCCCATCAGCAGTCTGTTACATTCAGTCATTTATAATTATTTCCCTTTTTTTCCCCTGCAGTTATCTTTTAGAATTGCAGTTATTTGGATGTCTATAACCCTTCAATGTAGCTCACATGACCCTGACCCAATGCAGGGCATCCAGGATCTCTTCCAGGATCCCCCTTGTAATCCAAGCCCAGGCATCAGGGATTGGACACTTGCAGCTCACAGAGACAGGACTGACTGTGGTCTTGCAGAACCTCTTCTGCCGTGATCAGGCTGTCCAGAAGAACAGGAGGGAAAGGGAAGAAAAGCAGGGGAATATGTGGGTACAGCAATGAGAAGAGTCAAAAGAGGAAAAGCGTGAAGGAATTAAAAATGGTACAACAGAAGATGAAAACTACATCGTGGGACTGTAGCTATAATCACTGCTACAGAACCTCTGCAAGATGGATGGAAAAGCTGCAGAGAAGAAACTTGCTTGGGAAGGCAAAATAACAATAGAAAGAAAAAGGAGAAAGATAAAACAGGAGTCAGAAAGTCCCTGAAGTTGTGCTGTTGCAGCCCCAGCAAGCCCAAGTGCAGCAATGCTGGAGGAAGGGGAAGGGAGAGGTAGCTAATGGAGGAGTCTGTTGGAACTCCATAAAAAATCAGTTCCTTCCAGCTGTAATGTGGTCCTGCAAAGCCTTGGCTTGGAGCACCATCCATTTCCTGGGCGCTCAAGCACCAGGGAGCTGCACTCTGCCAGGTGCTGCTCACTTTTGATGGATGCTGCTGTGACAAGTGCATTAAACGCAGCAAAAGGGAGGTTTATTAGGCTCTGAGAACCAGGGTCCATCACTGCTCAGAATACTTATAAACCATTCTGGCTCCAGAGAGATTCCAGCATTCCCAGAGAGCACAGGGAGGCCTGGTGGATGCCAGCACCAGTCCTCCCACATCCACAGTCCACATCTATTCCAGGCCCTGCAACACAGAGCAAACTGGGGAGCTGCCACATCCCCTTCTTGCAATTCCTGGTGTTTCCTCTCAAGGAGGCTTGTGTTTAGTGGCAGGTTATCATGGAAGCTTCAGGAAGTCTCATCCCACCAGCAGCAATCACCCAGTTTGCAGGAGATCCCTGTGGGTGGGGCACGATGGAGTCCAATTATGCTTTTGACTTGTGGGATTCAGGGCACCCCAAGGAAAGTCTCTGTGTAAGCTGGGCCACAGGACAAGGGTGTGGTTTGGTCTGCTGTGTGCTTTACTGAACCCACAGACCCATTATCCAGCTCCTGTTTCCACGGTGAGAGCTCTCCCTCACTGTGACTCCAGAGCTCAGCCAAAGGCTGATGGACAGACTGTCACCGTCCCCTGCTGTGGCTGTGACTTTGCTGCTGTTTGAGCCAAGAGTGGTGCCAGCCCAGTTGTGACCTTCTCTGTCCCTGTGCCCGGGTCCCCCAGCCCTCTCTCTCTCTCCCAGCAGCTTTTGCAGGGAATCTCACTCTCAGCTCCTGTAACGAGCTGCACGGAGCGATATGGAATTAGTCGAATCTGAGTTATTAATTGTCTACAACAATTAGTCAGGATGCCTGGGCCTTCAGGCACCTTGGTTAGGTGGGAGAGCCAATTACAGGCTCGTACATATTCATGGGATTTCATCCACAGACCAGGAGAGCTGCTTCCCCAGCCCATCTCCTTCACTACGACTCGCATCCAGCCCACCCTGAGCCAGGGAGGAGTAGTTTCCTTTCCTTCCACATTCCCCTGAAATCAAATATTTGCAGTGCCCATAACTGATGTAAAGGAAATGCAGAACTAGCACATTTGATGGGGAAGAACAGGAGAGGCCTGCCCAAAAATTGCTCATCCCTTACAGGAGATGCAGAGACCTGGCTGGACTTCTGCCCCTGCAGTCACCCGCTCTGTCAGACCACAGCACATCCACATGAGCTAGATGAGGCGTATTTCTCATAGTCAGCAACCCCCCAGCTCCATCTCAGAGCACAATTCCCAGCTCTCATGGTGTAGATCACTGTGGCCAGTGCTTTGCCAGTGAGTCTGGTGGATTTAGACCAGTTTATCCCCACAGAGGACCTTGACAGTAAGTTCTGAGTGAGACCCTGGGCTGCAGCAGGTAAGTCACTGAATGCTGGCACGAGTCAGATGCCCATGTCTGTGCTAATTCACAGCTTCCCAAGGTTTCTCTGAGGTCACATCTGTACATATCCACGTGCTGTGCTCTTGGGAAAACAGCAACCCTGGGAAGACCCCGCTGGAATCACGCCTGACCCCAGCAGGAGCTGTGCTGGGATGAGGGCACAGGGCTGTGACTGAGCTCCATGCAGAGTTCTGAGAGGCTCCAGCTGAGCAGGGACATGTTTGGGTACAGCTGACATCTCTCCCACAGCAGCCATCCAGGAGCTAAAATGTTAAATCCATAACCTGCTCTCTGGATTTATTGTCCCCGAGGCCGTCAGGACTTTTGTGAGCTTTGGAGTGCAAAATAATGTTAGAAACACATGTTATTTATCTGATACACTGGAGTGACTCCTCCTCAGCCATCACTGTCTGCTGAGGAAATAAATCCCTGCTCTGTGTTTGGGAAACAAAGCTATTTCTGTCACATGGGAGACCAGCTGAAGCTTCTGAAAGAATCTGATTTTAATATTGCTAATCTTTGCTTTTTGTTTTTGTGTACCCAAACAACTTTCTGAAGGGGCCTGATTGATTTTGCCTTTCCAGTCATTTTTAATCATCATCATTGCAGGCTGATAAGAGGCTGGTCACAATTTTCATAAGTGATTTGTGCTTTGGGTTGCTTCGCTTCCGTTACGGACACCACCTCAGTAAAAATCAATAACAAATTAAATCACAGGAGGCAGCGTGACCAGTGAAGGAGTAGCTGTAGGCTGTGAGGGGGGGGGAAGGGTTTGTATTTGTTAAAATTAGACATAAATTGAAAAAAAGATAACTTTGTGGCTTCATCAGAAGTAGCCACGCTAGAAAGGTGCTGGGTGTACACGGAATGTGCTTTAGATTCTACATCATATCAGCTCGTGACGAGGACACAGTATTGGTTTCACTGTGCAGTACACTGCCCAGCCTGGTTCTCCCCCATTACTCCTGATTTATTCCATCTAACACCATTAACTTGAAGAAAGTTCCTCCTGACTTAACACCAGTACGAGACCAAAACCAGATTCCTCATTCTGAGACATGGAAAATGGGAATGCAATGTAGTCTTCTGCTCGAGCCTCCCACAAACATGTTCCAGCTCCTCTGAGCCTGTGAGGAATGAACCTTTCTGCTTTAAATTCACAAACCTGGGAGCTCCCCCAAGGGCAGTGGGAGAGACACCATAAACAGATTTTAGGTCTCCCTGATGTGCTTTTCGGTGTCTGTTTTGTTTTCTGCATCCCCACAACTCCCCTGAACAGCAGCAGCGTGACTTGAATTGCCCACAGTAAGTCCTGGACTTGCCAATCTCAGTGTCTCAAGTTATTGGCTGCTTTTACACTGAGGTTCCTGCTATGTGGTGACCTATGACTGGCAAGTGCAAACATTTTATCTCTTAACAACCTCATTTAACCTCTCAGCTGTCTGTTGCTTTCCTTCTTCCACTTTGTGTGCTTCCTAGTTTACAATTCTCCCTTTTTATTGTGGGGATTCTGCCTGTTAGAGGAGCATTGCAGAAGGGAAAACAAACAGATCAGTGTTTGATGTTACGCTTTCAGTTTAGAAGTTTGTTTCTCTTTCTTCTCCCATTGCACCAATATTAACATGTTGATTCATAAGCAAAATAAAGTATATAAATATACTCTTTCTCTTCTTTTTGAATCATAAAACTCAAAGTTATGGTTCCCACAGCAACTGTAACTCAACCTTAATGTGCACATCCATTAAAGGCGGGGAAATTATCACCCAAGGCAGCAATTGAATGTGAGTGAGGGGATCCTGCTCCTGGTTGGAATCCCAGAGATGTGAAACATTCCACGTCTGTTTGTGACAAGATGTCACACCGAAAATAAGTGAGAGATCTCAGAGATCTTGCTCTTCATGGACAGAAATGGGATTCAACCTCGCCATGGGCAGGATCACCTGACTCAGGTGGTGTTACCTTTAGTGTTGAGTTCCACTGGCCTCAAAGATGCTGGGATCCTCCAGAGCAGAGAGAGTGCACTGAGCACTCTGCTGTGCAGAGCTTTTGGGGTGACCCAGAACCACCCAGAGAGGTCTCCATGTCCTCCAGACCAGGGCATGCACCGTGTACGAGGCCCCAAAGCTGGAAGGGCCATTAGAGGAGCTGCTGCATTCACACACACAGTCTGTCATCCTGTGCCACCCTTCTTTTCAGCTCATCTCGGGGAGAGACACAATTCTGAAACACAGGGAAGGATTAGAGGGATTGGATTAGAAAGGATTGGAGCCCACAGGGATAGAGAGGAAAGGCTGGCACTGTCCACAGGCAAGGGAGGTCTCAGCCCCTCCAGCTCCTCTGTACTGGCTGCCAAAGCAGCCAGTCACTGCAGGGAAGTGTTTTTAACACAAACTGCGTCCCAGGGGACTCTGGCGAAGTTATTCTAATTATTTGTGCTGTGTGATGAAAGAGCAATGTGTTCCCATTTCGTAAAGGCTGCAGCAAATAGAGTCCACCAGGTGCTGATGCTCCTTTGTGAGGCCTGAGAGCTGAGAACTAATTAGTCCCAAATTATACCCCTGACAAAGGCGCAGCAAGGAAGCAGGAAAGGCGTTCACATGCCAAACCGCTGCAGCGTCCTTTCAAACGGCACATCAAATAGGCAGCACCACTTCAGAGGGCCAGCGACGCCTGCAGCAACCGGTTGGTATTTACCTTAAACAGCGAGGAGAGAGGCAGAGGAGGGGAGGAGAAGAGAAACATCAAAAGGGCTGGCAGAACTGGCTCTCCCGAATCCTCTCCGTGCTGTTCCCATAGGAAAGGGGGTTTCCCTTAAGCTCAGGCCTTTGGGATCTGCACAATTGCTCTCAGCACCATTTGCTGTCATTTTCCATTGGATGTACTTTTAAACAAGGTTCACAGTCGGCTCTTTTAAATAAACATGAAGGCAGCAGCTGAGTAGAATACAGCTGGAGTTTGCAGACATGCTGTTTGATGTGTTCCATGATGCGGGAGGTTGTGTGTGATCCTACAATTAAAGGCTCATCACAGTCCAGCCCAGAAGGGTTAACACAACTTTTCCTTTCATGTTTCCTCACTGTGCAGGCTATTGCTGGGTGCTCCTTTCGCTCCTGCACACCCTTTCCCGGATCTCCCACTGGTGTTGCAAAGAGCAGACTCTACTCTCACCCCTCTCCAAACTGTCAAAAGGAAAGAAATCCTACCAATGACCTGCTGGGGGGCAGAGAGGTGTCTGTGCCCATTTATCAGCGTGCACAGAGCCAGTACCAATCCCGGGAATGCCTGAGAGGAGACAGAGGCATTAATCAAAGCAATTTCACACTGAGAGTGTCCTGCAAACAGTCCTCAGCCTTCCCCCTCCGTGCCTTCCCTTCCATCCTGCAACAAGGCATTTCCTCAGGAAGATTGGCAGCTGTGCCACAGCTGGGCCAACTTTTGTCCTGAGGAATCCACAGCAGCCCTTGGAGCAGGATTCAGCTGCTCTGGAGGCAGAGCTGAACCCAGGGATCAGCCAAACAGCCCCATGTTCCTGCACAGCAACTCCTCTCTCCTTCCCTCCTCCTCTTTTCTCTCACCTGGGATTCACTAATCACAGCATAATCTGCTGATCACATCTGGGCCATTCTCTGCTAAGAGGGAAGTTTGGAATGCTCAGGGTACCATGTTAATAGCACCCAGGTCTCTGTTTACCTCTCCCAAAGCTTCCTGAGGGACTGTACACTTGGGAATGTGATTTACTCTGTGTTTCTAACTCAGGAGCAGCACCGTGGTGCTCAGAGCAGGCAGAGACACGGTGCAAGCACTCAGGGAACCCAACAGGCTCCTGCATCCACCTGCCAGAGCTCAAACACACAGTCAGAGTTCCTGAGGGCATCTGATGGTGCAGCCACTCAGGCAAGCAAGACCCCAAAAGCATCCAAAGAGCTGAGAGACCCTTCCTATTCACAGTCACACCCCCAAACTGCTTGGGTGCTTTGAGCAATTTGCTGGATGTGTTTCTCTTCCTATAGATGCCCCCCTGCCTTTGAATTTTGTCCCAAATTATAGTCAGTCAGGAATGCTACACATTTCCTCACTGGAGGGTGGGTATTGATAATATCCTAATAACCTGTGAGATGTCAGGTTGGAAAAGGCCCAGCACTTTTTCTGGCCCTTCCCTTTGGGATTTAACTTGGTATAGCTCTAACCTTCCCAACCAGCACCCCATCCCAGTAAAAAGCAGGTCAGACACAAGTTTCTGAATGCCCTGAACTGGCCTGCCTTGCCCTTAGCAGTTCCCCTGGTGCAAAGCAAAGTCTCACCGTGGCATGAATCATGTTTATCATAACAAGAAACAAAGGAGGAAGAGAACAAAGGAAAAGGGAAAGAGGAGAGAAAACAAGAAAGGAAAAGACAAACAGAAGAGTGAAAGGGAGGGATATAGATAGACCCATTAATTTGCCTCTGTTTGCTGTGGGATTTAAACAACAAGCTGCAATGTCTCTGGTTTATCTTGGTTCCTCAGCTGTGAAACGTGCTGTGCTCCAGTGTCTTCTGAGCTTTAGAGATTTGCCAGGGAGCTGGGAATGAAGCAGCAGGCTCAGCAAACAGAGATAGCAGAGGCAGCTTCATACATCACCCTGGGAGGAAATTCATTCCTTTCAGCGCTGCCCATGGGTGAAATTACATTATATTCTGTTTGGATAATTGGATGTCACACACCACCCCACTAGTTATGGGATGGCATTTCCTGCCCTAAGGAGGGTCTCAGCAGCGTCCCAGGACAGAGAGCACGAGGCACAGGTCCCACGTGTGGGGGAAAAGTAAGGAGTTGGTGTTGGCTCCGAGCAGGTTCCAAACTGGATCTCTCAGGGTCAGGTTAGTAACGGAGAGGGTGAAAACCAGGACAAGGCAGAGCGTACAGAGGGAGAATGAGATGAAGAAATGAAAGGGAGCAAATCCAGAAGGAGAGAAAGGAGAAAGGGAAGGGAGGGCTGATTAACTTGGAGATTTTCTTTTTTTTCCCAGCACAAACACAAAGCATTTTATCCTTAAATTGGGGGGTGGGACACCCCCCAATTTTGGTCTTTTAGCTACAAATTCACGGGGGGACAAGCCCGTCCCCCTGAGCAGGAGCAGGTCACGTACCATCTGCCTGTGGATCCTGCAGAAATACAGCAGTTTTCTTTGATCTCTGTCACTGAGTCTCCCAGCCATGCCTTGCTGCATTTTATATCCGCCACTTACCCACATTTTGTCTAAAACGCCCTCAATTTCCCCCTCATTGTGTCCTTTCTTGCAACACCTCACTCCAGCTCGTTGATGGCTTTTTAATAGCACAGTTAGAGTTGTCACACAAGCCAGAGGACAATTTCATGTGTCATATTGTCCCAGAGCATCCTGGGAACTCCATCTGGCTCAAGTGAACTTATTTTATTGAAATAATCTCTCCTCCCTGCTAGTTATTGAATCGTCTTGGCTCAATGGCCTTGCTCAATATCAACTTTTCATGCTTAATAATTAGTGCAGAGAAAAGAGTTTCATTGAATAAGTGTTTAATGTCACACATGATTAGGAGACACAGAGGATGACCTAACTAGGAATTCAATTTGGGGCTGTGACTGTTGGGATGAGGGACCATTAGGGACGTGTTCTAGGCTGTGGATGTGTGCTGGTGAGTGTCTGCAAAGTTATTCCTGGGAGCTGTGCCCTTCTCTGCCACCCCACACACTTTGGTCTTGCTTCAAGGCCTAGGAACAGATGATAGCCCTTATTTTTCCACCCAAGGAACGTGCTTGTTCAGAAATCTGTGCTGCCATCACTTGATTGCAACAATTGCTGCAATTCCCCTTTTAACTTGATAGAGCCACCAAGCTGGGAAGGGATTTCCAACCGAGCACAAACAGGCAAATACCCGGTTTCACTCTGCCTTTTGAACATCAGTGTGACGGTGTCTGGGTCCCAAACCACAGGCTCATTTCCCAAGGAGAGCAGGAATTCAGGAACTGACTTGCCACAGTGAGTGCCAGATGAGCTGTAGAAGCAAACCAGGCAGGACAGAATGATTTGGTTGCCTGGCTATTTATTTATCTCCCCATCTACCAACCACTCCCTACTCACCTGCTTGTGCCCTTCCAGCCAGGATGTTTGTGGGCTGTGTTAATGCCTATTTAATCTCCAGAGGCTCCCTGCTAAAATCCCCTTTTTACATGTATGGGAAAATGAGACTCAGATAAAAAAAGAGAGAAACCAACAAATATATTTAGGAGTGGATATGAGAGATGGTGCTTAATTATTCTGGGGGATCCTCTAAATGATTTTTCCTTAAATTGAGTTCTCCCTGTTCTGGGGTTACAGTCGTGGCTGATAAACTTTCCTGCCTCTGCCTATTTGACTGGTTACAAACGCTCTGCAAATGGCTGTGCTCTCCATGCTTACAGTGACTGAAATCCTCCCTCAGAGCCTTTCCTACAGAAGGGATTTTTCCCACTTAAAATTCACTAAGACACCAATCTACCACACCTTCATACACATCACACACTGCTCTCAGGAGTGATAATAAGAAAATCTGCTCAATGAAACCTGCTGTCCTGCCTTCCTCTGGCTCCCTCATCCCTCTTCTCACAGAGCCTTTCCCACCAGCTCTTCAGGGCAACATTTCTAATAGGATCTGGAAAGCATTTGATAGCAGCTGTCAGACCTTTACACCTGCACACAGTCCACCCTCTGCTCCTCCCCAGAAACGAGCACATCGATCTGCCCTCTGCAAGATGTATTTCATCTTCCTGGAACTTCTGGTCTGCCCGCTTGTCCCAGAAGAAAGAGTGACAAGATGAGAGATGTGTCCCCTGTTTATATTTCATGTGCAGCAGATTGATTGGCTGTAATAGCCACCAACTTCCCTATCTGGAAAGCCAGCAGTTCCCTGAACAGCCTCCTATTCCTACCCAAAGGATGTCTGTAAATGCAGAGCACTGTTCCTCACCCAGGGGAATGAGCCAGCAGGAAAGCCAGCTCACCTCTGTGCCTGCTGGTTGGGTCCGTGGGTGTTTCCTTCAGTGAGCCAGAGGGGATCTGGACACTCAGCACCACCCCCCCCCAAGCCATGAATATTTAATTTTTAATGAAACAATTGGGAGCCTTTTCCTTGTGCCAGTTTCCTCTCTGCAGCAGCAGGAGGGCAGTGAGGGGCGGCAGAACCACGTCAGGGCTCGCCCAGATTATCAAAGGGAGATTCGGCTTCAGAAGGATCCCAGGCTGCAGGGATCTCTCTAGAAAAAAAAAAGAAATCTTGATTTCTCAGCTCTTTGAGGGTCCCTGGCCAGAACTTCAGCTAATAGGAGTCTGCATCTTGAACAGGATCATTTCAGAAGACTTTCATCAGCTGTTTCTTCTCCACCTCCTTTCCCCACCCTGTGTTATTCATGCTGGGATGTGAACAGTGCAGCAAGATGGCTCCTTCCTTTCCAACCTGATCCTCACAGACAGACACAGGGAATAATTATGCAGGCAGGCACTAAAAAGAAAAATCACTTGGATGAATTAAGGACTTTATTTCATTGTTTATTTGTGGGAGTGAGAAACTTACTGTGGATACTTACTGTATTGCACATGGTGATGAAACACAATTACCTATTCTTCTCCATCTCAGATGAGAACAAAGAAGCCTGAAAGTCCTTGGAAGGTGAAGGAGAGAGAATTAAAACCAGATTCAAAGTAAAAAGAGAAAAAGACCTTTGAAAGAAGTGAAGGCACTGGTAGCTTACTTTGCTTGTGAGATCTCTATTAAAATCAGACATTATTGCAGAGGCTTCCAGCCCTGGCAGATAATTAATGAAATTAAGGTGAGGATTTGCTGCTAAATATTTGCTCAAGTTACAGGGAAAAGAAACAGTGCCAAAACCACCTGGATTTTTATGGGCAAATAAATCAAGGAAGAGAAGTGTCTCAATTACTCAGACTACAGAGGGGAACGTACTTCTTTTTACGACAGAGGCTTTTCAGTAAAGTTAAAAATTCATCACTTTTCAAAGCAGCCCACTGCTTTGCAGTGCTTAAAACTCTGGGACAGCCTCTAAAGCACTATATCCTGTAATCAAGATATAGTCAAAAGGCTGACATTTTCAAAGCTGCGAGTGGATTTGGACGCTGCAGCTGCGAAGGAGATGATGGGAACCTTAAACAACCTCTCTCCAAATCTTGCAGGAGCATCAGGGCCAGATGAAGCCATGGTGGCAAGGGGTGTTAGGCAGGACTTCCTCAGACTCTGTCTGGTGCTGGGACACGGGGTGTGCAGCACGTGGAGCTCCCACACCCTGCTGACCTCCAGGGCAATTTACTTCTCTGATTAATCGGAGTCATTTCAGCTTGCACAAAAGACACTTTGTAGATTTTCCAGCTCTGTCAGCTTCTAAACCCAAAATTAATAAATCAGTCCAAGCTGAGGAGACAGGCAGACAGGGTTAATCCCGAGCTTGTGTCAGGCAAAAGGCCAAAATAGGGTGACCAAAATAGGGCTTCCAGCTTTAATGCTTGTGCTTCACTCTGCTGTTAGGGGTCAGCAATCACTCAGGCAAAGCTGGGCAGGGGCATAAATGTGGTGAACATCCGTAAAACTAGTGACACCAACCAGCAGTACATTTGGAAACCAATCCACAGGATGCTCACCAGTAGCCTTAGCCTTTAAAAAGGACTGGAATCCATACTAAGCAAGCCGTAGCAGGGATGAGTTTAGCCCATTTTGTAATACTCTTAAGCACAGAGTTAATTCAGAGACAGTCAGGCCAGCCTTTAAGTGCTCTAACACTGCAGTCAGACTGGGAAATGCCAGCCCTTCAGCTCCGAGCTATTTGCACAGTGAGCAACTATTAAACCTTTTCCTGCCCTGGGCAACCACTTGCC
The DNA here is from genome assembly GCF_003031625.1 of Empidonax traillii. NCBI lineage: Eukaryota > Metazoa > Chordata > Aves > Passeriformes > Tyrannidae > Empidonax > Empidonax traillii. Next base: position 1,778,662 of record NW_020955299.1, on the reverse strand, counting down.
TGCCAGAGATTGCCCCAGGGCCCAGTTCAGCCGGGAGCTGGAAATGCCATCTGCGGGAATGGCAAGCACAGTTGAAGGAGCTGAGCTGCAGACAACATACAGGGTGATCAGCTCCCACCTGCAGCCCAGACACCATGGTCAGTGTGGATCTGGGAGGATCTGGATCCCTCACACCACCCTCTACTGTGCCATGGGGTTTCTAGCACAGGTGTGGCACACCTTTTGTGGTATCACTACCCTGTGGGAGAGCAGAAGGCAGGACAGACTTCCAGTCCAATCTGGCAATCCCCAGGTAAGTGGGGGTGAGTAACATGCAGTAAGAGCAGGTCGTTACATCTGCACTGACAGCGCTAAAAAAACGGGGTCAGCGGAAAATCCAGAGGTTTTCCAGGGGTCTTGCACTCAGCAAGTTAGTGTGTGATAGACCCAGAGGCCACACCGAGGAGACAGTTAATAAAAGCAGGACTGGGGGAATCGATGTATTCTGACACACCAGAGACAGATGGGAGAGAGGGGCAGATTTAATATCCCAGCGTTATCCTTTCCCAGCCGAAGGGCCCTGCAATTGATTGGATAAATTAAAGCGCTGCTGTGGATGACACGAGAGTTAAGGTCATATCAGCACTTCCATATCTTCACTCCCTATATCCTTCCCTCGGAGGTTTTCTCTTACATGTCTTGGCACGGGAAGCTTAACTCATGGGCTGCAATTTGGCCAAGGAGATCTCAGCTCCCATACAATTTTGCCATTACAATTTCCAAGAAGAGGGGAGAAAAGCAAGAAAATGAGAGAATTACAGAAGGAGGATGAGATAGTTCTATCTGGTGTGCTTTTGAAATCAAGGGATAAACAGGCCATGTCAGCCTGCTCATAAAACTACCATGTGCTCATTCTGTGTCATGGTCAATCTCTTTTTGCAAATAGCGAGCAGAAAAATAGACTTTGAAAAGAAAAATGTACAGAGAACTCAAAAAAATATTGCTGTAGGCCAAATTAATCTCTGTGTAGCTCCACTTGCATGCAAAATTATTCATTCTTTTGTTACTAAAAGCATCTAAGGTAATTGCAGATGAACACTCTTCCACTTCTATTCTTTATTATCTCTTGGCAAGTCCCTCTCAGAGTCATCAATGGGATTTTATGTCACAACAAATCTAACTGCTCAAATAGAGTCAGGTGCTGTGACAGAACTGGGCCCCCACTGAGCTGGTCTGATCATCAGCATTCCCAGGGCACCTCTCCCCCACGAAGAGAAGAAACAGGTTTTGGGAAAAGCTCACTATTTTTTCTTTAAAGCACCAGGCACACTCATCTGAGGGAAAAAAGTAACCTCTGCCCCTCCGAAATGAGATTTAAAACTGCGCTCTATCATTTTCATTTTGACGGGCTGTGTCGCTGTCCGGGCTCCTGCACCAACCACCACTGGGGCAGCAGCATCTCAAATATTACCAAAATGCCACCCACACGTCTGCTGACCCGCAGATGGTGAGCAAACAAGGGGCCAGTAGAGCAGGCTTGGAAAGGTGTGGATGGGAGAGATTGTGCAGAGCAAATGGTCTCTGCTCTGCTTCGTGCTTGACATCACACCCTCTGCGAGCACACCAGCTCCAGCAACAGCCACAGCAGAACCTCCCTGCCTCTCCTTTTTTAATTTCAACTCACTGTTTGTAAAGCTCCAGTGCTGAAAAGGGAGCACTGAGCATATTGCTCATTTCAGCAATTACCCCTCGGACCCAACTCCCTCCCGTTCTCTTTAGCAGCATCTACAGGGCACCAGGGAGCAGTTTCACCCTTCTCCCTGTGTGAAGAAGCAGGTACTCAACAACTTCACAGAGCATAACATCTCACCAGACAACACAACAGGGGAATTCTCCACCTTTCCCTGGCTGGCAACAGCCAAGAAGCAGAATGGTTGCCCACAGCTGCATCCCAGGGCCCTCGGGATACATCTGCACCTGAGGATGTGGAGAGATGTTTGGCAAATGGTGAGGCTTGGTGCTTAAACATGAGAAAAAAATGTACATGGGCACCATTCACAGAGTCACAGAATCACAGAGCGGTTTGGGTTGGGAGTGGACCTTGAAGACTGTCTCGTTCCACCCCCTGCCATGGGCAGGGACACCTTCCACTAGACCAGGTTGCTCCAAGCCCTGTCCAACCTGGCAACCACAACTTCCCTGGGCAACCTCAGTTTCCTGGGGAAATGGCAAATGCCAGGGCCTCACTACCCTCACAGGGAAGAGTTTTTTCCTAATATCCAATCTAAACCTACTCTCTTTCAATCTGAACCCATTCCCCCTTGTCCTGTCACTACATGCCCTTGTAAATAGTCTCGCCCCATCTTTCCTGTAAGTTCCCTTCAGGTACTGGAAGGCCTGAAGATTGAAAGAAGCCACAAGGCAAAGCCAGTTGTACACCCAAGGGAGACACTGGGTGCACCTCCCCTCCACAGGGGTTAAAGTGTCTGAGTCACCCCTGCAGGAACCTGCATTTGAACCGTGATTTTATGGGCTGAGAACACACCAGTGACTCAGGCCCTCAGTGTCAGCCTCCTTGGGGACTTCAGTGACCCTGTCAGGTTGTGTCTTGAGTCCACAGGCTGTCTGCCCAGGAATGTAAATGCGGATGGAGCGTCAATGCCTCTTTCCACAAATCAAGGCTTCTCATTCAAAACATTGCACTTGCATGTTAAATAGAGACCAATTAGACACTCAAAGGGAGGACAAATCTAATTTGACTGGAAGGATATGGAGAAATCAATGCAGTGCTGTGGCAGTAGGGAAAGGAGCCTTTTGTGCTGGTTAAAGCAGAAGCAGAACATGACCTGTCCTTTACACCCTCCTGGCTTCATTGCTCCTTGGGTCATCATTTACATGGGTATGCAAGTAGCCACTGCTGCTCCAGCATCCTACACACATCCCATTTGTGCAGGGAGACACAGACTCCACACCCACCGTGCCTCTATTTGTTATTTTTCAAATCTGCCAGAATGGTCGCAATGAGTTTACCAGCCCTGCTTCCTGAGCAGTGTAAATGATGGATTTAATCTACTACAATCCAGCCATCACCCCTGGAAAAATCACACACCTTTCTGTGAATAATGGGAGCCTTCTGATGGATTTCTCCAAATAAAACAGAGCGCACAGGTGGCTAAAGAAATCTTTGGAGGCCACTCTTTTAAACATCAACAGCTCATGGCATCCTCGGGCAGTGGGAGCTTATGAATCTCTCTCTGAAGTTAATGCACTCATTAGTTTTAGGCTGAGGGAGCAGATGGCAGCAGACTTGCCTTTTCTTGGACACAAGTGGCAGAGCCTGCACCACCCTTCTTTAAAGGCTTTGAGACATTAAAGAAACTAGTAATGAATCTGAAGATCTGTGTCAAAAGATCTCTTTCCTTCCATGAGTTCTGGGTGTCAGGAAAAAACAAATTTCAGCTTCCTGGCTCTGGTTTTTATTAGAACCATGGACTACCTAAAAATAGGAAAGCTCACATACTTCAGGGTACAGCCTCAGGTCTGAAATTCATCCCAGGCTGAGCCAGGGGTTTGACAAGACTTGCAAAATTTTGAAGTATGATTGGGTCCAGTGCAACATGGTCCAAGATCCAATTTCAAACAGAAGGTGGCAAATTTAAACCTGGCATCAGTTCTGATCAGACCTCTGGAAATTCATGATTTCCCTTCAGAAGGCTGGAAACAAGCCATTCTGCAGCAGCTGTTGCTAAGCCAGGTGGAATTGGCAATTTCAGCTAATTATCTGTTCGCACTCAAAACAAAAATGGGGAGATCCTCAGCAAAGTGCAGCTGGAGGAGAACTGAAGGAGAGTCACCTCTGTCCACTTGCCATGATCCTGATCCTCTCCATCCATGAACCAGTCCAACCACAGTGATTCCTTCAATGCAGCAGGACAGAAACCTGCACCTGATTTGGCTCTGATTTTGGTCTTTCTCTGAAGCCTGGTAAGGATGACAAACCCTGACCATTGATCGAGAAAGTCCTCTCAAAGTGTCTGATTTTCAGGGCAGAACTTGCTTGAGCTCATACATTCCCTGTGTTGACCCTGGGAGCAGGAGCTTTTCTCATCAGCAGCCTGGCTCCTGCACACCAGTTGGCATCCACTGCTGGGTGGTGTCTGCCAGGGATGCCTGTCAGTGAAGGGACACACGAGACAGGAGACATCCAGGGGAGTTATTGAACACGCTTTTGACTGAGCATCAAACTCACAGCTCGGTGTTCTTGATGCTCCTGGAGTTACACCAGCAGAAAATCCAACCCTTTTTCCTGGTGTTTCTGTAACAGATTGTGCTATTGTGTTGTCCACAATAAAGTATGTTTCAGAATGCTGGAAAGCACCTAAAATGGCCATCCAACTCTTCATACCCACTGCAGCTGCACAAATTGATGAGAAAATGTATGATCCCGGGGTTTTTTCTTAGAAAAGGTCTATAAAGAGGTTAGGTTGGAGAAATAGCTTGAAGAACGGTGAAGTGACAGGCTTGAAGCATCAGACACTTGCTGTTCTCACCGCCTCAGAGAGCATGGTGATGTCACCTGAAGTGACATCCTGATGCTGCCTTGGGTCAGGCCCTCAAAGCACTGCTGTGCCTCCATCTGTGCAACAGGTAAAGGCACCCAAATTTTGCAAAGTTACTCTTTGGCTAAACCAAGTGGACACTGAGATCTCTGCATAATTGTAATTACAAACAAATCTCAGCAGCTCTTTAAAATCAGGCTTTAGGATTTAAAAACTCAGAGGGTTTTGGTAGCAGTATTAGTGTTGCCACCATAGCCAAGGCCGTTTGCACAGTCTGTGCCCCAATCCTGTAGCTCTAATAATCAAGGGAATGTTTAGTCTTTGAGCTGTAATATTTCTTGCCTTTTAGGATTCATCCCTGACAATAATTAAGTCTCATAAGGATGAAACTCAAATGAGCAGTAGCCTTTGGGGATGGTATTAGCGTGCTAACTGTGTTTGTGGTTTAAATATTAATGTCAAAGTGTAATTACCATCCGCTAAGTTTCGGGCTGGTGTTTGAAAACACAGTGAGCTGAGCAGGAAGAACGAGCTGTACCAGCTGGAAGCTTCTGCACCGAGAGGATTAAAACTTAAGAGCCGGAACAGCTTCTCCACCAGCAGAGAGCACGAGGAGACACGCTCGGTGGGTGTTCTTCGTGCAGTCCCAGCGTGTGGTGGCTTCCCACTGCTGGTGACTCCGGGCACAGCTCCCACCTCCCTCACTCAAAACGCTGAGGAAGAAACCTCAGCGGCAGCGATGCTCTAACACCTCCTGTCAGGGGAGGGCAGGGGGGTTGTGTGTCTGCGTCCCACAGGAAAAAGCCTCATCAAATTGAGTGTCACTGCCCTTCTCTCCTTGTAGGCTGTTTGTTTATTCCCTGGAGGCTGAGCAGGGATCCCGCTGAGTTCCCGAGTTCCCTCTGGGTCTGAGCGAGGGAGCACATAACCCTTAGCTCACTTATCACATCTGGGCTCCCTGTGAAGTCTGGCACGCTGCTGAAATTCCCAGGGAACATTCAACATCTGGCAGATTTGAGCCTGTGGTACAAGAGTGTGCAGAGCACGGGCACAGCAAGAGCAGGAAGGAGGGTGGTGGTGAATGCATATTAGGTTTGGAGTGGGAGAGGGGGATTCTGGGCATGCTGGCACTTGTGAGGGAAAGGCTGCGCTGCAGTGGAGCCACAAATTGTGAGCCAGACACAGCGACAGTCCACTCTCCCTCTGGGTCTCCAGCATGAAACAGGGAGAGCCTGTAAGTCATTTCACTTCTTGTCTGTTCGTTTCAGACAAATAGAGCAGAAAAGTCAAGGCAGGGAAAATGGAAAGAGGGCATGAAATGGAGCTGACTCTGTAACGGCTGGGTTAGCCTGGCCGCTGGTTATGAGCATTAATAACACATAAGCTATTCCCACTACTCCCAAACCTTTGTGTGATGTTGAAAGTGTGGACAGGAGGAGAGAGCAGGAAAGTAATGCAAACAAATCTTGCAGAGTGTTGCCCAGAATTAATACTGTTTTCCTGCACACAGCTACCCTGACCCTCCAGGGAAGATCTTCTCTCCCCAAGGAATGCTAAAATGTCCCTGTTCGGGATCTCCTTCCATTAGAAGTTATCCCTGTGCCCTGGGTAGGATCAGGTGATCCCTACACCTTCTCAGCCCTCTGCACAATAGATGAGGGGTTAAAGATGATTCCTTCAACACTGCCCTTTGCCTCTGGGGACAGCAGAGCTCTGAATGGCCATGAAGACCTGGTGGGCCACAGATAAATCTTTCATCCAGCATCTGTTGTAAATCCCAAGGAATCTAATGGGATTTGGCAATTTTCTCCAGCCAAGGCTTAGATGATCAAAAGAATTTCTTCAAGTCAACAGCACTTAGGATGAAAACTAGCCAGAATCTCCAAACACGGTCCCTCTGCAGGATGAAGCCATTATTCTTTCTTTTTGAGTTTGTACGCCTTTGTTTTTATCTTCTCTCTGAGACAAGGGGAAGGAAAGAAAGAAAAGTTTAAGAGCCTGGGTAAATTCTGCCTTGCTCAGCTTCTACCCTGAGACACAGCTGCCTCCAACCTCCCAGTGACACATCAGCCTTCCGAGATTGATCGATAGCTGCATTGCCGGGAAAGACTCATTGCCAGAGCCCTAATGACCAGAAACCTGCCAGAGGAGCTGCAAAATTAACTCTAGTTCTAAATAATTAAGGGTTAGGTGAATATTGTCTGCCATTAACTATTTCAGCTGCCACTCCAGCTGCGGATTCCTCCCTGCCTTCAGTGGAGGGATCATTATCTTCAGCTGCTTTGGGATGGGACACTGCAGCCCTGTTAAGACAATCTGGTCTCCTGGATTCGACTTCTGGCTCTCTTCTGGCAACATTCACACAAACCTGGGGCATGTTTTAGGAGGAAACAGAGTAATCCAAAATGGATCCAGACCCTCGTTTGGAACACAGAGCCTTCCTCTCTCCCTGCCTCTGTTTCCCCTCCTGTAAAATGACTTCCTGCTCTCTGTAGAGAGCAAGGGATTTGTGCTGATGTTTGGCAAGAGGCCACAGAGCAGGACTGATAAATGATAAAGTAGATTTCCTGCCTTTCCCCAGCCCCTGACTCTTCACAGCCCCTGAGCTGTGCCCTTATTGTTCCCTCGCACCAAGGGTCAGGTCTTGCCTGGCACTGAGCATTTCCTGCCTCCCTCCCAATCCTGTCTGTAACTGTGGAGCAAGAATAATAAAAAGTGATATAAATACAGTCAATGGGAGCTGGGGGCAGTCATTGCTTCTTAAAGGGAACTCGGGGCAGTACAGGATTAGATCCCATTTACTTTTTTGTCTCTAGTTCTTCCTGCCATTTTCCAGCTTTGCCAGTCTCCCTCTTCCTTTCCAGGTATCTTCCACAATGTCCCTTCTGTCCAAACCCTGTATTATCCCAGCTGGGAGGGCCAGTCCTGCACAAAGCATCCCACTGCCAAGGAATGTGTGTGCACTGTCTGTCTGCCCTGCTCTGGTTTCATGCTGGAATTGCTTGTCCTCCCACGGGCAGTGTAAGCCGACAAAAAAAGTGTAAACTGGATAAAGTCTGAGCTCCGTGCATGGGCTAATCCGGCTGAAACGCAGCCATGTGTAACACAGAGCAAAAATCAAATTTGTCCTGCCAGATGAGCCGGGATTGTACTGATCTTGTTCAATGCTTGTGGAATTACAGCTGCAGATGGCACCTGGAGCTGCCTGCAGAGATGGCAGGGGCTGAGGAGGGAGTGGGTCAGGTATAAACCCTGAATCCTTCCCACTACAGAACACCTCTCCAGGACAGAGTCAGGACCTGGTTAAGGAGCTACTCACACTCAACTGACCCTGCAGGTGTGCAGAAATGTTTGCTGATGCTTCTGCAGGGCTAAATTCACACACATAAATAAACATACATAAACAGTGAGCTTAAAATAATGAAACAAGACTGAAATATGGCTCTGCTCCCTCCTTAACTGGGACAGAACTAAACAATCACCAGGCCCTCCCTTGCTATAATTTCTCTAGCAGGAAAAAAGGCACAACACCACCAACACATCGCTGGTGTCCCTCTGATCTGCTCCAGGATGTGCTGGGGACAGGAGGTGTCTCAGTGCCTGGCTGGTGATGACCCAGACATTCCCAAGGCTCTTTTCTCTTGCCTGTCAGCCCCCACGCTGAGTGGAACAGGCATGTTTTGGCAGAGATAGCTGTTTAATCCTGATGCAGAAGGGAATGGTTTATTAAAGCAGAGGTGTGGGTAATGTGTTCTGGATTAGTGGTCAGCTTTGCACTTCAACTCCACGGGGGAGAAAGGACTAAAGAGAGAAACAAAAATGAGTGGATTCTCCAAACTGCTGGGTTACAATAACTTAATCCCCAGGTTCTGTGAGCATTTGTGCCTACAGAATCCTTCCAGCTCCACTCAGAGAAGAACAGCTCCAGTGAGCATTGGAGCTGGAGCCAAATCGTGCTTCTGATGAGGCACAAAAGGCTTTTCAATTTCAGTGGAAACGACCAGCAGCTTCTAAAGGAGATCAGAATTCAGACCAGCTCTCTGATTCTGGAAAACAGGAAAGAAGCAGCGCAACATTAAAATAAAATCTGACATAATAAGCAGAGCTGATTTGTCTGTCAGTGCAGGTGACAATCTCTCAGACTGTCATCTGTCTTGACAGCTGTCACCTGGGACTGACACACGGGGAGAGCGCAGTGCTGTCTGCGCTGCTCTCCCTTGTACTGCTCTCCCCTGCTCGTGTCCTCGTCCCCTCACTGAAAGCCTTTTTCCAGCTCTTATGTGCATTTGATATTCACATCTATCGATCCAGGTCTTTTGACTCTACCTTACAACGTGGTTTTTGCTGACAGTGTTCACTTGAGATTGATTTGCCAGACAGATTTCTAATGTAGCAGTCACTGAGGTGGGACTTCTGGGGCAGGGCCTCTTCTGATGTGATTTGGAAGGGATCCAGATGCTCACCTGCATCACCTAATGCCCCACCCCGTCACTTCAATTTTCCACTGCATCTTTCTTCTCTTCTTTTTCCTGCCTCTTCCATACAACTTGCAACCCCCTCTCCACCATTCCACTTGTTTCTTCCTTTGACAGTTTCTTTCTTTCAAATACAAATGCCTGATTACTGGCTGACCCCAGCAGGAAATAGGGATTCCAAGCCAGGTATAAAAGATGTTCCCTCCAGCACTGGTGATGGAGTTACTCCTACATACACCAGGACTGAACATGAAGTCAGGAATTCCAATCAGGAAAGTGGCCACCATCTCTGAAGGGAAGGACAGAGTGTTTGCCACTGGGCCAAGAAAGGAAATCCCCAAACCCTGTGCTAAAGAAAAGATGAGCATCCTTAAGCCTGCAGAAAGGCAAGCTGCAACACAGGGCTGTTTCAGTCATTACAGCAAAGAAGATCCTTGACATAAATCAGGAAGATTTTGCTTTCTTTGATACTGGTACAAATCCAGGATAAACACCACGATTTCCCTGGGATTACTTGACATTCATGCTGATGCAAATATTAAAATGTGTTAGGATGAGAACCTGCAGCAGCACATCCCCCCTGCACCTGCTGCTGCTGCAGCTCCTCGTTAGGAACAGGATTATTGACCAAAAATCAGTACAGCATTTTATCAATTCTTTCCCCTTTTTCTCTCTGTCCCTCCCTCTCTCTGGGTCTCATTTACAGCCAAGGGAAGGGGAAAGAAACAGCATCAGCAATTTCTGACTATGGTGAAATACAAACTCTTCTTACCAATCTTCCTGGTGAAGCCAACCCTGGCTAACTGGCTGCTTTCTCCCATTCCATGAGAGTGACAAAAATCCAGCAGATGACAAGGGCATGAGACAGAGAGAATTCTGCTGGCACTGATGAGCTGCTGTGTCGTCGTGGAGCTCCCAGGGCACAGTGGCTTCTGACTGTGACAGACTCACTGGCCTTCACGAGCAGCTCTGGAGAGAGTCCAGAAGTATCTTTGCACTGGAGCACATTCCAGCTTCCTGTTGAAATAAATATATATTCTGCAGGCACTTACTCTATAAATCACTGAGAGCAAAATCCAGAGCCCCAAGCCTTAAAATCAAGAGTACAGGCTCTGCAGGTGAAGCTAAAGCAAAATTCCTTGAGCAAACTGCCACAGTAATTCCTTTATCTTGCCTAATTTGGTAGGGGCAGATGGATGGCTGTATATATAGACACATACATATTGCTTTTCAGGTTTCTGCATATGACTCCTGAGCATCCCTATTGCTTGAGCAGATGTATCACAGGGAAGACCAAGAATTTCCTTAATGATCAGTTCCTTATTAGCACCGTTTGCTCCTGTCTTAGATCATTTGACACTCCTTCCCACTCTGTGGGATTCCCCGGTGATAGAATCTGCTGAGTACAAACAGCGACAGCTACAATGTTAATTGGTGTTTGTGCTGCAAACGCTGTGTAACTACATGGCCATTTGCAAACTCAGTCATTAATGATATTTAATGACATCACCACGATTCTCCTTGGCTTAGTTCTGTTTGGACTTTACAAACTGTTGCCTTTGTAGGGTGGATGGCAGAGATATTTTATGCCCACCCCCTGCCACGGACAGAAGTTACTTCTTCAGCTGCTTATCTACAACGTACTTGGCTACCAGGGTGTTCTTGACAGGACTTTTTAATTATCTCCCTACCCGTGATTTGGGAACACCTTTGAAGGTTGTGTCTCCAGGCTGCAGCAGTTGGGGATGGCAGCACTGCATCTTCCCTGCCTGTGTGAGAACACACCGCTACCCCATCACCCTGCCTTGCTGCTCCTGCTGCCACCACTTCGGGATAATGGCAATGCCACACCCCCAGGAACACAGGGAAGGCAAGAACTTTGTCAGAGCAAGGCAGAACCCGTTCTTCTTTCGTTGCTTCTGGCTCTGCTGCGTTTCTGAAAGAGGAAAACGCATTCAGGGGAGTCATTTCTCCGTTTTTCAGGCCTGCAGTGAGTTTGTGCAGCCCCACCAGAGACTCACACGCCATTGCCAGTAACCAGGAGACACAGCTTAATACCTCAGAGAGCTCAGTGCTCTGCATGGAACCACTCTGGCTGCCAGCCATGGTTCTGAAAGAATAATAATGGAAAAAAAAAAATGTGCTTGCTACAGGACTGCAGGCCTAAGGGAATCAAAATGCTATTGATCCCAGCCCATCCTGTTCTCATTACGATCTGCTCCGCTACCGGCATCAGGAGTTTTGACAAAATCCATCATTATTAGCAGGGTAAATACATCTTTAGGTGGCATAAATCAGCAGCACTTGCTGTGCCAATTTGTGCCAAGTGTGAGCACAGACCACTCTGGGATGTGTTTTGTGCAGAGAAACAGTATATGGGGTCACTGTGGAAGGTTCCAGTAAGGCTGAGGCTTGCAGAGCATTTGTTGAACTAATCAGCTGCACCATGCAATCAGTGTCTATTTTTCCTCACATAAATAGGGATGCACGAGGGAAAAAATGATTGTTAAATACTCATACAGCAGGTTTTAACAACTGCAGATTTGAGACCAAAAACACAAGTACAAATAAAGCTTCCCAGCTGCTTATGAGGTTTTTTTTTTTTCTCTTCTGGTTGAATAAATAATCACTTTTGCCTCACAGAGTAAATATAAAACTCCTCAGAAATGGCTACTCAACAAAGCAGCAAAGGAGCCCAGCACTTTCAGAAGGAATTCCCCAAGAAACAGCATATGCAGGAGGCAATGAATTAAATATTTCTCTCAGTTCCTCTGGATGTGAGAGACAACTAAAAATCTGAAATAGCAAAGACAGAAATATTTAATTACTGAACCGAATGAAAAGACAAGAATGTGGCAGAGGGAATGGCAGATGCTTCACCCTGGAGTCCTAAATAAAAGATAAAAAAAACCTGCAAGACATTACCCAATCATCTCCATGGTAGTTCAAGTTCTAAAGCAGGTCTGCATGCTACAGCTTTGCTAAAGTGCACAGAGTAAAATACCAGCAGCACTTTGGAGAAGGGATTACCACAAGAGAGGGGAGGAAAAAGCAACATATCATTGTTTTTTCGCGCTCAAGGAAAATAAAACCACACAAAGACGCTGCGTGGTTTGAAGCCACGGCGCTGAGCGGGTGGCAATGCTGGCAGCTGGTGCATCCACCATCAAACCACAGTGCCTTCTATTTCCTACTTTTCCTTTGTTTTTTTCCTCCTTGTTTTTCTCCTTGTTTTTCTCCTTGTTTTTCTCAGGAACAGCAAGCTTTAAACCACTGCCAGGCCGGGGGTTGAGCTTATGAATCAAAGAAAGGATATGACCGTATAATCTTTTTCAACCCATCTTGTTGTAAGGTGGTTTCTATTCATTTAACATCCCTCCATGGTCTTTATTAGCAAACAAAGTGTGAAGTGCTTCACATGCTCTGTGTGAATTTTTATGAAGGAGGAGAAGAGCAGCACAAGATAGATGTGTCGGCTGGGAGGTCTGGGAGATGGGCTGTAAGAATTTTAAGGAGATAATTTCAAGAAAACAGTAATCAAGGGAGCTGAAAGGGTGGGAGAACGTCATAAAGAGGAACAAGCTGCCTTCTCTCAGCAGAAGGAACTGGGGTGATAAAATTCTCTGAGAGTCCCAGACTGGCTGCACTAATTCTAGAAACTTTAGGTATTACAGCAAACCAGCTCCCAGGAAGATGCATTTTTAGAGATCATGACTGGCTCCAGACTAAGTACCTCCATAAATCCTGTCAGCTGGAAAACGGTTTGTTTGTTTTAAAAGAAAATTATGTAACCAAGAAAATCCAATCTTTTCCTTTCTCCGTTTTTTTTTTTTCCTCAGTTAAAAGATTTTAGCAACGAAGCTGGGTTGTACAAGGAGTGTGCCAGACAGGCCAGAATGAGTAAATTCTGCCAGCATTAAAGCTGTAAAGAGATCAAACTATCCCCAAAGACCCACTTCTCCATTACAGCAAAATCCAGTGAGTTTTCTCCATCATTCCAGGAGAGCAGAGCACTGGATAACACCTGGCACTCACAGGAGCTGAGCAGATTTGTGTTCATGGCAAAGTTGGCTCGTGTTATAGCTCCAGTGCACTCATTAATTGACTCCTGTCCAGGCACGAAGTCCCACAGTTTCTGTATTGTGGCGTTTAATCTCAAACTGATTAACAGAGGAAATGAGCACAGTTTGTGTTAAATAAAGGTAAGGAAGTTGAACAGTATAATTCAGTTCTGTTGGCTGCCCTGAAAAAAAGGAGGGGAAATGGGAGGTTGTGGTCTGGAAAAACGAGGCTCTCAGGATGTTCTGGCTTCCAGCCACAGCAAGAGTTAAAGCAGACGGGTGGAGGGAGGGAGGGAGGGAGGGAGGGAGGAATTCACGGGGCCCAGCTGATGGTGCAATGTAATTCCCATTGCACTTTCAAATCCACTGGCACAGATACTTGAGGATAATGAGGTGGCATTTTGATGAAAAGGAAGCAGGTATGGTCTGGGCTATTTTGAGGCGCTATCAGCTCTAAAACCCTGCAATAATCTAACGTGGGGAGGACAGTGATCAGCACTTCAGCCAGACATTGCTGCACAGAGTCCAAGAGCCTGTGGTTAGCTTTGAGTGTGCCTTCCAGAGATACTGCTGAGGTGAAACCCCAACTCTATCAAACCTGCTGCCAGAATGTTCAGTAATTTCAGCGCAAAACTTACGCTCTGGTCTTGATTTACTGACTTCAAGCAAAGGAATTGTGCCCTAGTTCTCAACTGCTGGCTCTGGGCTGCACTCTGTGCACGGGGATCAGCCAGGACAGCTCACCAGGGTGAGCACCAAGCACATCAAAGCCTCAGGTTTCCTCATCTCCCTGACAAAAAGACCCCATTGAAGCAGACACGGCTCACTGTGCTCTGCTGAAGACGCACAAAGGGGGAACAAAGCTCATCCCGCTCATCTTCTTGCCTGCATGCAAAAATTGGTAGTTCTCTCATCAGACATCTGTGTGTGTTGTTAAACAAGCCCCACAAGCTCCCCTTAGGTGCCAGCAAAATGCTGAAGGGCCATTGTGCTCACATCTGCACTGCTCTGGAATTGTGAAGGTGCCCTTAGAAGAAGCAACTTAATGTCTGTTAATACAGAATTGAAATCACAGGAAACCATCCCTTTCACCACTCTATTTTCTGTGCATCTTCCCCACTCTCCTCTGGTTCATCCATCAATCTCCGTATCTTCCTCTGCTTTTTTGTCCTTTTTGGTGCATAAAGGCTTTGCTCAGATGACAAAATAAACAGTGTTCTTCTTCCAGTCTCTGGAATGAAAGTCAATATAAAGCAGCTCCTTATCTCCAGCTTTAGTTCTGTACACCTCCAATTATTCCAGGAGCAAATTTTAACTGGCAGTTACAGCCACTGATGTGCATGGAAGGTGCTTAAAACCTGCAGTAGCACTGCATTAATCCACACAGGGGCTGTGCACAGAGGTTCTAGCTACACATGGCCTTTTTTCCCTCCTCTGCTCCCACATTTCCAGAGCTCCAGAATTAACAGCCACAGGTTAAAAAAACCACATACAGGATGTAAAGCATGAAAGTACAGCTGCAGAGGTTAAACCTGTCACAATTACGATGTGAAACAGTGCTGCCTTTACACAGAGAGAAAGATTTACAGACAAAACAGCAAGACTTCTCTGTTAAACTAAAACAAAACCTGATTTCCACACAGTTTATTTGAAAACAGATGGTGATGATGGCAAAAAAGAGCCGTCTCCTATAAGGCAAGAAAAACTCTGCTGTTTGGAAGTGTAGAACATGAAGACCTTTATTTTGCCTTGTGACATGGAAATTAATGAGTAGATGAGGATTGCTGAATAAAAATTCCTCAGGGGGGAAGAATCACTTATCTCCAAGAACATGTTCCACTCGGCATCCTCTGGCAAGGGAGATCTTCGGAGCAATGGCAGATTAATCAGTGGAATAGCAATGAAGGGGAAACCATTCTCTTCCAGGTAGTGGTTCTAGTTGGCCAGCAGTGATCTCTGCCCCAAGGTTTGTTGGTGGCCTCAGGTCAGACAAGCTGGTGGTCTCAGTCCCATCTTGTTCCACAGTGCTAAAGGGAACCACAGAAACAAGCTCACAACAGGAATTCCAGGGCTGTCCCTTCCAAAGCACTTCTGGAGATGGGACTCCAGAGACAGGTGGCAGAGATGTGTGAATGATCTCTGCCCCACAGCCTGGAGCACACGGTGCAAATGCCAACAGCAGCTCCACTCAAAGGATTTCCTGGCTGTGGCCAGGTGAAGGACAAGCCCCCCATTCTGGCACAGCACCCACCATCAATAAATACTGTCTTCTCATGGCCTAACACAGAGGTGCAATAGCCCTGGGACAGTCATGCCTCCAAAATCTAGACAGGACCCTGCCTGATGCAGAGGAGCAGTGAAGAGCTCATGTGTCCCTCTCTGAGGGCAAGTGGCTGCAGTGGCACCTGAGCAAAGGCTGCACCCCCACACCCTCTGGTAGTCAGACCAACTCACCAGTTGCTGACTGAACTGAATCAACACGGGGAGGTTGAATCAGCCACATGCTGGCACTGTAACTGTAATTGTTTTCAAATACACATTGTAATAATAGTCTAATTAGCAGCCATCTCCAAGAGGAGCTGATGGCATGTGGGATGGTTTTGCATTGGTGACAAGCGACGAAGGATTACACGCGTTCATCTGCTACCTCCAGGACACTTTTCTTCTCACCACATTTTCGTGGGTTTCTGGTAGAGGTTTTGAATAAACACAAGAAAACAAGAAGGAAAAAGCGGGTTGACAAACTGCATGAGACACAAATCACATAGATCAGGACCTTGGGAGTGCAGCCCAGCACAGAGCATTTAAATAACACGGGGCTCCAGAGCTCTGATGCCCGTGTGCAGTCTGTATCGCTCACACAAACACCCAGGTCTGTCTGTGGTGCACATAAAGGCACCACTCACCGAGTGGGAACCCACCCCCCCAGTCCAACAGCACACACACAGACTGCCCCAAGGCCCAGCACACACCTTCAGCCAACACCAGCCCTCTCCCAGCACAGGAAATGCAGCCCCAGGGGAGGCACAGCATCAGCACAGTGAGGGATGGCTGGAGTTGTGGATATATTGCTTCTCCTTCCAGCCCGACTGAGCACAAGGCAGAGCAAACCCTGAGCTGTTGAACTCGTGGGGTGACCTCTGCAGTTTGCAGCAGCCTCTGCCTACATTATTAATGGTGCCTGTGCCAAGGACTGACCCTGCTCCCAGCCAGGGTCGAGGTCCATTGATTATGCCCTGTGAATTAGTCCAAACTGGGTGAATACAGAAACAGAATAATCTACCATAGGGCCAGTGATCAGAAGATGGGAGTAGCCTGTGGAAACATGAGCGTGTAGAACCCTCATCCCACACATCACAGGAGGAAATGGTGAAGCACTTGCCAGCCATCTCAGCCTGGCATCTGATTCATTAGCCTGAGGGCAAACACAGGGAAGCACAGTGTGAGAAAGGCAGCCCCTTCCCAAACCTACCTGCCAGCCCACGGCCACGTTTGTGTGAGCCAGCCAGCCCCCTGTAAACAGAAGGGAGCCAATTAGCAGCTGATGTGAACGGCTCCGTGGAAAGTTATTATTTAAAAGCTAGTTAAGATAATTAGGGGGCAGTTTAATTAAAACATTAACTTAAACACAAAATGAATGCTGTAGCCCAGCAGGATGCACAGCTAGCAGATTCCCCTGGGAGGCTGCTAATTAGTGTTTGTGGCGACTGCTAATAATAAATAAAAACAATAATATTCCTGTAAGCCATACAAGGACCACTGCCACGAACAGCTGGTTTATGATCAGGAATCTAAAGAATTCTGATATCAGAAGTGATGCAGCCTGGGAAAAGTTGGATGCCCATCTGCAGAGTCCTGGTGCTCCACTGAGAGATACAGAAACCCAGGTGGAGCTGGAGCCCCCCTGACACTGTGCCCAGCCTCCCTGGAGGGAGGCACCAGTTTGTTCCCTTTCAAAGCTCTGCAAAGATTTTGCTGGAGCACTGCAAAGGATGGGATTCTGATCCCACTGGCACTGGTGGTGATGAGAAGCATCTTTTGTTGTCTCTCTCTGCACACTACAGGCAAAAGGGAAAAGGTGAGACACTGCAGCATTTGAGGGGGCATGCTGGTGATTCATCCATTTAACCAGCTCAAACCAGGATTCTCCAGCAACTCCAGAAGGAGATGCTCTGTTGCACACAGAAGTTAATTGCCAGGGCTCCCAGCACAAGCAGGGAAGTTCTCTGCAGTAGAAGAGATGGTGCTCCCAGCAGCATGTGCAGGGCCAGGAGGAACACAAGTGTCAGTGTTTTCTCAGCTGAACAGAGCTGAGCTGTGTTATCTAATTCCTGAGCTATAGATTTTGAGTTGCCCAGGGGGAGGGGGATGCATTAATTACTTATGAATCAATTGATCTGCTGCTATTTCAGGAACATCTATCTAATGGCTCTGTAATAGAGAAGATTCCCAAACAGCAGCTCCCTCACTTCACACAAGCCATCCCTCACCCCCTGCCCCACAGAAGAGCAGGGTGGGAGCCTGCAGGACAGGGAACTTCCAGGATGTACAGCAAACTCCTGCTCTTGTGTGCTCTTCACCTTGTTCCCATATCCCAGTTTACATCAGGCTGTGAACTGTCACCCCTGGGAATGAGACTGTGTTACACTTCCCTCATCCTGCTAAAAATGGGGAAAGCAGGGAAAAAGCAACAAAGAAATGGCCTCAGGGGCTGCCCCTCTTGGTGGGACACATTCCAGAGGGTCATCCAGGGAATTAGAGGGAAGGAAGGTGACCTGTCCCTCTCTCTTTCTGCCCTCATACATGGGGAAAAATACACCTGCTTCTGGCATGGTCAGAAATAGAGGAATAGCTGAGATGTTCTTTTGGACTATCTTATCTTGCACCTGGCAGATGCCAAAAACTGAACCATCAATTAATTAAAAGCTTTGTGAATACAGCCTGGAGATCCTAGTCTGGAAATTTAAGGCAGAAGTTTCCATTTTGTTTGGCTCTTCATCCCTAAAAGGTATTTAAGAGTTCCCGTCACTCTGTGAATGTCTGCCTCTGCTCTGAAAGGAGTTCAGAGGCAATTTAGTTTTACAGGAGCAGTCTGCTTTTGTAGACACAGTTAAGACAACAGGAATACCACTCATCAAAGTCTTTGTTACTCTGTGTAACTGAAGCACAATTATCTACCAACTTACCACTTCCATCATCAGCTTCCCTCCTAAATGATTAAGTCCTTTGTCAGTCATCAAATCTCTCTGTATAATCAGGGTCAAAAGGCAACCTGTGCTCAAGTAAGATTTGGGTGGTACATTTACAGGAAAGAATTTACCCCTGATGGTCAAAATCTGCAAGCAATGCTTTCCAGTGGCTTTCTTGCTAATAACAATCTGTCAACACTTATCAAACTTGTATCTAATCATCTCATCTGTAGTGTCTTTTATTTTAGCAAAACATCAAACTAGAGGATATTAAAGAGAACATCTAGTCTTGCACAGCTCTTTTCAGCAAAAGGTATTGAAGCTTTTTATGCAGAAAGTGTGTATCATTATAGCCACTTACAAACAGGAAAATGAAAGCACAGAGAGATTAAATGACTTGCTAAAGGTATTAGAGCAGATTACTGGCCAAACCAGAAGCAAATTCAAGTGCCTTAAGTGTTGCTTCAATGCCCTGGATGACACCAGGTAAAGATCAGCTCATTCACCACTGAACACAGTCGTTTCTCAGCTGAAACTGAGCCCTGCATGTCAATGTTACACTGCAATTCAGGACAGCTGGCACTTAGATGTGGTCTCTAATTCCTGTTATCCAATTCCACATCCTCCCCTGCAGTACACCTGATCAGGACAATAACATCATTTGATTGCTGGCAAAGCCAGTTGCACAGGGATTTCTAATTCTCTCCCGTCCATCCACCCATCCCTCAGGGCTCCCAGCCAGGAACTGCACTGATGTGTCCCGAGCAGGAGGGTTTGGAGATCCCGGTTTGGAGAGGCAGGAGGGGAGCAGCTGCAGGAGGGGACAGGGGGCTGGCAGGACAGGAATCAGCACACACAGAGCAGCTGTGCCCTCAGCCCAGGGAGGTGCTGCAGCTGCACCTGCTGGGCATGGAAAGGGACTGAGGACGAGTCTGGGCACGGCTGTGATTTGGGGCAAACACAGAGGGCACAGCACTGGAGGCGAGGAGTGAAAAGAGAGGGCTGTCCCTGATCTCTGTGCTGTCTGAAGTGCCCCCATAGGAAAACACCAGGATTAGAGGGTTAATAAAATCTCCGTGCCCTTGTGGCTGGCAGCTGCTGCCCCAATCGATGCAGCTCTGCCCGCCGTGACTGCTGGGCAGGCTCAGGGCATGCATGACCCACGGGTTCAGCCCTGCCCTGCCAGGCGAGCCCGTAAATTGTTGTGCCCCGTGACAGCCACGGCAGGAGCGATGGCTGAGGGGGGAAGCACAGAACTCATCACCGCGGATCTAAACAAATCCGGGTTGCATTTGCATTTCATTTAGATTTAATAAGATAGTTATTGTTTGTTAATTACGTGCCAATTGATTAGCGCAGCAACATATTTATTGAAGAGGAATAATTCAGCTGAAGATGCATATCCTACTCATCCAAATTGAATCAGGCAGATTCAAAGCGATGAAGTGTCGTGGAGCATCCATCTCCTGTTTGGTACATGCACTTTGGAAAAATATCTGCAATCTGGAAGGCAAGCTGCTCTGTTCCACAAAATCCTGTGCCCAGGAGGAAGTGTCACCCATGAAGGACTTGCGTGTAGGATGCTGGAAGCCTGTGCGTGAGCCTGCAGACCCTGAAAGCCACAAAGCCTTGCTCTGCCAGGAGTCCTTGTAGTGATGTACAACAGCTTCTGCCAGGAAGAGCTGTACACACAGACACAAATAATAAACATACAAATAAATGGAGAAAACCACACCAAAACTCACTCCCCAAACTGGAAGCTGAAATCGCTCCGTCTTTCCAGTAAAAATCGAGTTCTCACTTCCACTGTGCCCCACAAAGAGCTGAAAAAGCAGGAGGCCTGGCAAAGGTCACCCCTACAGAAGGTGAAGGAAAGGCAAAGTTCAGAGCCTGTGCCAGTTCTGGGAAGGAAATGTGGGGTGTGTGGGGATGGGGGAAAATTAAATCCCATCTGATGAATATGAGAAACTAAATGATCCTCTTCATGATGGGCTCTGCACACAGGCAGCTGCAAATCAGAGGGCTGCTCCAGCCGGGAAATGTCAATTGTATGGAAATGTCATCTTCATTGCAGAGCTCTCCTGGGGCTGCTGGAAACTGCAATTCAACTGCATTAATTTCCATCCCTCTTTCTCTGTCTCACTTTCTCTTTTATTTTTCAATCTTTTAACCTTTATAAAAAAATTAAAAAACAACCGTCTTTTCTGCATTCGGTAAAAATTTTCAGCTATAACAGTGCAGAAAGGTTAAAGAGTTTCAATTAGAAAGGTCACTCCAGGCTGATTGTGCAGCTGGATTCACATGCTGCCTGCATTTGGAAAGTTAAAGATAGCACTGAGCTTCTTCCTGTGCCAGGGCTGACATCTCCAGCTTTTTCAGTCCCAAAGAAAATAAACTTTCAGGCCTCGCTCTTCAAACAGTGCAAAGACTCACAGATCTCAGGAGACTTTCGACAGGGAAAATTGTACCTTGAGTTCAAACAGAAGAGGGGATCAAGAGGGAGACAAGACGTGTAACAGGTCACAGGCAATTCCCAAAGGGAGGCCACTGCACTGAGAGTCTCCAAACCGGGAATCTGGAGCTCATGACATCTCCAAACCACCCTCAGCACGAGCCAGAGTTCACCTGTAGGCTTGTATAACCTCGCTGTCCAGACTCCCGTTTCCCACTTCCTGCATTCCATAATTCTTTCACCCTGCCCTAAACCCTACCTTGTTCCAAAGGAAAACAGATTAATGTATTCCCTGGTGTTGAAATGAGGGAGGAACAACAAGGTGCACAGGGGGACAAGCATATGGCTGGTCAGGAGAGAGGGATTACGTGAATTACAATTGATTTTCCACTGTTAATGAACCATGAAGTGCTTGTGATTGCATCTTGAAGAGATTTATAATTATTCATTGAATCTCAGAAGATAATTAAACTTCATTAAACACAGACATGACAAGCTTGCATAGTAAAGAATAAACCCCAGAGCAGGTTCCTGATAGAAGAGGGAGATACTGTGTTGGGAGGTGATAAGGAGAACCAGGGGAAATAAAAGGAATGGTCCTTCACTGAAAGCAGTTTCTGTCCAAACAAGAAGCTGAGGCTTTTTCAGAGTGGCCTTTTCACCTCTTTTTCCTTTGTTTTTAAGGGTTCTTGTCTTTCTCTTTCACACCCCCTGAGTGTGCCTTATGTAACACACTTACCTATTCTGCTGCACTTGCTGTGTGAAAGTGTTCAGAGTGTTTTAGAGCCAGTGGGATTGGTCCTGTTGCATGTTTACCAAAGTGTCTGTGACCTGCAAAACACAGACTGGGGAGGGAGCTGGGGAGAAGCAAGGGGAGACTGTAGCAGGCAGATGCAGCTCATCACCACAGGGATCAGAATTCCCAAATAGCTCAGCATTTGAGGCACCAAGGGAGTGCTTTTGTCTTTCAAATGGTCTGGCCTTAGCTTGTGACCTCGTGAAAACTTGGCCCATATAGTCCATATTCCAGAGATTTATTAGGATATAATGGGACAAATGCTACAGGCTATATGGTATGTTCAGCAGGGGTGTAAATTATGCCCTAGTTGGATACAAAGCATTTGACACCAGATAAACAGGGTCTAAGAACGTTTCATAAAAGAAACTTATTTATCAAAGAAGGAGCCACTGGAGAAAGGAAAACCTAGCAATAAAGTGCTGAGGATCAGAGGAGTCTTGGCCTTGCTATGGTGCTGCCCAAAGCCATTAATCCAGAATAGCATTTGTTCCAAATTTGATTCCTGTGCTATTGGGAGCTGTCAGTGGTTACAGGGCCCCAAACTGGGTAAGCATCTGTACTTGCCAGTGCAGTCAAAGGAACCACTTATTGCAGTGCTCTCTCTCCTACCTGTACAAGGTAAGTCAAGGTAAGCCAAAAGCCCTCCCTGCCTTGGCCTAAGGTGATCTCACTGCCTTTTGCATTTACACTGAATTTCCTGAGATACAGAATGGGAAGGGCAGACCCCCCCTTGTTTTCTCCAGCCCCCTTGACAGCACAACTTCTGCTACCAAGGGCCATCCAGCATCAAGCTCAGCCACACACAAGGCTCTTGGGGCACCTCTACTATTGCAGAGCCAGTGCTCAGAGCTCCCAAAACAAGAACAGGGTGTATTTCCAGGAGAAACCAGCCTAGAAAAAAAGGACAGAAACCTCAGACTTGCCCAGGATAATTTTTTTTCTTCCTCTCAGAGGGCTCTCTTCTCGTTTTTGCCCTCCTAGA
The DNA here is from genome assembly GCF_003031625.1 of Empidonax traillii. Lineage (NCBI taxonomy): Eukaryota > Metazoa > Chordata > Aves > Passeriformes > Tyrannidae > Empidonax > Empidonax traillii. The sequence goes on along the minus strand of NW_020955299.1, from coordinate 1,756,166 downwards.
ACCGAACATCAAGAGTTTCCAGTTTTGAGGCAGTCTGATTTTATGAAGAATTGCAAATGTTGACACGAAGCTAAAAGGACCTGGAGAAGATGCTTCTCCCCGTGGGCTGACACAGCTTTGCTGAGCATACACGCTCTGTGAGCACAGCACACAAGGGAGGAGACAATGCACTTTGCACCGTGCTGCTGGTGTGAACATCTCTTTCCCATCCACACCCAGGGGAACGACTGAGCCCTACAGCTACATCTCTCTCATCTCTCCTTCATTTGCTATTCCTGCCTGACACAACACCTCCTCTTTTCCCTCGCCTCAGATGGATTTTAGAAATATCGGTCTTGCCTAGCGCGGTGTAACTTAAATCATCACAGTGTTGCAGCCAGGCTTTCACTACAGTAACACTGCCAGAGATGCACAGCACACACAGGCCAGCACGGTAATTGGTGCAGACAAAATGAAGGATAAACAGGCAGACACACAAGGGGAAATTCATCATCTGAGACCTGGTGCTTATTTTCTCCCCCAGACAGTGTCTTTGTACAAAGCCCGGAGTCTCTGGCACGAAGAGGATTCAGGTCTATCAGGCCCGATTTCTAATTGGTGCATTTAACTAGTGAAAACTCCCCCATCAGGTTAATAATTCTGTGAGCCAATTAAACTAAACTGATCTAATAAAAGAGCAAACCAGTCTTGCTGTGTATACCCAGAGTACTTGCTCCAATTTAACTGAATGAAATTAGAAGCAGTTTCAGAAAATCCGTGCAAAGCTCATGGAGGGATTTCCGGTTCTTTCAGAGGAGAGGAAGGCTGGAGGAGACTGTCTCCACCCCAGACCCTTCCTGTCTTGTTGTGCAGTGACTCACACATCCCAGCTTTGCAATGAATGAGCTTTCCAAAGGCAGCATTTACTCTGGCTCTCTCCCCCCCCATCCCTTGTGCTGTAGCACCATGTGTTTTACAGCATTGTCAAACATAATGATTCCTACCCTGGAGAGAAATTGGGTCCCGTTTTATATTTTATTACCTAAGAAAGGACATTTTTTACTTTCCACAGTCCACAGTTGGCAGCAGCAGCCCCATAAATCTTGCCAAATGCTTTTTGTTGATATATTGTCCAGCAAGAAGTCTGTGAGGCTGGGGCCTGCCTGGTGTAAACAAGTTAATGGCTTCCTGATCCCTGTCCGAAGAGGGAGAGCAGCAGGGATAAGGAGTGCTGCAACCAGGAAAAAGGGTAACTGGAAGAAAGACAAAGGCAAGAAGTGAATGCATTTGTACAGGAGATTTCACACTGACACACAGCTGTCCCCACCCAAGTCCTAATTCCTAATAGACTTGTCCTTTTTGGGTGCCGACAGAGCCCTCTCCCTGAGAAAAAGAGATGTTCATCTTGACTCCTTTGGGCAGTTAATGAGCCACATCCCTCCTCTCCATCTTTGTCCCTGTGCTCCTCCCCGGGCTCCCAGAGCACTCTGTGGTAATGAAGAGATAATGCCATAATGACTTGGTACGTCACGCTCAGCCCCGCTGTAATGCCTTGGAACAACTCAGAGCCACTGCAGGGCTCTGTCAACTGAGCTGCTTGTGGACAGCCAGCGCAAAGCCCTCTCTGCCTCTCCAGGCAGAGGGGCCATTCAGTGGACCTTCATCCTGCAAAACAAAACAGAACCAGATCTCCCAGTGCCAGGCATCTCGAGCTTTACTGCCCCTCGCTTTTCCTCCCGCCGTGGGGCAGGAAGGTGGTTCCCACAGACACGACCCACTGTGGGCTGGCTGTGATTTCTGAAGAGCTGAAAATTCTCCCGAGGCCTCAAGAATAAAAATACTGCTAACCCTGGCTGGGAGCATAATGAACAGGAAGAAAGATTGATTGCCAGGGCTGTAATTAAGTGAGAGCTTTGATAGCCTCGTAAGCCGCAAGAGCCAAACCAGAGTCCTGATGTGGAATTAGAGTGGCACAGGCTCCCTCCCTGCATCCCACCACCTTCTCCTGTTGGGAACAGCACCTTAGGATTCCGAGCACGCAGCTGCCCTGCTCCAGGCTTTATAGGCTACAAGTCATTTTAAGGGGAAATGGAAGAAATGAGCTTCCCACAGATGAGCGCGATAGGAGGCTCAGGGACCGACTACAGCGAGAAGGAGCAGGAATTGGCAAGTTGCCTCCCACCCTGTGCCTCACCTCCCACTCTGTGCCTCACCTGATTATGAGGTGTCTCTCCACATTAGGCATAGCACTGCATCCACTTACAGCCTGTGAACAGAGGCTCTAAAGCAGGGCAGGAGGGCACAGGAAGAGGGGGCAGAGGAAGGAGGGAATGATTATCCACCAAGGACTTGCATCCAATGAGATTTACACCCTTCCTCAGCCATAAACATTGCTGAGAGCTCTAGAGATAAACACACTTGCTCAGTGGAGGCAAAGGCTGCCTGCCAGCCTGCAGCTGCTCAGCCTCCCTGATTGCCAGTGCACTAAGGATAACCCACTTGTCCAAGGGGTGCAGCTCTCTCCATCCCACTCTTCTCCCATTTGCACACAGAAGTGATGTCTTCATTGCCTATCTCTTTCTTAGCTGAGGCTGGTGCTCTGCCAGCCCCCTCCATTTCGCAGCACAGCCACACCAGTATGTTCCCACAGGATGGAATAGGACACCACACCATCCCTTCCCTCAGCTCCTCCTCCCAGCCCAGCCTGCCACATGTAGTGCCTTTATGCTGGAATGGCTTCTGTGACAACAGAAAACCAAGCTCCTCATATACATGTCAAAAGAAGACATTTCCAGCTTGGCAAAGATCTCCAGAATCATCACAGAACCCTCTTCAGGAGCCTCTCTGCCCTCTCCCCCAGTTCTGGTTCCAGCCAGGCACAGCCCTTCCATGAAATAATCCCCATGGCATTCCTGCAGCTCATGGGAGATACACTGGGCACGGGAAACAAACTCTGGGCCAGCCCTTGAGCTTGCACTGAACTCGGGATAAACTCCATGGACAGACCCTTTCCCTCCCCCCTGGGTTTATGCTCAGCCTCACACTGCTGGTGGAGCACCCTCCCCTCCTCCTCTGCACCCAGAAACACAAAATTCCTCAGCCCACCCCACCCTTTTCTCTGAGCACACAATTCCTGGGTTTGTCCATCATCTGCTGCCCTCTATCCCACTGTAACATTTCTGCCTACTATTTTGAGTGTGTGCACATTGAAAGCTTTTTCTTCTTCAAAGTGATTCATGAAATAACCAGGAATTTATATTTTAACCTTATCTTTTACAAGTTCCATGATCCCCTTCACAGTGAGGTGGAGTAGTGAAGGGAACAAAGGAAACAAGGAGTTCTTGATCCTGCCCCTGGCTGTGGCCCTTTCTGTATAAGCAGCTACTGCCCGGGGCTGCCTCAGTTTCCCCACCGTTTTCTTCCTCACAGAGACACCGTGAGACTTAGAAAACCGGAGCTCTTCAGATGAGAGGAGGGAGACTAGGACACAATCACACTGTGACAACCAGACAATGGCTTAACTTGCAGGATCCTGATGTCAGCGATGTGCGAGCCGGGCCGAGGAGGCTCCGGTGCCTCTGAACTCCGCAGTGCCTCTCCCGCCGCGTGTTTGCGGTGCATTCCCTCGACCAGGGTGTCTGACCCCCGCACAGCCCCGCTTCAATCTTTGTCCATCGCACGTCGTTGGCCTTGAGACTCAGAGCACCGGGGGTGACAGACAGATCCGGAGAGTGACAGACTCCCGGAGTCAGCAGAACGCAGCCCTGTTGCCATGGAAATTCAAGCCTCCCTTTTAAGCGTCTGTGCAGCTCAGGGGAACGTGGCCAGCTCCCACTGTGAAAAATCTTTGTGAGGAGTCCCGCGGAGAGCTGGTTTTGTATCCCACAATTACTCTTTGCTCCCCAGCCCAATTATGTGTTCTAGCAGGAAAAGAGGGACCCCAGCTTGGCTGAGGGTTTATGACGTCAAGGTGCGTTGTCTAAGAGATGAGCCTGCAACCAAGGACACGACTTTCTAACACAAAAACTCAGCAGGAAGATTTCAGATTTAAGGAAAAAAAAAAAAATTGGAAGAGATCCATTTTCACTGCTGTGCCACAGGGCAACACCAGGCAACACCACTCAGAAGGAGGCTTTGGGGAGATTGCTTATCTGAACGCGCAAAGTTGGATCTTGAAGGCTTATTTATTTGTCCACTACACTGACAGGCTTTTTTCTGGGTGCTGACAAAGGCATTGTCATAGGTGTGACAGGCAAATAAAGAAGTGAAATAAAAACAAACACTAGGACAAAGGGGTGCTGATGGAAAATCCCAGCAAATAAACCAAGACTTTTGGCTACTGCGTACTTTGTGACTGCAGAAAGTGCAAGCAAAGCATGGGAGTTATTAACTGTTTCTTTATAATTTCCAAACTTCTGTCATGGGTGTTCCCCCTCCCCTTACACACACATGGGCCATGTAATATAGAACTATGACCAAGGATGGTGTTTCTTGCATGATATCGTACATCAGCCGTGTTTACTGCACATCACTGCCATGTGCTCCAGGCAAATGTGCATGTATGAGGGCCACTGGGCCTATATCTGCACATGGGACACCCCCCATGGCAAAACACCCTCAGGGCTCTTTAGGTTTCATTCCAGAAGCCCTGAAAGACACTTAGAAGTCTAGTTCATGCCTGGCTCCTCATGCAGTTTCTCACACCACAGTTCAGCAACTGCCAAACACTTCTAGAAAGGGTGACTGATGCCTTTTCATCATCAGTGGCCCACGCCCTCCCCAGAGGGCACTGCACCCAAGAGATACACCACCATTTTTTGAGGAAACTGCCTGAATCCCGTGGTTATGCTATAAAACTGCCCTGTCTGGCAGTTGAGAAAGTTCCTCCTGAACTTTGCCGTGGAAATCTCTCGCAATACAAACCAAATTCTTCTCCCCCAAGAAGAAAGACCTTTATTTCCTGCTTCTCTTTCCTGAAGCTTTTTTCTAAAGCACTTCAGTTGTGACAAACAGGCATTGTAAAACCCAGCATGTGCACCGTTTCTCTTCCTCTTCCCACCACTGCCAGTATAAATATCACCCTGAGTTAGGGGCTCAGTGCCAAGTTAAAATAATGCTCTCTTTGGGCTGGGGGTCTGGGTGCTGTAGGGGTCATAAGGAACTTATGATGGTGGGTGAGAAGAAGGGAGGGAGTTGGATCCAGGGACACCAACTGGAAATATTTTCACAGTAAATTTCACACCTCCTCCCATGGGTTCCAGTGAACAGTTACAGTGATACACCCTGCAGGGTCACCTTGAAGGCAGATCCATCCCATCTCACTCCCTGGAACATCTCTGTAGCTCTCCAGGCTGCATGTCGGGGTGGGGGGGACACCTTGTTTGTTCTTCCTTTCCTCACTCCCACTCCTCTCTGCTGCAGTGCTTTTCTGGGAAACCCTGGGGGAAATAATTCTGGAAAAGAGGCAACAAATTTGATCAGGACACCAAAGCTGTAGGCAGCCCACAGCCAGACACAGTGCTAGCCTCAGATGGGAGCCAGAGAATGTCAAACTTGACAAACAGTAATTTCCATCCTGAAACCAGATGGAAAAGCAAATACCACAATAAAAATGTTGCTGAACCTAAACTTCCCATCTAAAAAAAAAAGATTCAAGTTGAGTCAATTAATAGGTTTCCTTGCAATAATTTTACATCGAGTCATTTTGTGTCAGACCTTTAAAAGATGTGTTTACTATTTTTGGTAAATACATTTCTTGTTTGAAAGCATAAATTTTAAATGTAAAAGAAAATGTATTTTTAACAATTTATGATGTGTTTTTTCATTAAGAAATCCTATTTGCTCCTTTTCCTGCAAGTCAGGGCTCCTTTTCTGCACACTCACACTCTGCTATGGGAAGGGATTTGGGGTCTCCAAACTGGAGCTTCAAACCTCCATGCAAAGCCTCTTCAGAGGAGGTGAATCGATGCCTGGTCAATTTGTAGGAATGCAGGCGGGGGCACAGTGGTTCCATCTCATCCTTTCCTTCCCTAAGAGAGCTCAGGGATGGGACCTGCTCGTGGGTTTCCACGCAGACAGGGCTGAGCCCCACAAAAGGGCCCTGCAGTCCTTCTGCCGTGGCAGAGAAGCTCCACACAGGCAGTTTCTCTCTCCTGACCTTCCTGTTATCACCCCAATCCAAACACCTGCATCCCAATGAAATTGAGTCAAGATTGCCACGAACTCATCTCCAGCCTCATTTTGCTTTTTCCTCTTTTTTTTTTCTCCCTGCTGGTGAGGCCTCACCCGTGTGACAGCTTCATTACGAGTGACCTTCAGCTCCGGCTTTGTTGGGGAAGTGATTTAGAACCAAATTACTGATCTGTTCCTTTCATCTCCTCCCTCTCACTGAGAGCAGCAATAGCAGCCCTGGAGAGGCCTCCTGAAACAGCGTGTTTTTAACACATTCCAGAAGGGGAGACGAGAGCAGGAAGCCACCCCCCAGCACAGGCCAATGGGAATGGGCCAGGCTGCTCCTGGAGAAGGGCCAGAACAGTCGTACAATTTACTCCAAGGGCGTGGAGGAGTCTGGTTTAGATCAGCTCTTAAGGAGTTGGGGACTCCACTGAGAACAGAGGGAGGAATAAACACGGGGCAGGTGGGGAGCTGGAAGATGGGATCACTGTGGCACATGGGCAGAGCAGAGGGGAGGTGGCAAGATGGAGCTGGTGGTTGTGGGCTGGGTTAAATCCCTTTGGAAGCAGTGGGAAGAGCAGCTGTCCCTGAGCCAGGCGAATCAAAGAACACTTCTGCGTCTCTGTGTTTGGTACAAACTGAAGCAATGGAGGAAGAAGGAGGAGGGTTGAGCTGAGCTGAGCTATGACACAGCTTCACTGTAGGCTAATGGCTCTGTGTGAGTGTGAAAGGGAAACAGGGAAGAGAAGAAGATGAAGGGAGAAAAAAAAAATAACCTGAGCTGGAGCAGATCACTGAGGAGAGTCAGAAGGAGCAAGGGAAACTTGAAAAAGTATCAGAGAGATGGTACCAGAGAAAAGGGTCATTAAAGAGACTTCTGCCTCCTAAGGGGCACTGACAGCCAGAGTTAAAAGCAGAAGGAGTGGGGAAGCAGGAGTGGGGAGTTCCTGCTCTCACCAAGTGTTTCCAACCATTACAGCCTAAAGTGTCACAGGGTGCACCAGCAGCAGGTCCTTGAACGACTGTCCAAATCAAAGACCTGAAAACCTGGCCTCACTCACAAGGCTCTCATTCTCCTTCTTTTCAGCAGCAACATCCCCATGAGCCAACAGTTCCCGAGCAAGATTGCTGCATGATGAACACATAAAAGAGAGTCTCTGTGATTCTTCACCCACCCAGGCTCAGGAACACAGAGCAGAGACACAATGAACCATTCAGGGAGTGAAACTGTTTCACACAACCATTTCAGCAGAGGGATTTACCAGCTGAGAAGAATTTAATTTACAAACAGAAAACATAGAAGGGAAGAAAAGACTGTAAACAGAAGAGCCCAGTAATGAGGGGTTCAGGCAAGAGGAGATGGCTGATCCATGCGGCAAAGAGCAGCACAAAGTGGCTACGGGGAAATAGCAGGAAGGGATTAACTGCTGACACTAAAGTGCTATTTCCAGCTGACATTTATCTCTGCCTCGGAATCCCCAGCTGGGGAGAAGAGGTGACAACAAACAGGAGGAATTTACACTGTCCACTTTATGCAAATCTAACCTTTCTGCACCTGCCAGGTGGGGAGCATCTATTTACACTCTGGCTGCCTGGCTGCCTGTGCAGAGGGAGTGAATCCAAACAGAACACAGAGAAGGTCAAAGGGATACAGCTCGTGGCTGTAATTTCAGGACCTGTTACAGGCATTACAATTTTAATGTGGCAGTTGAGAGATATACACCCCAGGCAGAAGCCCTGTGTAAGTGCCAGTGTGTTATTCCCCAGGAGCGTTTTACTGCTCTCTGACAGGCAGGTTCAGAGATTTTAATCTGTGCCTCAATCCCCACCTCTGTCTTGCTCATAATTCCTTTAGCTCACGTATGAAGAGTGATTAATTTTGGACAGAGCAGATCTGAGTCCAATCTCCTTTGCCACAATGGCTTCTCAGGATGCAAAGATTTGAGGCTGAGCAGTAACAGTGCGAATTTGTCACAATTTTAAACAGAAAGATAACACTTATATACAGTATCAAATTAACGAGTTCATATTGCACTTTTAACAAGTGAAAACAAATTGCCACCACCCCAGAATGAGACTGCCTTTTTTTTTTTTTTTTGCATGTTAAATAAAATCTCTTTGCAATATGTAGTCATGATAAGCTTTTTACATTTAAAAGTTACTTTTTCTCCATGTAAATAGAGAGCAGTTGTCTCTTCAGCAGAAAACAGCACAAGAGACTGTACAAAAGACCAGGAAAGAAGTAAAACCCATATATTCAGATAAAAGTGCTGGGGAAGACTTTGGATGAGCTTCCAGTGCCTTTGCACCGCGTTGAACCGTGATCACAACACAGGAAATTAAAAGCAGTGCCCCTGAAGGAAAATTTTTTTTAAGTCCCTTGAATTCAAATCTAAGTCAAACACTTCATAACTCGTGAAACTGGCTTAGAAAACAGGAAACTTTCAGAAGCTGACCTGGGTCAGATGTTCAGGCTCTTCACTGCACCTGTGAAAGGCTGCCTTGACTTTTGAACACACCAGAATAGCTCACGGCATGTTGTTCCTCCAGGATCTGCAGGGTTGGAAAAAGAAGGTTGGAAAAAGCCAAATCACTGGTTCTTCAAATGATCCCCCACAACACATGGCAACACCGGGACCGGACCAATTGGTGTGACATCAGTCAAGAGCCTTGTGCAGACAAAGCTGACGGATTCCCAGCAGGGTCTCCTATAAAATCAGGTTTCTTTCAGCACCTATCATCCAGCCCAATTCTGTTCAGCAGGCAGGAACCTACAGCAACCTGAGCTGATGTGACTGAGGGGCACGCCAGGGACATGTTCCTGGACCAGGCACACCCTCACCTGCCCCTGCCCTGCACCTCTGCCTGCCTGGTTTTGTGCAAGAAAGGGGAAAAAAAAGAAAAAGGAAAAAAAAAAAAAGGATTTGTGAAGGGTCAGAGGAAAAAGGCAGAGAAAGAAAAATCCCATAGGATAAAAAGAGATGAGAATTTCAAGGTAGTTTTAAGGCAGTCAGTGAAGTCAAGAGCCCAAGCTGACCTGAAGTCACGTCAGTGAGAAAGTAAATGGACTTCTAAAGGCTTAGACTGAGGTTTTCAAAGCCTTTTCAACAACTTGACTGTTCATTTCCATTTTATTGGATTGTAGCCAAGAAAATCCTGTGGGCTGCTCTGATTCTGGAGGTCTGAATTCAGAAAAGAGAAGCTAGACTTTGCTTTGTGTTTTATCTTTTAGAGAGAGACAGAGAGAGATCTATATAAAGAATCAGAAGAAGCAACCAATCATTTCCTTCAGCATCAGAGAGCCTGAAGGAAGGGTCAAGAATTTCAGGCTACAGACTCCTCCCATCCAGAGACCAGAAAAAGCCCAGCCATATGAGCCAGGTGGGTTGTTTGTCTTTCCAGTAGGAAACAGCAGCAGGGGAAATTAGTTCCTTCTGTTTTCCTGCTCTCGTGAGCTCTGGGTTAAGAAGATTTGGGGCTTCAGTTCTGTCAGACCATCAGCTGCCCAGCAGGTAAAGAAAGCAGTAAGTGGAAAGTAATTGATAGCAGCAGGGAGCTCCAATAAGTTTCTTAATCAATACAATTTAGAACAGAGGCAGCTCCAAACACTGAGTTAGGGAAGCCCACTTTAATGTGTTTATAACTTTTCTCATTTTGTTTTGCTCATTTTTCCTTCCCTATTTCTCTCAGCAGTGTTTTTTCGAGAACTAATTTCTCCACGGACGTAACAAGTTCATGCTTCACTCCCCATTTCCTTCCAAATTCCTTGTAAATTGAATTACCTGTGTGGCAAAGGGGTACTGCCCTGGTTCTCCAGGCTCCTGAGTGGAGCTCAGACACGTGGCCTTGCTCTTAGCAGAGAGAATTTTTTTTTCCTCTTATTGGATTTAAAGTGAAGATAAATTAGTGGAAAGCAAATAAAAAAGACTCCCCTGCCCTAAAAGAGTGAACCAAACCACCCAAAACCACCTGTACTATGTGATGTGCCTCCTACCTGAATATACAGCCACTGGAATACATAGAGAATCTTTTTCTCTTCCTTCTCCAGTAATAAGGATATAGAATCTTTCTCCTTCACAGCAACTTCTGTTTCCCAATACTTTTTCCTCTGGAAAAAAAAGTTGACCATCAAATTGGTTACACGGGCAAAGTGGATACAGAGGAATTTTCTCTGTATCAAGAGCATTTTTCCTCTTCCTTGTCAGCTGAGTTGGGAAACGAAAGAGCTGGTTTACAGTTCTTTTCACAGAACCACAATCAGTATTTTTCAATACACAGACAAACAAACCCATGTTTTACCCTGAAAAGTTCTGTTTTGGTAAACATAGAAATCTGGTTATTATCCCAAATAACCAGATGGAGAATCACAAAAAGGTCCATATTTGTCAGTTACTAACATTTTCCAGGACATTTTTCATTATTAAAACCCATTTTCCAGTGGGTACAAACCCCACACTTCCCAGCACAATGCTAAAAATACTGAGAAAGAGTCTTGGGTAAAAATTTTGGCAAGACAAGTAAACCTCAGCAGAGAAAACCTGTTCCATGGGAGATGTCCAATTCCACTCCAGTGACTCAGCAGCCCCAGACACGCTTCCAAGCTGCTGCTTGTTCTCCCAGCACTGTTACATAAACCTTTCCCTCTCCAAGAAACCTTTCACTGTGGAAGGTGCTTTAGGGGGAGAAAAGTAGTCAGATCCAACTGAGGAATCCAGAACAAGGACACTGGAATTTAACAGAGATTGTCCTCATACACAGAGCAGGAGGCAGCAAGAAGGCAATTCCTAAAAAGCTGGTTCCCTGCTCCTGCAGGACAGAGGTACACTCATGGTTGGACAATTTCTTCTGAAGCTCTTCCAGAAGAGCTTTTATCAGTCTTTTCTCTCAGAGAACCTTGGCCTTCTTGAACTCACTGTGAGGAGGGACAGCTTTCGTGGGACAGATCTTCCCAGGGGGATAAAAGATAAAATTCTTCAGTGAGGACCCTGGAGAGGAGTTAAAATTCTCCCATGTGCAAAGATCCAGCCCAGGAAGGCCCAGGGGCACTCCAAGCCCCTTGACAAGCCCTCAGGAGGATGCTGAGAAACATCTGAGCCTTTGCCCAAACCTTGAGCAGGGAGACTTGTCTTCATCCCTGGGAGCAGTGCAGAAGTGCTGTGCCAGCCTTCAGAGAGCTGCAGAAGGGCCTGAGACCTGCTGGGGGAACTCTCCACACCTCATCTCATCCCACGGGGGCTCCTCCAGCAAAGCCCACCTGCAGCAGTGCCAGGAAGAGATGCTGTGTCAGGGAGACAGTTCCCCTTCCTCTGTGAGACACTTCAGGCCAATGAATAATTCATCCTGAATGACTTTGAGCAGAGGCAACGCTCCATGCTACCACCTGATTATATGTTCCATAAAAAGAGATGACAGCAATTTATCTCTCTTCTCTTGCCGGGTGGGCTGGGGGGGGGGGGATAAATATGCTGCCACCAAACCGGAGTGATGGATCATCCCTCAGATGACACTTTTACTGATTTGGCATGTAGTCCTTCCCAGTGGAAGTGGTAGGGACAGGGACATCAGCATGAGTCTCCAGGGAAGGAGGGAAGACCCTGGGCAGTGGAGGGCTCAGTTCTCCCTGTTCATCCCCACAGGATTGGGAAGTACCCAGCAAAGCCCCCCGGGCAGAAGAACCTTTCTCCTGAGAGCAGTGCAGTCTGCAAAGATCAGGTGCTCATGTTGCTGTCTGGTGATAAGCAAATGACTGTTATTCTGCTTTATTATTGACTGAACAGTGGGGTTAGGCTGGAGCAGAGGAGCCCTGTTACACATTCCCCAAAATCATGCTTCTTTCTGGTATAACCAGCTGTGTAACATGCCTGTTGTTCAGCTGGGAAATGGGAGTGAGAGATTTGTCCCAGGAATTAAAGCACAGCTTTGCTTAGAGGAGAGGAGCCTGCAAGTGGCTGCTGCTCTGGCTGGAGGGAGGGTCCACTGCCCTGTCCTTTAGATGTGCCCGCTCAGGCCAACCCAAGCCTTTGCCAAGAGGGGACCACCAGCTCTGCCAACACAGGGCTTTTGGGATGATCTGAAACCTCCAAGCATGGATCAACGAAGGCAAAGTCTGAGAAGTGAGGGCTTCCTTTCCTCAAAAAAACTTGATGCCTTGATAGTAATAGCTGTCCATTATGGACATATCCCATATGGACACGTGGACAGCTGCTGTCAAGCTCCACCAAGCCAAAGTGTTCCATCTTCTTGCCCACAAGCAACATGTCCTGGCTGAAAGTTTTCTCCCCTTGCCACAACCCCTCTGCACGTGTTGTCTCCTCTGTCCTCAAACCCAGACGAGCTTCAAGCCACACCACAAATCCTCTGCGTCGGCTGCACCCACGAGGGCTGGAGCGTAGGAAACGTTTCCCTGTGCACACCCACACCTCCACTGCCTTCACCTGCACACTTTGTTCTGCTGGCTCTGCCCTCCCCACCCCTCCCAGCCTGTGAGGGGCTGAGACAGCATGTAAATGTGCTACAGACACATCCTCCCCGCCCCCGTGCTGGCTACGGGGAACATAAAACACAGCGGAGATTGCTGCTATTTCATTATTTATGAAGCTTTGGTTATTTCGTATATAAATAATCCATGACTGCAAAGTGTTGCTGGCACTGTAATTGAATATTCATGAGGTATTTTTGTGGAGAATTTTCACCATCATTTCAAGCCCAGACACAAAAATAAAAACCATCATAATAAAAATTTCATCTGTCACTTCACAGCTTCAACCTCTGGGAAGCTCAATCTCTGTCCCACCCTGAGGGCTTTCTGTGCAGGGGGGACACAAACTGGTAGGGTTAATCTGGAAGGGAAGTTCGTGCAGCATTGGGAACATCCTGCATTGTGGCTCTGTCTTTTAACGTTGTCAGGATGCTTCATCTGGGGATGTGCGCTGCCTGCACCGAGTTCATGCAAATTCCTTCTCTCCATCCTAGAAGCATTTCTCTTTTCAGGTTTAAGCCCAGCCATAACCTTGCCGGAGAAGCGCCCAAGTGGGATCACTCTCATGGAAAATGGAAGCAATCTGCTGCCACCCTGTGGAAAACGGTGGCCCCCAACTGCTGGGGACCACTCCAGATGTTCCCGAGGCCACAGCTGGCGTGGTGGTCAGAGAGGTAGGAAAGGCTGCCACTGTGCTGCTGAGACCAGAGGTAAAGAAACCAGGGAGTTTCCATTAAATGACTTCAGGATTTGCAAGGAAGCTGTTTGGATGCTTTGCAGTAGCCACTGGTGGTGTCTGTGCCATCCCCACGGTGCAGCAGGAGGATGAAGTGCTGCTGCTGTTGCTGCTGCAGAGGCTCCCAAGGACAACTTTGGCAAGTTCCTCACACAGTCAGTGATCAAGTGTGTCTTAAATCCCAGGGCAGTCACAACTGCAGCTTCACCTGCTTGCCTTGGGATTCCCCCTTTTCCCCCCAAGGCTCTTTCTTCACTGTGACTTTCAGCTCCTTCTATTCCACACCAAAAAAAAAAGCAACCTGAGGACTAAGCAAAAGGCAGCAGCACTACCCAAACTCTTCCCTTTCCCTTCTTGCCATCCACATCTTTGTGAGGAGGCTCCCCACGTGCCTGCATGGTGCAAAGCCACTGTCCCAGTTCTCCTCTACGATTTCTTCAGATCACAGCTCCTTTTCCGGTTCTGGGAAGCACAGAAGGGAAACAACAGCAGGACAAACTTTGGGGTCCCAACCCTTCCAACACAGCCTCCTCAAACCCAGACTGGGGCACATGAGAGCCTGGCAGCCAGACCTGAGATCCACATCCCCCTCAACCTGCTGCTGCCCACGTGCAACTGGGGGACGTGAGGCTGTGTCACACCAGCACATCCCAAACGGGGCCAGAGCTCTGGGAGCACTTTGCCTTCCAGGAGTGATTTATGGGCCCTGTCAGTCCAGCAGACTGAGCTGCACAGACAGCTGGAGCGTGCAGCAAAGAGCAGCCATCCATCAGCACCGGGCCACAGTCACCCAGGGATCCATCAGCAGCTTCATCATGGTGACATCTCCACAGAGGCAGAAGGAGAAGCAAAGGGAAAAGACGGAGACAGAGCGAGCCTAGGGTGGAAAATTCACCCAGGATTTCTCAGAACTTCAGAGCCACAGAAGTAAAGCAACCTGAAACACATTTTTTGTGCTTGTAGGAATTGAGGTGCTCCTGCTTTAAAGCCACAAATTACAAGGCCTCACACAGCTGAGCAGGGCTTTCTGGTGTCAGCAGCAATCAGGAATTGCTTTCCCATTTGCTGGTAGGTATTACTCATTCCCAGGTATGATGATAAGTGGATGGTTTTGAAGGTAAGGACATTTTATTGTTCAGGAATCAACCCCAGATTCACTACAGGGGAGAAAGATGATGCCTGTACTTCAAGAAGTACAAAGCAAGTTGCAGCAGTTTGCTGTGTGGCACTGGAGTTTGTATTTGAACCTAATGCTGCCTCCTCAGCAGGAGCCAGCCTGCTCCTCCAAAAGGAAGCAGGCACACAGATATACACACCAACAGGGCCACAGGCAGGCACCAGATCACAAAAACACACAGGATATTTATAAAAAGCCCATGTAGACACCAAAGTTCAGAAAAATTTATGTACAACAGGTCAGCTCACACCAAGGAAAGGGGCAGACACGGACATGTAGGTGTCTGGAATCTACAGGTATGGCAGGAACGCAGAGGATGCACAGAACACCCCCCTGTTCTGTGCCATGATGAGCACAATGTCCTGTCCTTGATCTACAGCTCAATAATAAGAGAGACGCCAACTCCTCTCCATCCCTAAACTCCATAAAAAAAAAACCCAGAGAACATGAATTCTCCTAAATCTGTGTTAGGCACCGGGGAGAGAGGTGAAGAAAAGAAGTGAGCATCTGCTCTTGGAGGAGAGAAAAGCAATTTACCTTTGAATAGGGAGCAGCAGAACAAAGCACATTATTTCTTTTTGCTCCAGGGACAGACACCACTGTTATTCTGAGTCATGCTGATTACAGGTTAAGCATGTGCTCCCAAAGCCCAGGAGAATGTGGAGGGTGTATTGGGACCTCTCAGAACAGCATAAATCAGCTGAAAATTTGACAAAAAAAATAATATTAAAGTAACAAAAGGCTTCAGGAGCTGGAATTAGGGACAAGAAGTGTATCTGGATGTCACAAAGTGGGTAACATTCAGTAGGTGCAAGAGAGATGGGGCAGGGGGAGTCAGGGAGAGGTGGGAAAGAAGCAGCAATGGGATGAGCTGGAGCAGCTGAATGACTGGTCAGGAGAAGAGCAGCTACCTGGGCCTGTGAAGGAGGGGTTACAGACCCCCTGAGCCCAGTTTGGTTCTGATCTGTGTCTCTTCTGGGGTCATTTACTTCCTCCAGAATCCCCTGTCCCCAGCTGAGCCATCCACGCAGTGTGTGACTGAGAACACGGGGGAGTGTGGGGACAGCACGACTTCCAGGGCCAGGGGAGCTGCTGTTCCAGCACAAGGCAGGCTGAGCTGCAGCCAGTTTCCTCCAGGATTCCCTGGTGCTGTCTGAGTCACACGGACTGCGTGGAGCCATTTGAGTTTATGATCCTTTTATCTCTCTGACCAAGGGATCATACACTGCTTGTCCCAAGAAGAATAATGAAGCCTCATACATTACACGTCCCCCAAGGGACTTAATTTCTCTTAATCTAAGGGGAGGATTTGCCTTCAGTCTCCAGCCCTTTTATTGTCCATTTGTTGCTCCATCTGCAGCACAGATCATAAAGGAATTTTTTATTTTTTAAGTCAACCTTTGCTTGGGCCTCATTAGGACCTTGCACAAAGTCCCAGGCTGCTCACAGCTTAGAGAAATAGAGTGAGACAGAGGCACTGAAGGCTGGATGGCCTTGTCCCCCCTCTTAACAGTGCACAGCAAGGACAAGGGGATGTCTGGCTCACAACCAGGAAAATTAAATGATGGCTCAAGAGAAATTCAGCATTGACAGTTACCCTGCCCTCAGACCCATGCTTGCTCTGAAATGTGATGCTCTGACAAGCAAGAATGGTTCTGGTTTGGGGAAACACTGCTGTTCCTACTGTGGGAGCAGCAGCAGCATTAACTGGTGAGCCAAGAACTCCTCAGTGGTGCTCAAGGTGCAAAGACACACCAAGAGGATTCCCATCGCAGAGAACACATCCAAGGTTCTCAGTGTTGTAAAGATGTGAGGCACTTGCAGGCTGTAAGGATGGCAGGCTGTGGCTACTGAATTCTGCTCCTGGCTCTTGCACTGATCCACAGCCTATTTATTCACATTTCCTATTTATTCATATTTCTTCACTTGTCTTTGCATTTCTTTCCTCCTCTGCAAAATGGAGTCTTACAATTAGAGTGGATTCTTTTAAAGGGTCTAAGTGCCAGAATGTTACAACTCAGCATGTAAAGGGGGCTCTAGAGGGTTAAAAAAGACACTCCTTTCTCTGCTTTTTTAACAGCTGTGTGTTAGCAAGAGGGAATCCATGTCTGGGGGAGTTTGTGACCCCTCAGTGCAGTTGCCCCAATCCCTTTACCAGCTGTACATGCACATGTATGTGGTATTGCCTCTGAAAGTGCTGCTGTTTTATTTCCTTCCCTTGCTGTTCTCACTGAGCTAGAAACTGGCACTGAACCGAAAGTAATTTCCTTTCATTTTAAATAAATAATAATTTAACAATGCACGCTGCTGAATTCATTCTTGCGTCAAAGGGGAGATGACTGCACTTCCCAGGCCGGAAAGACAGAGAGGGGAGGAAGACATGGCTTTATAATTAAATTTGCCTTTTCTCCTTTCATTGTGCATATCATTTAAAATAAAAGAGTTTTAAAAAAAAAAAAAAAAAAAAAAAGAGAAGGGAGAGAAAAGAGAAAAGCACACACAGAGCCTTGTGTGTCAGCCCCAGGAAAACAGAGAAACTTCCTCTTGTTTGTCTCTTGCTGCTACTTCTGTATGTCCACATGGATGACACAGGTAAGGGGACCCTTTTGGTCCTGGTGGGTGCAGCACAGTAGGAAAAAGCAGAGCTAATTCAGCTGCTGCCTGGGAGAAGAGCAGAGACAGGAAACCTCACTAAGTTGCTTGGCATTTCCTTGCTTTGACATCCCATAGCTGTGATGTGCTCTCAGGGCACTGCTCAGCTGTGCTAGAGCCAAAGTGCCGTAGCTGAGGGCACTGTGACGTGCTTGGGGTTATTAGGCAATTCACTGCATCCACATGTGCTTTAATCCCATGGATGGACATCCCTTGATCTCTCAGGCAGCTCACTTCCAGCACAGACCTCGGTCCTAGAACTGTCCTAGTTCTGTGAATCTCTTCCCCTGCCCCTCCTTCCCTTGCATGGGGAAGGTTTTTCTCTTTGCACCTTCTCTATTTAGTAGGGCAGAAAGGGAGGAGGAAATCACCTTCAGCTTTCCTCGCCATCTGCATCCCGATTGTTCCGGTGGGATTTGGGCTGCGTTCCAAACTGCTCCACTGGAGCTGGGGCAGAGGGAGGACAGGCTGACCATGCCGTGTCTCGGTGGATGAGGCTCCAGAGCAGCACGTTTCTGGCACCTTTCTGCCCTGACCACTCCAGTGGGGCCGCTGAGAACCCCCCTCACACAGCACCTCCATTTACCTACCAGTCTGCAGCACGGCCTACTGAAAACAAACAGCTCTCCCACAGACAAAATTTAAACACAAGGAAACAATAAAAAATACAAAAAGGGGCATTACTGTGCATTATAAAATAATGAAACCGGGGTGGTTTTTTTTTTTCAATTTGTTTCTACCCCAGAATGTGGCAGTGATCAGCACTTTACAAAAGATGCTTCTTCCACATCCTGGCATATGTTATTACTGTTATTAATAGCCAGCCATTCCCGGGGGCAGCACTCTGTACAGGTACATTTATTTCCTTCACAGCCCTGTCACCCCCTTGCTGGTGCTCCAGCTCCCTTCAGCACATCCCACTATGAGGCAGGGGAGGCAGATGGAAAGTTAGGCACCATTCTGCCACACTCTAGACGCAGTTCAACCTCATTCTGTCACTCAGGATGTGCCTGGTGTTAGTTTTATATCATCATAATGGCATTACCTGTGTCTCATACCACTGCTATTTCCTGCTCCTTCCTCCTAAATCAAAACTGCCCTTAGGTGAGAGAAATACTTGGACACTGTCTCCTTCCCTTGGAGCAGCAGGAATGGGAACTATCAACAACTTACTGCTCAGTAATGAGGCAAACTCTCTCCTGGTTTGTTTTTCGGTGTCCAGGTGCTGCCATACTTTCTGAGCAGGATCTTACACAACCTTTCATGGGGCTCTGGCTGTTTCTCAGGAGGGCTGTAATAAGCAGGTACATGCCTGGGTGTTACTGTGACCACCTCACCAGCCTCGGGTTAACAGTCAGTCCCCCCCAGAACTCCCTGGAATTCAGACCCGTGAGTGAGTTATGAACTGGGGCTTAATAATACAACATGCAACGGCTGAGCTGGAACAATCACCCTCCAGCCAACCAAGGGCAGATAAAATGGACAAGCAAGCCAGGGCACAGCTCTGTTTCACTGCCTCTCCTCCCTTACCTCAACCCCTCACTCTCTGGGGAAGCGACGATGTCTCCCAGTGTCCAACACAACAGGAATCTGCCCTTTGGGAGTCACAGTAGAAATCACAGCAATAACCCAGCCTCAAATCCTGTCAAAACAAGAGCAAGGGGAGCATCTTTGGAGGAATTTGCCCCTTAGGGGGTTCTGAGGCTGGACCAAAACACAGCAGTTACATTTTCTCCTGAGGTAGATGTGCTGAGCTCCTTCCTCGGCCTAATTTGTAGCAACTTGTGCAGGTCACGTTTGCCATGGCTGGGTGGGATGAGGCTCTGGACAGTCCCTGCAGTGCTAAACCAATCCCTGCCAGTGCTGCAATCCAGGTTTGTGAGCACTGGAGAAATCAATACCCCTGGGAAGCTGGCCATCAATACCACTGCCTGCTGGCCATGTTCGTCACCAGCACAAGGTAACAGTGCAGAGCCATTTAATAACACAGCTCATTAGGCTTCTGACAACAGGGGATGATGGAACTAAGGCCTCAAACATACACCCTCATGAGTCCATCTCTATGTGCAGTTTTAGGCTGGGTGTGCTGTACTTCCCAAAACGTGAGGAATGCGTGTCTGGCACAAGATTCAGAGGGCAATTTCCTGGGAAAACTGTGTAGGAATTCCCCTGAGGGAGCAAGGCAGAACGCTGAGAAAACTGTTTGGAAAATAGTTTCCATGAAGCAGGCAGGGGTGACCTAGATCAGACAGTGTCTTTGGCTTCCCAGTGTCAGGACAGCAGATGGAGCTCGGTTCTGTCAGGGAAACTCCAAAACATCCACTTCTGGATGTTCTATCCTACATTATAACTTCTCTCTCCTTATCCCAGAGTCTGGACCTGAGGCTTCTCCGTTGTTTCAACTACAAACACTCCTGGAGAACAGAGTGGACAGCCAGAGTGCAGTTAGGGACACGCTGCAGTTGCATCTGAAGCGTCTCCTTAGCTGCAGGCTTAGAAGTGGTTTTCACATGAGGAAAGAGCAGGTCCCTGCACCAAGCAGCACTAGAGAACAAGGGCAGAGGGCACAGCTGTCCTGTCAGGACCATTATGCCATAGACCAAATCCACCCATAGAACGACAAGGACTGAAATCCTGATCCCTTTGAAGTTGGTGACAAACCCACCACTGATTTTAAGGAGTTGTGGGACATTATCTACAGCCCCTCTGCACACCGTGTGGGATGCCAATCCTGGGCAAGTTGCTCCAATACCTAATTATCACACTGTTTACATTTTATTCCCAGCCTAAGGAAGTCAGACTAGACACAATTCCAGCTATTCGGATTCCAGGCACTGGATCTCCCTGTGGCCACTGTCTGCCAGATTAATGAGCTTTCTCTTATCAGAAATCTCTTCCTTGTACTTACAGACCATGATCAAGTCACCTCTTTAGCTTCCTTTGTATAAACCAGATGCAACTTCTTGGCACTGTCACCTATCACAGAGATGTATGAGGATAAATACACACAAGTTGTGATCCTCGCATGATGGAAGAGAATTTCCACAAGTACAAGTCATTATTCAGAGCTGTTGACTGAATTTATCTGTACTGGACATAAAATTTTGATAAAAATTCACTGTCTTGAGCAGTTATTCCTCTGCTGTTGGCCACACAAGTCAGACAGAACAGTTTCAATTGAAAGGCACAGAAGTGTGTAAATGTTCATGTGGATCCTCTGAGAGCTTGTGCATGAACCTTCAAATTACTTCAGAAAACCTCTGTACCCGCAAAATGCACCTGCTTGAATATTTGGGAAAAGAAGTATTGGGGCAAAATCAGAGTCAGGTTTTTCCCTGAGATCCTTCTGCTCCCAGAAGGAGGGGCAATATGATTTTGGCAGAACATGCACACCCACAACAGGCTTCAGCTTTTCGACAGAGCTCAGCACCTGGGTGAATCCAGGCTGCTCCTTGGGAACCCCTGCCCTAGCAGGTTCCCTGAAATCATGCAGTTTAATAACAGTGCTTGTTTGCAATCTGCAGCCTGCACTCCATCCTCATTCCAGCTCTTTGGCTGTTGTCATTTTATTCTTCACATGTTTTCCCTTGACATCCTTCAGCAAAGTGGAGACTTATTTCCCTTTCCCCTCTATCACATGAGAGCTCATAAAGCAGCACGACAGGCAAAAGATCTGAAGTACTTTAACAAATAGAGCAAGGCAGCTGAACCAGAAAAATCAGAATTAACTCAGTTCCATTCTTGCCTGGCCATTCTTGGCTTTCCTATTCTCTAAACAAACATACTTCCCTCAGCTTGAAATTAGCATCCCTTTTAAATGTTTTCACACTCTAAAATTGTTTCTAAATGTGCATATTAGGTGGTGAAACAACTTACTCTGTTAATCTACACAAGCTAACATTCATCTCAGCAAAAGCCTATTATATTTAATATGCCTTCTCCTTCATTGCTCAGGATCATAACACTCAGAAGCACTAATGAAACCATCAAACTTAACTCTTTACCTGGAACTAGAGCAAGCTGGAAAAAAAAACTGGTGGTTTGGGGAAAGTTTTTAATGTAACTGCACCCCAAAAAAGCCAGGTCTGTCCTGCCCTGCCTCACCTGAGGGCCAGCCTGGAGATTCCAACAGACCTTGCTGTCAGTCACTGAGTTTAACAGGACAACAGCTTGGGTGTCCAGTGGCAGAGCAGGTGTGCAAGGAAGACAACAGCACTCCAACCTTTGCCAAGGCTCCTGCAGGGCACAACGCTCTGACCACTGGAAGGAACTCAGTCCTGCTACAGTTAAACCACCTGCAAAAGCAACACAAGCTGCACCAGCAGAAGACCCTCTTGCAGGTGTCAGTAGTGTCCCTACAGAAGAAAACCACGGGATCTGTCCGTGATTTTTCACATCCCTTCCTGGTAAGGCTGCCTGGTAAACACTCTAGATCTGGGGCAGAATACAAAGTGACTTTCAGCTGCATATCTGTCAAGGACACAGAGCGGTGACAGGCAGGAGTTTGAAAGCACTCAGCTGCAAAATGGGAACGGGGTGATTTTAGGCATTAGTTTAATCCATATCCGAGACAGAATTGGGTCGCACTCCTGGGAAGATGCTCACAAAGCACTGGCCAGGGAGGAGGCAGACAGGGGCCTTTGTCTTGTTTACCAGCACACTTCCAACAGTGAAAAGGCTTTGCTAGAGCCATGTAAAGTGTGAAGTCCCATCAGGAGGTGTCTGGCAGGTTTCAGTGTGCTCTTGCATTGTTCCTGGGTTGTAACTGCAACGAGTAAAGAGATTCTGGTAATTTATTTTGGGCAGAGAAGGGAGAGGGCAGGTTTCAAGAGGGTTTGGAGAGCTGAAAGGCAGGTAGGTGTGCTTGGGGCACGTCAGGGATGCTGTGGGTTGGGTTGTGCTGGATATGCACACATTTGGGACTGGGGATTGCTGGTGGGCTGCTACCCCTGTGGTGGCAATGAGACAGTGTGAACAGCGAGGGACCTCCACCATCCAGCTCAGAGCAGTGTGGATCCTGCTCACATCACTGCTGCTACTCCACAGGAGAGAAGGGGTTTGGGGGAAGCTTCAATCCGTGCCTCTGCAAAGCAGAACCCGTGCAGAGCCCCAGCACCTGGCACAACGGGAAGGGATGGGTGTGTCTGGCCCCAGTCACACCCATCTCCCCCAAACCCAGAGCTCAGAAATCCAGCCCAGCTGGCAGGTCTCTGCCTTCCTCCTCTCCTCTCTCTACCTGTGTGTTTGCTGGGGGTGGTGTAACAGGGTCAGAGAATAAATCAGGTGCTATATCAGAGTGTTCTATCCCTGACTGTGTAAAGAGCAGCTTTTGTGACTTCCTGATGTGATTTACCATACAATGACAACCTTTAATGTCCACCGGTGTTATAATCTACTTTATCTTAATACAATCTTCCCCTGCTGAACCCTCCAGAGTCTTAACAGCTATTTTCAATGGAGTTTTTTTTATTATTATGACTTGATACTGTGATTACTGTCGCACTCCTGCTCTTTGTGGAAGGAGAAATTAATAAGTTTTTTCTTAAGCACTTTGCACCCGAGCTGAATACCAATCAGCCTTCAAGTTGGGTTCCTGAGCCTGCTGGATTCAATTATGAACCTTTGCTCTGACTTTCCACGACACAGCACTTTTCAGGTCAACAGCAAGGCAGCACATGAGGCCCTGCTCCACTTCCCATAGGCTCTCCTTGTGGGGAGGAAATGTAACAGGCACTGAGAGGGGGAATATTTGACTTTTTGTAGCTATCTCCCCAGACCTGTTCCTGTATTGGGACGCTGGCCTCATCGCACCTTGGAGAGGAGGGTTAAAGCACTGCCATTTTTATGGATTATTCTGCTCCTTTGCCATCCTTGCTCAGTCTCCCCAGCTCCTCTCAGAGCTCTCTGCACCTTCCTTTCTCTTGAGGAAATCACTGCTATTAGTCCAGACCACATCTCTGCTCAGACAGTGATGACACTGCACTCTCTCAGTAACAAACACATTCCACTTGATGAGGGTCAGGCCACACAATCCTTTCACATTACCCAGCCCTGCCACTTAAATCCTAACAGAGATGGAAGAGGTTCTGCCTCTGCACACAGGAGCTGTTTCTCTCTACAGTGGAAACCACTTAGTTCAGTGTCTGGTCCTTTCTTTTCCCTTCTGCACTCACTAGAAGAGGAGTCAGAACCTTCTGCTCTCCCTCACTTCTTCCATCTCCTGCTGAAGAGGTGTCTTCTGCCTTTCCTGGTCTCCACATCCCACCAGTGACCCACTCTGAGGTATGAACAAGCCATGAAAGGGGAATTTGTGCATGAGATGCCACTTCTCCCACAGTGATGTCTATGCTTTCACTACTACCGACGCACTTGCTCTGTCACTGAATTGTTTCACCGTTAAAGGTGACAGACTGGCACAAATTTCACTGCAAGGAAAAACAGAGTGACATTGTGTCCCTGCCTTGGGTTGGGCTCTTCCCATTTTGAACCTTATTGCTACTGCAGAGAAAAAAGCTTCCCTTCTTCCAGGCAGCATTTCACACCTCATCTGGATGAGTGTAATTGGGCACGAGAGGGGCAGGAGAGGAAGGGGAACACATTTGGACTCTCATTTTTTAGTTTTTTTTTTCTTCTAAGCACAGGTCTGAGTGGACCCAGCCTCCTGCAGCGGGGACTGTGCGTGAAACAGATGCTGAAGCCAGAAGGCTTCACCAACTGAACACC
This sequence comes from Empidonax traillii, assembly GCF_003031625.1. NCBI lineage: Eukaryota > Metazoa > Chordata > Aves > Passeriformes > Tyrannidae > Empidonax > Empidonax traillii. The sequence goes on along the minus strand of NW_020955299.1, from coordinate 1,732,247 downwards.
CACAGACACCACTAAACACAACCAGCCAAAGGCACTTCCCAGCTCACTGTGGCACAAAAGTCTACTTTCCAGCTGGAAAATCCTACAGGAAGAGATCAGGGCATTTCCTGTGCCCGATATCCTTTGTCAGTCCCGCTGCTGCTCTTCCAGGATGATCAAACCCCCTCCATCTCCCAGCCAGGCGGCTGGGAAGGCGGCAGGATAAGCTGGCTGTGTGAGCAGCCAGGCTCGGAGCCCAGGCTGCACAGCCAGTGCCAGTATTGATCAGGAAAGCTGGAAAAAATAAACAAACTCCCTGTAATTAGTCAACATGATGGATGCCAGTAGGTTTGTTTGCTTCCTGCGAAGATGCCAATAGCCCAGCGGAGCAAACATCACCGTTATGAAATAAAACCATGCAGGTAATTAAAAATATCCTGGCAGGACTACAAACAGGAACATCATCTATTAACTGTTTCAGTGGAGCGTGAGGGAGAGGATGCTGAAGATCCTGTTTCATTTGACGGGAGACAGATTTAATGGATACTGAAATGAGAGCTGAGCCAGTAAGAAATCACGTGGAGTTCGACATCATCCTCTTTTTCTGCCACGAAATATCCCCTTGGATATTACAGCATCCTTGAAGAGCTCAGATGAAATCAGGGCCCCTCTGCACTATTCTGTATCAACACCTCAGAGACTTCTCTAAAAAGTGAAGAAAAAAACGGGGAGGTGCCTTGCAAAGGACATCAGGCACCTTTTTGCTCATCTCTGATGAGCAGCCTCCACCTCAACAAGCCTCTGATAGTGGTCCAGTGAGGGGCAGGAACAGGGAGCACCATAACCTGTGTAAATGCATTAAGCACCCCACCATACCACGGCTGGCATCATAACAGCTTCACACAGCTCTTGCTGAAGCCAGAAAAATGGAAGTAAAGGCTTCAGTGAGACTCAGGCTTGGCAGGAAAAATCGCAGATTTTTGACAGCTCCGTGATAAAGATTGTAAATAACTCAGATTTCCTCCCTCTGCTGTACCAGAAAAATATCATTCTCCTCTCAAGGATCGTGATCAAGCAACTGTGACCTTCACGGGCATCAATATTAAAGGGCAGCTGCCCTGGACAGCAGCTGAAGAGGAGATTTTGGAAGGAAGGTTGAACACCTGTGTCACATGCAGCACAGGTGAGACAGGAATTAAGTCAGAAAACAGCATCCAATGACTAAGGGGGCCCTGCTGCTGCTCCTGCCAACAGTCAGGTGGGAAGCCTTGGGTGACCTTTCCCTGCCTCAGTTTCCCCTCAATCACAGGGCGATGAATTTGTTAATGCTCCCACAGCACTGAGGTTTAACAGGCAATGCTCTGGGCACGTGAGCCATTTCTGTGGCTATTTCCTGATGCAAAACACTGACATGAGCATAGATCACAACAAGATGTGATACTGGGTGGGTAATGGGAACAGGCAGAGAGGCACAGATTAAAGCTGTGTCGATTGGGTGACTCACTAGATCATTATAGTCACCAGGGCTTAAAGCACAGTTTATTTATAGCTGCTTGTGAGCACGGAGTCCCTGGATCTCAGGATGACAGCTGGGAGAGGAAATGTGGATTTTTTATTATTCTACCTCTGGGGAATGCTTCTTGCTCACAGGGAGAGATAATTAAATCAACAATTAAAGCCATAAAGACTTCTGAATCACAGACAGTGCTGCACTGTACCCAACCTCTCCTGCCTTGCTTGGGGAGTGCAGGGCTGATCTTGCTGATCTAAAAGGCTTAACTGGTGAATGGAAACCACGGCCAGCCAAACCTGGGTGGTGGGAAGAAGCTGGAAAAGCAGCCAGGCTGTCCTGGAGAGGTGTGAGGTATGCAGGGGCTACACCACCTTCAAGACAGCTCAGCTGGAGCCCAGATCATCTGTGGAGGCTCCCACACTGCAAAAAAATTATAATGATTTTTTTCAAACTGTGTAAGGGCAGGAATAGCATGAAACTCTCCTGGTGCGAGGAATCCCTCCCAGTACTGCTTCTCCAGTCAGCCTGGGAGCCAGAAAAAGCAGCACTACAGGGCCTGTCCAGCTCAAATGGAACAATGCCACTCATATTCTTCACCACCAAGAGCTGTCTCTCACCTACCACTACAAAAAAAAACCCCCACAGACTCCTTTACCTCCACACAACAGGTAATAAATATTTCTTAGTGTTTATAAAAGCATCATTAGAGAAAATTTTAAGTGCAGTAAAGAAAAGGCAAGGCAGGATTTCTCCTAAAAGCCTTTTTCATGGCAAAGCAGGCTTATCAGTGGAGAGGAAAATTCCCAAGGCAGCTTGTATTCCAAAACATGTGGGAAATAACATCTCTCAATGACTTTTCCCCAGCACAAAAGGGTTTGTAACAACACTGCTGACAGGATCTGAAGCTGGAACTCCAGATTTTCAGCTTTGACAATGGAATTATTGCACATTATTCTTTCTGAGTAAATTAAAGCCATTAATCATCATAATTAGTAACGCTCTGTGTCAGTGATATGGTAACAGAGCTAGTCATTATACTGTGCTATAAAGAAGCTAAAGAATGATACTACAGCCACTCCACGGTGCTGCTGTCACTGCCTGGCTGTGGAGGAGGATGTTAATGCCCAAGGCTTAAGAAAGACACCAGCTTCAAAGAGATGTGAGGGCAGCAAGAGATACCATGCTGGCTTTAAAGCCCCTGGGACGCTGAGAAATAGCAGAAAAGAACAAATTCCTCCTTGCTATGATTCAGTTCAAAGCACGGCAGGAATTGTTTTGGCCCACGAGGTTTCCATGTTGATTTATACCTGGGAAAGGCGGCATCGTTCGAGTGTGAAGAGAACTCCAGTCACATCTCCTGGGCTGCCTGTGGAGTTTATATTGCAGCTGCATTCATAATGTGATTATCAAGATCTACCTATTAACAAACGAGTGGCAGATTTTGATAAACTTCTCTCACGATGCAAGTGCCTTATACCAGCCCTGAAGGTGTAACACTCAGACACGTCACAGGGGTCACAGCTGAGCCTTTACAATCTGTTGATGCAGCACCTTAATCTGGCTCTAGTCCACTTTTATTTATTTGGGTGTAGTTAAAGGCATATTCCCAGCGGCAGAGGCAGCCCATGTGCTCAGTGCAATCCAACCAGGGAAAAAGAGGCCCCTGGTGGTCCCTGCCCCAAAGACCCTACTCACCATTTAAATCACAGCAAGTAACTTCACAGCAAATAACTTTCTTCTCCTTCTTTTGCAAGATGTCTCTGGAGAGATGGGAGATTTTCTTCTTCTTTTTTTTTTTTTTTTTTTTTTACCAAACAGACTTGTTACTTGAAATCAGTTAGTAAAATGTTTCACTAATTTCATTTTCATTCCCACTCACCAGTCACGCTGGGTTGCTTAGTTACAATTGTCATTTGGAATTATTTTTGCTCCATGACTCCACAAAAGATGAGCTCCTTGATTGATTCTGATGTTGATGCTGACAGAAATTGAATATAAAATTTCATTTCCTCTTGCCTAGCGTGATTGGATGGTATGAATGTTATAGAAAGTGAACACAAAGGAATCAGTCTGGACACTTCCCTCATAAAGGGAGTATGTTGCTCCCAGTGATGTCAGTGAGACAACTTGCCTGGGGTGTGAGAAGGGCCAAAGCAGATGCAAAGAGATGACTCTTTGTCCTTTTATTCTCTGATGGGCATGTGCCTGAAGAGACAACGTGCTCACATACACCTGTGCTTGAGAAGATGCCATTGTCCTGTAGCAGCTGTCCTTACCTGTCACACTCCCACAACATGCTCTCAGGAGAGCCCACCCATATGGGATACAGCAGACCCTCAGAGAACAGTGTGTTTCACTGACCTGCACTTTAAATCTTCACCCCAAAGCAACAGCTCTCACCTTCGTGCTTCCTCATCCCCCAATCTTCAGTACCCCCTTTCCTCCAACACGTGTTCCATCCATTCTCCTCACATCCCATCTTTCCCCCACACGTAAATTTGCCACCCTCCCACACCAGCTCCTTCTAAACCAGCCAGATTAGTCAACAACAGCATTTGGCTCTCTAAGTCCGGTATTTCTTGTGTTGTGAGCTCCATCTAGTGCTGTACCCGCAGCCTCATCTGCAGCCCATCCTGACACTGCAGGCGGGGTTCGGTGTGCTGGGCACGAGGGACCCGGGATTGAGCAGCACTGGGATAAAAAGCCTTTCTGCCTGCTGGAATTTCCCTGCACAGATCGCTCCAAGAGCTGCTGTGTGGCACAGGCAAGGAGCCAGGCAGAAATCGAGAGGAAAACAAGGACTGCCTTCGTATCCAGCACGGACAGATCCTGGCAATTGTCTGCAATGAGGCATCTCCCACCCTGCTGCATCTGTCAGGAGCTGATCCTTTTGGAGCAGCACCTTTTCAGCAGCCCCACACAGGATGGGCTGGATCCTGGTGCTGCAGAACGAGTTGTGGATTTGGTTGAACCCCAGTGGCTGCACAGCCTGAGGGGGACTGCTGTTTCTAATCACCTCCTGCAGCAGCTCCTGGGCTTCCTCTCCTGCCAGAGCAAAGCTTGCCATCAGCACTTGTTAAAACTGAGCATCAGAGGCCAATAAAAAGATGTCAGAGAAGAATAAAGCAGTTTTCTCCCTGCAGATCTGGCTGCCTTCATAACTGCATGTAACAGTGGTGTGCAAAGCACAGCCCTGAGAGGACAGTTCCAGTGGGACCAGGATTTGGTGGAAGCTCTCAGATTGCTGTGGGTGCCACGGGGCTGCTGTGCCATATCTCATTCTGACTTCTGACCACTACACACTTTTGGCTGACACACTTTTTGGAGACACAGGCAAAGCTCTGAAGATCAAGGAGGATCAGATTCCCAGGAGGGGATGAAATACAGCTCCTGTAGGCCTTCAAACCTCCAGATCGCTTCCTTTCCTTAATGACCCTCCTCCACTGCACCCTCAGCCCGTGGTTTCCATGGACTTATCTGTCCTGCCTGATTGCCTCTCCACTCTTTTTGGCCAGGTCCCAGTCCATCAGAGGACTCAGTTCTGAGCACAGACTTCAGTGAGATCTGGCTCAGACAGCTTTACAATGACAACTGTACCATAAGAATGCAGAGACAAAGAGAAATGCACATTAGGTGTCCTCCAGCTGCTCTCCCCCAGTCCCTCCCTCTTTGGCAAACTGGCAAATTTGGCTTCCTGAAGACATAGTAATGGGCCATCACCAGGGAATAAGAGGTGTAAATGAGATTATTTATTGCAAGCTGAAATCACAGAAGTTCCACAATACATTGGAGTGCAACGTCATTTACCTGCTTTAGCCCATTCCCACTTTGGAGTAACAATTTCACAGTCAAATCTGTTGTTTTGTATTTAAAATGTTCTGCCTCCCCATTCCTTCTATTGAAGGGGATCACAGTACTCTGAGACAAAGTGTTCAATAGATTCTCAGACTGCAGAAGAATAATATAAGCCTAAACCAGATAGTTCTTTAATTTCCAGAGAAAATAATTTACCAAGATATTCTCAGGCAAAAGAAATATCTCTCTCTCTATATCTATCACAGTGTTTAGGATTTCATCCCTCATTTTTGTAAAATGCATGAAAGATTCATGAGTTATTCAGCTGCTCTGAGTTCCTGGGATATTGTTAATAAACTTCCCCCTTATTCCTATTGTTACATCTCATCAGCCATTTCAGCCATTTCAGGTTTTTGAAGCACAGAGAGATTCTTTTTTGTCGAAGTATTTTAATATCTGCTTCGCAAAGATGAACATCAAGTTTTTCTATTCCATCATATTCATCATTTTCCACTTTCCCATCATAACTTAGGAGCCAGGCACATTAATCCCTTCTTAAGACAGGAGTGGAGTTGGATGAAGGGAACCTCTGAAACCAGACAATGAATCTCTACAAGTGCTGCAGCCCTTAAAGAATTCAGCGAAGGTAGCTTTTCCTGAGAGTAAATTCAGGACTATTATCACCACAAATTACTTACTGATGCACTGCCAGCATTCAGTTCTGCCAAATAAAAGTCTTCACAGGCTTTTGAGGGCCCATCCAAGTGTAAGTCTTGTGCAGCAAAAAAGAATGCTGGGATTTGACTGTTCTCAAAGACAAGGTTCTCTTCCTGGACCTATTTCCACTCCCTCCTTCCCCCCCAACACCACTCGTTCTCAATTCCTTGGCAATTCATCCTGTGAATGTCAAGGAAACCTCTCAAGGATTGTGGATAAGCCACAAACTCTACCCTTGGCAGACCAGAGGCTTCTCTTTCCTCCAGACTCTCGGAGCTGAGATGCAGTGCTTGCTCTAAGTCCTCCTCATTTCCCAGAGGATGGAGCTGCCTTCCCTCAGCCACAAGACAGGCTTATCATCAGTTCACGGTGTTAAAGATATTTCCAAAAGAAAACAAACAACAAATCAGAGGAGTTCTTGCCGTGGTTTCCCAGGAAAATACAAAAGGAAGTTAACCCTATCAAATACGGTTTATCACCCACAATCTCAACTCTCCAGTTTAAGCTTCCAACTTTCCATGCCAAATCTTCGGGGTTCCCTCCAGGCATGGTCTGAAGAGCTGTCCAGGGTCCAGGACACGGCTGCTCAGCCTTATAATAGAGATCCAGAGACATTCTCCCTGTCAGAACTAACATAGAGATATGTACAGCTTCTCCAAGAGGCTTCAGTTGGAGCAGATTCTGCAGAGCACACAGTGGATGAGCCCTTTAGATTTTAATCCTTTTGCTTTTAAATCTCCTTTTCTTCACAGTCTTATCATGCACTGCAGCATTTCCAGTGATAAGGCCCAAAACAGAAGGAGGTAAAATTCCCCTGCAGACAAGAGCAGAACAAAAGAGAGGAAGTTCTGATTCAGCCTCTTGTCAGCAAGTCCTTCCTAGAACCAGGCCTGGGGAGATCACCGAGGAAAACATCTAAACTGTCACCTTAATTACTGACAGAAGCTTTCATCACAACAGTGTCTCTGTACCTCAGTCTTAACAGACCTGTCATGACAGGGCTCTGGCAAGAGGAGGATGATTATTCCCATTTTACAGATGAGATCAGGAAAGGGAAACATCTGAGCCACTAATAGACACAAAACCTGTTCCTGAGCAAAGAATTTAGCATGACTTGCAAGCTGCAGACTAATGCCTGAACCACTGCTTCCTCCTACAATTTACATCCTGAACCTCAGCATGCAGCAAATCTTCTCCCTCAGTAACACTCTGCTCCCCTTCCCAGGACAGATCACTGCAGATTTGCACTCACTTTTGCTGTTTGAGGCTCTTAGCGCTGAGAATCCTCTCCCACAGCATATCAGTGTCATTTTTGTAGGTGGTGGCATCATTCAGAGCATCAGCCAAGCAGAACACGAATCATCACAGACTGATCTCACAGCCTCATAATCCCTGTCTTCTCTGCACCCAAGTGATCCAGCCTGGGGCCATCCAAAGGTGTGTTTAAGCACTGTGAGGGAGCTCACTTGGATGTCAGAGCATGAAGGCACAGCACAATCTGCTCACTCATCCCCCTGCCTGCTGTTTGTGTGACCCAGGCGGATCAGGGGCTCATGAAAGCAGGGGCACTCCAAGCAGAACTCATCCTGGGGATTAAGGAGCCAGCTTTCCACAAACTTGTCAGAAATCATGAGAATTAGCAATGCTCGGGGTTTCACTTTCTTTTTACTCAGAGAGCATTCTGTTCTGAATTACAGTTGGCAGCCACAGCGGCCACCTCGTTTGGCTTTGTCAGGGTTGAATTCCATGACATTCAGAAGGGAAACAACACATCTTCCTTAAATCAAATCACCTTGGACACAGGTCCGGAGCAACTCTGGGCAGCTGCTTCTTTTGTGAGGAATTCCAAGGAATAGGAGCAGTGTAGCAGCAAACACCTTTGGGCTTGGAGATTTCTCAGTGTGTTTTGGCAAAGAATGATCTTATATTGCTCTCCTTACCTCTAAACCCATCTCAAAGCAGCCAAAAAAAAGTGAAGGACCATCAAACAGCTTCACTTTCTGGTTCTTTTATCTGTGACACTCCAAACCCTCTGCTCCAGCCCGCTGCTCCCGAATTTCCCTGCTGGCTCTGTGGAATGTGCAGTGAAGCTGAGAGGCTGCAGACAAGCCCTTATCCTCCACTGGAGGGAATCAGAACAAGTCAAGCCGTGTATTACAAGTGCATTTATAGTGGCATTTAAGAGAGATTCTCCTAGATGTTTTAAGAGCTGCAAGAAATGAATTTTACATCTCTTGCCAGGCGTAACACCCCCGAAATACTGCTTTACAGTTTTATCTATTCCTCCCAGGTAGGCAACACACAGAAAAAGAAATCCAACTGTGCATGAGACAGAAATCAAATTTGGGAGCTCTCAGCTGCTTTTCTCCACGGCACCATGGTCCTTCCTTTGCAGCATTTAAGCATAGTCAGAGCACAGGTTGTCTCTGCCAGGGTTTTACTGAGCACCTGTGAGAAAATTCCATTAACTCTGAATGTTGACAAAGATCACCCCTTTGTATCTCCAAAAGGCATGTCCCACACTGTTTCACTCTGGATGTTATTCTCTTCTTTCATAGGAGATCATGCAGAGCAGAGCTCTGTGAAGCCTGTCCCTGTTCATTGCTCACCAGGACGTTGGGGATGTCCACATGTGAGCCCTGAAATAACCATTATCACACAGCTCTCACAGTGCAGCCAACCCAGCTGTAACTTCAAAACCTGCAAAGAGAGAAGACAACCTGGGAATTTTTGCTAGAGCAGTCTGGGGACTGTGGAAAAACTGGAACCTTTCTTGCTGAGTAGACTGTAGCAGAAAGACATCTCTTGGTAGCAAAAGGATCTGGCTAATACCAAAACAAACAAACAAACAAACAAACCAAACAAACAAAAAAAAAGGCACTGGAAGTTTAGGGATTCTTTAAGAAAACCTGGGGATAACACAACCTAGAGGATATAACCAGGATTTGTCCTGTAGGGAATTCTCCTATATAAGGTAGATTTGCAAACTGGGAGCTCTAGCCTATAGAGGTCACTTTATAGAGGCAACCTAGGCAGCTCCAGAACCTGTGGAGTTCAGCTCTGGGGGCATTTGAAGTCTGGCCTGTTCCTCTGACTCCCATCCCTGTAAAGTCTGCCTGTCAGAAGGGGGAACTTTAAATCATTCACTACCAAAACTTTCCATCACAACTAAAACCTTGACACACTGAGATGGAAAGAGAAGAACTTGCACCAAATCTTTAGAGAGAAAACACAAAGCAAATTTATTGTCACTGTCTATACAGCATCTCTTTTTATTACCCTTTCCTGGGAGCTGCTGGGATTTGCAGCACTCAGCATCCTTCAGTGCAGGTGGGAGGAGGGGAGGGCACTTGAAGCACGACAGGGGGGACAGGGAGGTTGAGGAGGAAAGCAAGAGGGATGCAGGTGTTCTGAGCACACGAGGTTTACAGATGACTCACTCAGTAATGCCCCATCACCGACGCTGCTGCTGCTGCCTCAGCTGGACAAGCTCCTGGCAGACAGGAGGCAGCTGGGGAGATGGATCTGCTTTTCTGTCAGTCATGATCAGGAGCCCACTCGCCCAGGCAGGCACATGAGTGCTCTGCTGTGCACTCTGAGGAGTCACTGGCAGCATCACACATTCCTGCAGGAGCTTTCCCTGCTGACCTGGCAGGGAAGGCAGCACCACTGCTGCACCCTCAGTGCCATAATCCTGCTGCTGCTGCTCTCACACACTCTTCATGCTCAGTGGGCATGATTACAGACCACTCCTGAGCTCAGAGGAAGATGGGGACTAAAGTCTCTCAAGTGTTTTCAACCCTTTTTCCTAGAAACCACTGTGAGATGAGCAGCCCCTCTGCCCCTGCACAGTGTGGAAGACTCCCGGAGGGAAGTGCGTTTATCTGGATCACAGCACCACACACGACATGAATCCTCATGCCCCAGTGCCACAACCCCTACAATAAGTTCAACATTGCAAAAATAAAAGATGATGCCTCTTTGTTTTCTCTTCAGGCCTCGTAGCTGGTCCGTGTCATCACCTGCTGGCTGTTTGTGCAGGGAGTTTTTGTGCTTGTGGATTTCCGTTCCTGCCTCTGGATCTACAATAATCCCATAATTGTGATGCCAAGCAGTGGCTGAAGACCATTTTATCACAGTCTGTATAATGTGTAAATACCATTAAGTTAGACGGATTTTCTCATTAATTCTCCGTCCCGGTGACAAGCCAGGAATTAACACAATTGATTTTCCAGTCCCTGCTCATTATCAATCATCCAAGAACTTAGTCACATTTCATCTGTCCCACCTGGGTCCCAGCATATATCTGTAGACTTCAACATATATTAAACTAATAAAAAACAACCATCATCACAACCTCTGTACTCAAAACCCAGACAAGAACAAACTGTGTATTTTCCTCACTCCTTTGGTGGTAAACTTCCCACCAGGTACCAGTGTCCTACAGAGAACCAGCAGTGGCCAGGTTAAGGAACAAATTCACTGTACACTGTAGCCTGTTGTGCTAATATTTTCTGTCTTGCAAACAAAATAAAAGCACTTCTCTGACTTGTTCTCTAAAAACTTCAAGAAAACAACAATTCCTGGAGGAAGCAAATTCAGGCACCTGAATGTGTTGGTCCCACGTTCTGCCCTATCCTAGAGGGCCTATAAATAAAGGGCCTGTAGTCTTTTAAAATCATCAGCACTCTTTGGCTTAACTGGATCCAAAAAGTACTCAAGACAGGCTCAGAAATGAAATTATCACTGGATAATAATAACCTTTATGGAAGCTATTTAAGGCAATTCCAATCTTTTTTTATTAGGTGACTTTTGAAACTTCCAGTACAGGGAGGTGGTAGAGGTTTGGAATACTAAGCAATAAGAGGTTAGAAGAGTGGTTCAGTGTGGGAGCTGTTTCTCCAGGTAATTGGATTCCCAAGCCCTGAAAGGTCATGATCTCAGTTTACTCTGCTGGGACAGAAGGTGCCCAATTATTCTTTTACCACATGATCCAGCACAGGCTTTGGCATTGCCTGCAAGAGGCAGTTTGCAAATCATCACAGCAGGGGAAAAAATAGAGATGTTGCAGATAGAAGGAAGTCAGGCTTTGATAGCTCATCTTCTGCCCACTGGAACAGAGAGTGGGGTACACCCTTCTCCCAGCAGGTGTAAAGAAACAGCTCTCAACGTGCACAAACACAAGAAAACCTTTCTCCAGAGGGTGCTGGTGGGCAGCTTGTATGCAAGAGCTGCTCCAGTGTAAACAGAGCCAGGCACAAACCTCTGGCAGCCCACCTGGCCTGGGCTCTGTTGCTCTGTGGTGTCAGCTCTTTTCCAAGGTTATGGCAGAGAAAGGCAGTAGCATTAGCAGGAAAGCACGGGGGAAGGGGAGGTGCCCTATTCTTTACAGAGAGCCCATATTAAATCACAAAATAATCTCTCAAGAGCTGTGAAGAATTTGGCTGCAGCACAGAGGAGCTTGTAAATACGGTGGAACCAAGCTCTTGTAAAGCATCTTCACAAATGCAGAACAGAGAGCAAGTCAAACACTGCCAAATCTGCAGGAAATTACAGGAACCATCAATGGGCTTAAATCTAGTCCTAAATAATAATTTAAAAAAACTAGGAACTAAAATCATCAAGGGTGTGTAAGCATCACCTCACAGAAGTCCATGATGTTCATAGTCCGGATTATACCCGGTGTGTTCTTTGTAGTAGTTGTGTTTTCAGCAACCACTGAATGTCCCATGCAAGGACTCTACCAATGGATGAGGAGTGAGACACTGGACAGACACTGGTGCCAAGAGAGGAATAAAGATCACGGACAACCAGACAAAATGATGTCACCTTCCAGGCAGCTGTGGTGGTTGTGGCAGCACGTGGAGCACTGCAAAAAGAAAATCCAACTCTTATGATTTCTGGAGACAGACCACACCCATTGGTTTGTTAGTGTGGAAAAGGGCTACTGTATCCAGGTGATTTTGCAAGTTAACTTCTTCTTATCTGAATCCTCTCACATACCAGTGCTGTCTCAGGGATGACATTTTGCTGGGTTTTTTCCCTACACTGCAGATCACAAAGGTGTGCACTCCATTAGGTGAAAAGAATTTCTATTAAGTGTGCTAACAGCTTTCATGAGAAAATTATGGAGACTTCTTAAGGTTATACTGGAACAAAACAAAAAACTCTGTCAGAAACCAAGGCTTTCTCCTTCATCAGTGGCTGAGCTCATTTCCCCCTGCAGCCTGGTAAATACATCCATTCGTGTGTAACAAGTTTTATGGCAGAATTCAGGCTTGAACAGATTTTTATAGCCCAGCCTTGAACTCAAACAAGCACAGAATCCCAATTTGTGAGGCAATAAGAAAAAGTGCAGCATCAGCCCCCAAAGCCCTGATCCAGGACAAAGCACGGGGACACTGGTGATGCAGTGAGGTGACAGGGATCAGGGCTGAGCTCAGTGCATTGCTGCCAACTCCCTTTAATCAGAGCTCCTGACACATCCCAGCCAGTGCCCAGCACCTCTGGCAGATCCTCTCAGCCCTGCTGCAGTTCCAGCCTTGGCTCCCCATGTACAGCTCCCTTTGGTCCTGTCTTGTAACCACCTATAAATGCTGTTCTGCCCAGCGAGGACGTGCATGCTGAGCACTGACTGAAATTATATTCATGGGCCAGGCATCAAGCCAGAGGACTCTCTTCACTGTCACTCACTTGGCAGTGACTGGAACAATTTATAGCGAATTGAAGGGTAAGGACTTGATAATGAAAGTATTTAATTTCCACCTCTGATTCAGCTGCCACCTGTAAAATTGCAGCCAGGAGTGGGCTCTGGAAATACGCTGGGAGACCATCAGCCTTTCCCCAGGCACTGCCTTCACCTTTATGGCTTTACTTCTGTGCCCACCCCCATCGGCTTTGTCATTGTAAACGACTCCTGATTCATTGCCACAAGGACACGGTGACACAGCTGTTTGCATCCTTCACAGACAGGTATCCCCTGCACAGCTCAGAGCTCCCAGCCCTCCCTTGTCCTTTGCTGTCACCCCAGGAAAGGGGAGGCAGTGCCTGCTGGAACCTTGGGACACCATATTCTGTCTCCCATCAAGGACAAACAAAACTGGAGCACGGGCTTTTTTGGCTACTGACGTTTTCCAAATGCCTGTGCTGGTTTTGTGAGCAGTTCCCCTGTCACAGGGGCCGGTTTCTGACATTCCCACCTGGATTGGCACCATTTGACAGTGGCCCTTTCCATCAACGCCAGCCCCACTCCCAAGGTGCTTTATGACACTATTTATGACAGACTCCTTAAAGCTACACAAGCTCCACAGGCAACATCTCTGTAAGCAACCCCCACACCCTGACAATCTGGGACAACTTTACTGTTAAAGCTCTTGTTCTGTACAGGAAAACTGAACAATCTGTTTCCACTGTTCCCATCCTAGCACAGACGTTCCTACAGCACTGCCTCCCTGGGACTCAAACCATTCCCTGCCTCCCTGGGACTCAAACCATTCCCTGTCTCTTCCCTATAGACAGACAGGGATTCACAGAACCTCATTTCCCCCCCCAAAACTGTCAGCAGGAGAATGGTGACTGGGATGGCCAGGTTTTGAATGTAAGAGAAAGAATCCCCATTAAATTCCATTTTTCCTAGAAAGTGCAATGCCTTACTTCAGTAAATGCTGAAAACACTTCTTGCCTTTAACTTTTCCTCACAAAGATGCCTTTTTATACAAGTCAGAATGCAACACACATTCTCTCCCACACACAAAAAACATATGGATCTCTAGAAAACAACCATTTTTCCCTCCTGTGGGTTAGAGAGATTGATATTCTTTTTATGTCTCAATCCTCAGGAGACATTTAGGGCTCCTAAATGACTGAGATTTGTTTCCTCACCATCTGGAGATGAGTTAACTCTCCGTGGGAATGATCAGCACTCTCAGGTGTGTCCCTGCACTCAACCCTTCCTGGCCCAGCACTCCTCTGTCCGTGGGTTACCCCCCATCTGGGACCTGCAGAGGCTGCAGAAAGGGACAGAGGAATTTAGGATTTGGCTGTTTCTGGCCATGAACATTTTGTTCAAAACTGGAGATTGCTACACACAGAGCAATGTCCTGCTCAAGGGTTTCCCAGGACATCAGAAGACAAGGAGCACACCATCAGCTTTGTGAAAAGGCTGAATATCTCTGGGTGAAGCAGCACTTTAAACAATGCTAAAAACCCTAATATAGGAGATTATTTTTTCTCTAGAACACCTGAATTTCTGTGTATCTTATGCAGGAATACTGAGCCACTGCTAAACTGGAGTGGTTTAGGTTCAGCTTCCCCAGCTCATCCTTTCTCCTGCATTTGAACAAGTTAAAATCCTGAGATCCTCAAAAACTAGGTAAATTGGGATATGGATTTTAGAACCCAGGACAGAGATGGGGAAGCTCTGTGTGCCACAGTGACCCACTCTTGCTCCCAGAACAGCAGGTGATTCCTGCCTTGCAAGTTACTGGGGAAAAAAAGAAAAATCTTCTGACATAAAGCAACCAGGATTTCAGCTTCAGAATTTCTTTAATACACATCTGTCCTCTCCAGCTCCCTTCTTGATCTTTGCCCTTAATTCTTCTCTCCCCATACATGTGCAAATGTTGTTCCACTTTCTCTGGAAACCTCAGCTACAAAGGTTTGGAGAAACAGGGGATTCGCTGAGAAAGGAGCTTTACAGAAAAGCCTGCAGCACATCACTGGGGAGGGAGCCTTGTGTTTCTGGGTGGCTAATTAAATCCTGCTTAAGAACTAATTTAAGGAAGAAAGACCAGATGAAGAATGGTGTGGCACAGCATCAAATGTACTCTTAAGGCGTTACTGGGCTCTAGAACACACACACAAGGCAGCACAGGAATATCCAGTGTGTTATTCCCAACCTCTCCTTTATTTATATTGACTGGAGCTCAGGTTTATCCAGCAGTAGAGCTATCCCCCTCCAGGTTAAAATATGACTCAGCTGGGGCATAACAGTGGCCTTATGCCATACAGAAAGTAATTTATGCTCTATCTGAAGTCATTTCATCAACCCTTGGGACAATGGCTAACGAGACCAGGAAGATGGTTTATTAGACCCTCTTCCCATTAGGTCAAAGTCTGAGAAACTGCTTATTTCCCAGGGCAGGGTGATTTGTGCAGATTGCATCTGCAGATGTATTTGCAAACGCTGCATGGGATGTAAATTGCCTGAATTTGGCCTTTATATCAAGCAGGCATTTTGTTTATTCCCTTACCACTGTAAGTCAGATGATTTGGGGCCCAGGCTTTGTTTTTTGGCTTACTGGGACACCTAAAAACATGCATCTTTATTCTTTGTGCTAAATCAGTGACAAGGCACACGAACCAAACCCCTCCCTAAAAGAACTTCGTGTTCCATCCACTCTGAAGAAGACCAGGCTTTATTAAAATTGCTGGGCTGTTCTGCATTCCCCAGTTAACAAACTGCCCATGGATGGAGCAGTAGAACAAAGAGCAGGTGCCAGGATCTTGGACAAGACATCTGAGAGGGGCCACCCAAGAGTCAGACTGGACAGGGCAGACCCCAGCATCTGTTGCTGAGCTCTCAGCACTTTCAAGCTCTTGGAGCAGCATCAGATCCTGTGTTCCAGTGAGGTTCTCCCTGCTTTCCCTGACAAACTGCCTGTGACACCTCTCTCAGCCAGCACGTTCATCTTGAGCCATTATTGACAGAGCCATCTGATGAATGAGCAGATTCTCCTCCTTGTTGTTTCATGAGAAAGCAGCACCATGGATTTTTAATTCTTCAAATCACTCAGGCCCTGGCAGGCTGATAGGAAGTCAGCAGAGGACAGTCAGGGGTTATAGTTTTGTTTGGATTCGTTTTGGTTTTTAAAATACATCTGGGTCTTCATGTGCAGGGGTTGTGAATTGTGGTGTGTGAGCTCTCTCAGGATGGTGCATGAAGGAAACCTGGGACAGATGCCCAAACACAGGTTTCTTTCCAAGGCAATGGATACACTTGGCTGATAACCCCCTGTGCCTGCAGATCAGTGAGATGAATGTTGGAGCAAGTCTCTCTCTCTCCCAGCTGACCCCAGGGCAATGTTCACCTTTGTCCTTCAGACAAATCCATGTGGCCACTGAAACAGCTGGATCAGACCATGGGCTGCCCTGTGATCTAATTATGCACCAAGGGTAAGCACTGGCAATACTGAGCATTGACTTCTTATTTATCATCATCATCATATGTGAAAAAACCCCTTGATAAATGTGTTCATTTTGGGTCCTACTCTGAGCTCCACAGAAACACGAAGACCTTATTTCAGACAGTAAAATCCAGGAATTATCCTGTCCAGCCCTGGGCCTCTTCCTGTAGACATACAGCTGCAATAAGCCAGCCCTGCTGAGCTTTATTGAATGTTACACATTTTAGGCAGTGCTGGGAGCTATAGATTTTATCTGGGCTAGATATTTAACTCCCCCTTAAAATGAAAAATAGCTTTAAGAAGCCAGAGCAGCATTTCATTCCTTAAACACCTAACTCAGCAGGCTCAAACTCCAGGTATAAAGAGACTGAAGGCGATTCAAATTAAAATAATCTACCAGTGGCCTAAAAGACAAACCAAGATGTGAGGGAAAAGGCCTAGTTATTAAAGTACAAGACTGTACTCTCCTCCAAGGAGCATGACCTTGATTAAGCAGCAGTGACAAAGCCCACTCACCCAAGTAATGGGGGGAATATAGTCCAAGCTCCTAAAAACACTATCAAAGTATTAAGGTTTTCCACTGGGGATCCAAGATGTGTTAAAAGCACATCTCACAGAGCGTGCAGACACTGCTCCCTTCCCCGTATGAGTGTACTGCCCCTCATGCACAGCTTGCCCCCACTCATTTGAAAGCTCAGCCCTCAGCATCTGACCAGAATGAGCTTAATAAGCCATCAGCAAAGGCTTCAAAATGTAAGAGCTGACTGGGTTTCTTCAAATGCCCCTTTCTGCCTGTACCTGCCTGGGCCAGGAACATCTGCCCAGCCATAATCTGCACATCAGAAATTCATCTGCAGCCATTTATCTTCCAAGATTCCTTACGACAGAGGAGACCCGATGAGGTACAACCAAACCCTCAGAAATCCTGCAAACACAGCTGATGCGTTGCTTCCTGCAGGGATGAGGAGCTGCAGGAGGGATGGAAGAGCAATGCTGCCCTCTGTGGGCACTCGGAACTGCAGCCTCCCGCCTCGGGAGGATCCTGGAGCACAGCCCGTGTACCCTGCAAT
The DNA here is from genome assembly GCF_003031625.1 of Empidonax traillii. Lineage (NCBI taxonomy): Eukaryota > Metazoa > Chordata > Aves > Passeriformes > Tyrannidae > Empidonax > Empidonax traillii. The sequence continues at coordinate 1,714,989 of NW_020955299.1, read as the reverse complement.
TATCTCCAAACGCAAAAGGCACACTGATGAACTACTCTCAAGTCTGCCATTGGTAGGAGCTGATCACTGCTGCTGAACTGCTTGCCTGGTGATAGGGAAGGACAGGACTATGGGACTCATAAAAGGACTCTTAGACAAGGAAAGGGTATGATTTTTCATGCACTTACACTATAAACATGGTGGATGAAGACCCCTCTTCCTTTCGTGAAGATGTTTTAATCCACGTGCAAAAACACAGCTTGAGTAATATAAAAGAATCAAACACAGCATAATTAACAGAATGACACTCAGACATTTTATTGGGTCAGAGGGAAGGCCGGGAGGTGCTTAAGGACACATTCACAGATGGCTACAGACCTGTTCATCTACCAGTGCACACTCATCACACTGCAATACAGCTCTTCAAGAGAGACCTGAAAGAAGTTTTTAAAGTTTATATTCAGGGAAAGTACATGGGAGGACAGGGAGAAGAGGAGTAGGGCAAGAGACCCAGCATCCTTGTCACAAAGCAAACCAGTAAATTGACCTCTCTCACTACTCAATGATTACATGTGAGGATTATTTTGGTCTAATTACATTGGTTAAGTTACCCTTTAGGTTAGTTCATGTCTAAAATGTTTTCTAGTACTAACAAGCTTTTTGGAAAGCACACAGAGATAAAGCACTTCTTACTTTCAAAGCTCTCTATGACAGTGATGTCAGCTCAGCATCCCTGTGAGGTAGGCAAAAATCAGCTGTTTTCTGAGACACAGAGAAGTTAAATGACTTCCTCAAAGCCACAGTGAAGAATGTGCTAGTTATTACAATATCCTTAAGAACCTGGAATGATACTGTTTGTCACAGACAGAGAACTGGAGGCAGCCAGCATCTGCTGTAGGAAGGAACTACCAAATTTCCATCTCATTTTTTATTATTAAAATACTTTAAACCCCCCCTGCCCACCTTGAAAAGTGTTCCACAGACACGTATATGGACTAAGGAGCTGTTTCATGTGAGGAACAAAAAGCACTGGTCCTTTCCAGCAGCAAGCAGACAAACCACCCAGGAAAGGGTAGCCAAGATACCACTAGAGTTACATACTCTATGATCACATCCCAGATCTTACAACCACTACAATTATGGATATCAAAAATATCAGCCAAGTGTTAGTTACTTTAAGGAATTCAGCTTAAGCACTCTAGTTTCTGTAAAAGGAGTAAGAAAAAAAGATAACTAAAAAAACCAACTTTTGAAGTGATAGCTATTCAAAACCAAGCTATCACAAAAGAAAGCACACAGCTACTACAAAAGGTAGGATTAACTTAATAAGCCTAAATATCCCCATTGCAAGGTTAACAGACTGATCAGCTCAGCCCTTATCCCGAGAAAAGCTTTTGGTTTGCAGAACAGTCAAGTGAGTATTGGAGCCAGGGCCTTCTTCATTCTGTAGATCCACAAAGAAGTAATAGTAGAGACTCTGTTATGCATGTCTGTATTGAAAACAGTTTCCAAAACCTCCTGGATATGTCCCTCCATCCCACTTCTACATTTTCTTCCCATGTTTCTAATCTAAAGCAGTTGCTGAAGTCCATCTCCTCTCACCTTGTGCCCAGACAGATTAGAGAGATCATCTGCTCAATTTTAATAAAAGATAAAACCATGGCTCATCAAACAGGCCTGCAAAGAACCCTTCCCATTGACTTCAGCTCAGCTGTAACAGCTGGGTACCACTGAATAACATAAACCCAGTCACTGAACAGCTGGACTGTGCAACCTGGTACCACCCACTCAGCTTTCTACTGAAGTACAACCCACTGAACAGGACACCTGGCTCTTCCAGATCAACACCACCAGGGTACAACTTCCCGAGGACACACGCAGGGTACCACCCAGTGAGTTTATTGCTACTTTATTGCTCGTGTGTAAATGCCCTGCAGTGGTCAGCACTCCCTCCAAAGCCAGGCCGTGCTCCAGGCACCAGCAGCTCGAGTTCAACACCTGCTCAGCTCTTCTGGGCCTTCCACAGTTCCTGCACACAGAGTTCTCACCCAAACCCTGCACACAGGAAATAAGTGGTTTTGCTTCACCACAGAAGAGAATTCCAGTTTCCACTGAGTTACACAGTATGGATCAAATCCACCTCCGCACTGGAAGGCACACTTTGTCCTCGTTGTGTTTGCCGTGTTTTTCACAGAGCTACATAACTGCTGAAACGTTCAGCTCTCCAAAGGGCCACGTGGACAGCAAGTGGCAAGAGCTGCAGGAGAAAACAAAGCAATGCTGTAAGCAGCAGAGTGGGGGAAAGGGGTGGAGAACATCCTTTCAGAGCTCACTTAATTGTGATTCAGTGACGCAGACTCTGGACTCTGTTAGGAACAATCTTGCTAAGGAAATTGGTTTCTTCCTCTCCACTCCTAATTTTTATGCAGAGCCAATGCAATAATCCAGATTTGGATTTTCTAACCCTGTATAATTCTCTTTTGCCAAACTGGGCTCCTTATAATAAGACATACTCTGGGCCTCCAAACAAACAGAGAAAAACAAATGAAAAAAAAAAAAACCACACATTTTCCTAAACCAAGAATTTGTTCTTCCACCCAAGTGTCCATTAATCCACAGGCATTCAGAGAAATCTGGCACTGTCAGCTCCCCTTTAACTCCAAAACTGTCATTTCTAAGCAAATGCAAAAATAGAAATCATTTGTTTTTCTACACATCGAGGGCTTTCCAGTTGCATGGTTTGCATTTACAGCTTCAGCTTTTGTGGCAGAATACAGATTCACTGGTTTTGGCTTAAAATTTGTGCAGTGGGCTAATCGTGCTCCATTTTAGCACCACATTCCACAGAGATTTATAACTTTGAAATTTCTAGACTGTAAGGAAGAAGCAGAAGCAACAGTTAATGACTCTAGTGCATTTCGTGGGGCTTGGAAATAAAAGCTCAAAATCTGGCTGGGAAAAAACAAACAAAAATCAAAGCACACAACAGATGAAGTGACAAGAGAATGAAATAATAGCACCTATGCTGTTGTGATGCTAAACATTTGGCAGTGTTTTCTGTTGACCACACAGGAGCCACTGGACTCCCTGACCATGGTAAGAAAAGAAGTGATAAGAGCAATCATTGTGCTTGTGAAGTGAACAGAGAGTTTGACTTGAGGCTTCAGCTTTCACTGAGTTGACAGTGAAAAAATTCAGTGGCAGAAGGATGAGGTTTTTTAAACATTCCTTCACCTCATGTCACCTTGCTCCCCCTGAGGCAAAGCCACCCAGTTCATCCCTTTTGAACAACCAACCAAATCACTTTTTTACAGTCTGTTGTACAAGCTGACCAAGACCAGAAATGATAAAATTCACAATAAACACTGCGAGACAGTCTTTCCATTCCCCCCACTGTCCACAAAGGGGTCATTTACCCCCCAAATCCCACATTAACTGGCAGGAATACTGGCTTGTGAGGCCCAGCTCTCAGCAGGCAGTGTCACAGCTTGGGCAGAGCCCCGGCTGGTGCCAGTGTGATGCCAAACACATAGAACAGCCCCAGGAGGAGGTTGAGCTTGGCTGTCCGCTGGGGGATTTTGTTGAAGCTCCGGCTGCGGAACTGCCTCTCCAGCGAGAAGGCCATGGGGATGGTGAGCAGCGGCAGGGCCATGCTGATGGTGTAGCGTGTGGCCAGCACACAGAAGATCAGGTAGGGCAGGAAGAGCAGCGCGGCGTAGAGGATGTAGGAGAAGGTGGGGCCGATGAGGATGGCCAGGGTGACGATGCCCGCCTGCCGGTCCGACTCCATGTCCCGCGTGTTGTTGCTGTGCAGGATGGCCTCGGTGCTGAGGGCCAGGGGGACGGCGTAGAGCAGGGGGGACACCGACAGGTACCCCACCTGCACCGCGTGGGCGAACATGACGGCCAGCGGCCCGAAGGTGATCAGGATCACCACGTCACCGAGGGCCACGTACTTAAAGCCAATCCCTGCGGCAAGACAAAAGAGAAGGAAGCATCACCAAACAACTCAAGTCTGACAGAAAAGAGTGAACAACACAACAGATCAGCCCCTTCCCACGAGATTATTGCAAAACAACCAAGGCACAAGCAACTATGGATAAGAAGCACGTTAACCCTTTTCTTCCTGTATCAGGAACAGGGAAGGGAAGCAGGAGCAGGGAAGTGATTCTTCTCCTGTATTCAGCACTAGTTAGGCCACACCTTGATTGCTGTGTCCAGTTCTGGGCTCCTCAGTTTAGGAAGGACGCTGAGGTGCTGGAGCAGGTCCAAAGAAGGGCTATGAGGCTGGTGAGGGGACTGGAACACAAGTCCTGTGAGGAGCAGCTGAGGGGACTCAGTCTGGAGAAGAGGAGGCTCAGGGGAGACCCCATCACTCTCTGTAACTCCCTGACAGGAGGTCAGGCTCTGCTCCCAGACAATCAGCAGTAGGACAAGAGGGCACAGTCCTAAACTATGCCAGGCGAGCTTTAGGTTGGACATTAGGAAGAAATTCTTTAAAGAGAGAGTGATGATCAGCCATTGGAATGGGTTACCCAGATGGAGTCACCATCCCTGGAGGTGTTTAAGAGGAGACTGGATGTGGCATCAGTGCCATGGTTTGGGTGACAAGGGGATGTTGGGTCAAAGGTTGGACTCGATGATTCTGTCACATTTATATTCAGATTCACAGCACACGGGACGCAGCACTTACCCCCGGTGTAAAGGAAGGAGCTGGAAAGTCCTCCGAAGTAAATCAGCGCCAGGTGCTCCAGCTTGAGTGTGGACACCGCGTAGAGCCCGGCGGCGCAGATACAGCCCACGGTGTACAGGAACACCCCAAACCGCACCACGTCCTGCGGCTCCAAAATCTGGTCCACCAACGTCCTGTCGTCGCTCTTCTTGTGATCGATGCCCTTGGAGAAGTCGTAGTAGGTGTTCACCAGGTTGCCGGCGCCGTGCACGGCCAGGACGGTGACAGCGCTGCCCAGGAGCAGCCCCGGGTCCAGAGCTCCCTGGGCGCGGTAGGCGAGCGCGCTGCCCAGCGCCACGGGGGTCAGCGAGGCGCTGAAGCTCCACGGCCGCAGCGCCAGCACATAAGCAGCGCACTTGTGCCTCCAGCCGCCGGCAGCGGCCCCCTCAGCGCCCGCCAGTGCCGAGCCGCCGCCGTTCCTCTCGCTCCCGCGGGGGCTCTCGGCGCTGATGCTGATCTTCTGCACCGGCTCCGCCGGCCCCATGCTCGCCCCGCCGGTTCGCAGCAGCAGCAGCAGCACCTAGAAAGGGAAGGGCCGTGCGTTATCGGGGCGGCGCAGCCCGCGGCCGGCCATGGTGGCCTGAGGGGGGAGGCGGGAGCGCCGCCATTACCAGCCCTACCGCCGGCCCGCCCCGGCCCGCCCCGCCGTCCCCGCGCCAAGGGTTCCGCACCGGCCGGCACCTCCCGGGAAAAATTAACCGTCCCGCGGCGGCGAAGGGGTCACCCCGCGACACACGCCGATAACCGGGATTGGAGGTGCCATCGCTATCATGGAGCTCCGGCGGCCGCCGCGGCCGCTCCCGGGGCCATCGCGGGCGGCCGGACTCATTTCGGCGGCGAACCGCCGCCCGCGCACATGCGCACAGCGCCGGCGCAGAGGAACCGCAAAGATCATCGACATCCCCACCCCTGCTGTGGGCACGGACACCTTCAGCGACCAGCGGGCTCCGAGCCTGGCCTTGGGCACTTCCAGCTGCGCCAGGGCCTCACCTGGCGAAGAATGTTTTCCTGATATCTAAATTTTCCCCTCTTTCACTCTGAGCCCGTTCCCCCTTGTCCTGTCACTACAGTTCCTGACGAAGGGTCCCTCTCTGGCCTCCTTGTAGCCCCTTTCAGGTTCTGTAAGGCTGCCCTGTGGTCTCCACGCAACCCTCTGTTCTTCCATAGGGGAGGTGCTCCAGTCCCCATCCCTTCTCTCCAGCGTCTGACGGCACCACACAGCTCGCCGTCACTTGCTGACAGTGCCTCGGTCAGACCATCCACGTCGCCGACAAAGCTGCTGAGCAGCGTCAGCCCCACACGATCCCCAAGGGATCTGTCATCACTGATCTCCACGTGGACAATGAGGCGCTGGCCGCAGTGCGGCCGAGCAGCCAGTTCTTTATCCATCCATCAAACCCCTTTCTGTGCAGCGTGGAGCCCGGACGGCGGTGTGCGGGCTGTGCGGACAGCACCGATCGCCCCGCACCAGCCCGGCACACCCCCCGCGCTGAGGCCCCGCCATGGCGGGCACCGCAAGGAAGGGCGGAAGCCGGCGTCTGGGGGGCGGGCCTAGCGAGCCAGCACTGCCTTTTTATTGGTCACACCTACTGCCACTCACTCCGCCCGGCTCGGTGATTGGTCGGCGCGAGGCTGCCCTTGCGGTTCCTCTGGCGAAGGGGCGGGGTTGCGGGCGCCCCTTCCCTTTTGCCCTTTTTCTATTGGCCAGAGGCCGTGCCCGTCACGGCGTTCCCGGGCGCCCATTGGCCAGCGGGGGCCAGCGGGGGCCGGCGGGCGCGGCGGGGCGGGCGCGGGGCCCGGAGCGGGGGAGCCGGCGGGGCCGGGGCGGCGGCGGGTGAGTGAGAGAGAGAGACCGGGAGAGCGGCGGTGCCTCCCTCCCCTCGGCATCGCCTCCCTTTCCCCGAGCCCCCACTGCCCTCCCGCAGCGCCCCGCCCGAGCCCCCGGCGCCGCGGCGGGGCCCAGGCTCAGCCCTCCCGCAGCCCCGGCCTGCAGAGCCCCCCGGGTGCAGGCCTGGCGGGACCTGCTGCCAGCGCGGCCGTGAGGGAGCCCCGGGCAGGGGCACCGGGCAGCGGCGACGGGGAGCACCCCCCCGGCTTCTCCCTCGTCCGCGGGATCCTCTCCCGGCTGCCCCCCCACCCTGTGGACCTCTGGGGAATGTCTGGGGAGAAGCAGTGGAAGTTTTGGTGTCAGTGCTCGGTTTGGGCTTATGTAATATGAAAATAGCGGGGCAGGGGGGGTGGTGGTGTCAAGCCTCTGAAACGCTCTTGGTGTAAAGGAAGGCCCTTGAGAAAGTTTGGTTGTGTGTCGTGGTAGGAGAGCCCCGGTTGCAGTGGTTGGTGTTGCTATAAGTGGACTTGCCGTCTGTAAATATCTGCTGGAGGATGTAATGCTTGCCAGGCCCTGAGTGCTGAGTCTGCCTTGTGTTGGCATAACACTGGGATTTCCGTGGAGAAACTTGGGTGGAAGTGCTCAAGGAGGAGTCAGATAGGGTAGTAGTCTAATCCTGGGAATGATTGTGCCTACTTACTGTGGGCTAATTGCAAAGCCCAGCCTGACTCTGCTCTTTTTCAGCTGTTGCATGACCCTTGATTTAGAATTAGATCACCACGGGGCACCTGACCTGCTGCAGCGTGTGTTGGTGTTTGAGGAACTGGAGAGCAAATAGGCTGGGGGTCAGGATATGTGGTGATTGATACAGTTTTATCACAGGCCTAAGGAATTCACCCATTTCTTGTAATTTTATGCTCTGCTGGCACAGCACCCCTGTGCACACCACAGGATGTGTGCTTAGCAAACAGCCAGCAGGAGCAGCCTCAAGGAAGTAGCTCAGGTTTTTCTATTCAAACAGTAAAAAACCAAACATGTCTCTCTGAAGAACTTGCAGGACTTGATGCCCCCGGGCCCCACGTGCCACCACCATGTCGGGCACCGTGTCCATCCTCCAGCAGTTCGCCAACGGCCTGAAGAGCCGCAGCGAGGAGACGAGGGCCAAGGCTGCCAAGGACCTGCAGCACTATGTCACCATGGAGCTGAGGGAGGTGAGTGCTGCAAGTGGGGTCGTTCCTCCCTCTGTGTCCTCCGAGGGCTGGCTGCTTCGGCAAGGGAGGTTTTTGGAATAGGGAGGCTTGGCCTCGAGAGAGGAGATGGGGCATAGCAGGGAGCTTGTCTTTGCCCCAGCGTGGAGGAGAGGTGAGCTGGTGACACAAGTGGGTGGTCAGGCACCACGGGATATCCAGAATAAATAAACTTACTGCATCCACAGCACATGAAAGAGATGCTGTTTTGTGTTTGTAATGGGTGGTTGACTCAATTTCTTTCTGTTTAAGTGATTTAAGAAGTGCTGTCTTTGTGGAGGTTTTGGGGGCAGGAAGGAGGGAGAGAATGCTGAAAGCTGATTTGAACTTTTTGCTTTTGCAGATGAGTCAGGAAGAATCTACCAGGTTTTACGATCAGCTGAACCATCACATATTTGAGCTGGTCTCTAGCTCTGATGCAAATGAAAGGAAGGGTGGCATTCTGGCTATAGGTGAGTGAAAGGGCTTAATGCCTCTGGTGAGATTTCTCTTCATGCATCTGTCTTTAGGGACAGATTTTCAAAAGGAATGAGCTTTTATACTCAGGGCCTGATGTCTGACTGCTCAGTAGGCTGGGTCTGTGCTCGGTGCTGGGCTCTGAGAATCTGTCTGAAGTGTCAGCATGGGAGCTGCTGAGTGCTCAGAGTGGCTGAGAACCTGGTGCTTAATGGGCCCTGAGCTCCTCATGGGAGGGGAGCATCAAATGTGTTGAGTGCTGAGCACGTGAAAATCCTGTTCTGGAGCTCAGCTGCAAACACTTTGTTCTACCCATTTATGTGTGTCAGGGTGGGCTGACTTTCTCCACTCTCTTCTGTCTCGGGAGGCTGATTCTTGTTATTTAAACTTATCTGTCTCCATAACAGCAGCTTCCATCCCTGGGAAGTGCTTATGAGGCTGCTCTGGTTCAGATCAGCTGCTCCATCAGTGGCTCTGGCTGCGTGTTTGCTGTGAGGTGGCAGAGCTGCATCTCCTGGGGAAGTCAGCTTGCATAAATACTTTGCCTTCCAAGCAGGTGGCCTGTGCTGTAGCAGTTACTTCTTTAATAACCGAAGGAGGTGTTTATGGTTTAGGCTCACAGAGCTAATCATCCAATCCCAACGTGTTTGAAGACAGTGAAAGTCCCTTAAGTAGAGATATATTTGTTGACATTACTTGATCTTGAGCTGATGGTATCATTTCAAAATAGTGTCTGTGAATTTAGTGCTGTAGAAAGGTACTGGCTTGTCACCCCTGGACACTGATGGCCTCTTTATCTACAGAGCTGGTACAACCCAGGCACTGGCACTGAAAGCTTCTGTCACGCTGCTGCCTGTGAAGTGCTTCCATCCTGGCCAGGACAGACCATCTCTAGGGCTGAAGGGGAGAGCATTTCCTTGGTCCATTCAGTCTTTGACTTCTCTCTTGAGGCAGATCAGCCATAATAGTTGCATGTGGATGGATGCCTTTCTATTGAGAATGAGTCTGTGCTCTCAGGGTGGATATTTTTTTTCTCTTTTAAAACTAAAAATGTGGAAAATCCATGAAGCTACTGAATGTCTTTTCCTGCTCACTCAACAAGCTCAGGCTCAAAAGAATGGTGGCCCTTTCCTATTGCTTGATGTTTGGTTTTTTTTTCTCTGAGAGGAATTAATGGGAATCTTTAAGGAATGGATAGGGAACACTAACTCTCACCCAGGGAATTACCTGCTGTCTGCCTCATTGACTCTTAAGGAGAGCCTACAGCATTGCTCCCTATCTCTGCAGCGAGCCTCATTGGTGTGGAAGGAGGTAATGCCACCCGAATTGGCAGGTTTGCCAACTACCTGAGGAACCTGTTGCCATCCAACGACCCCGTGGTGATGGAAATGGCCTCCAAGGCCATCGGGCGGCTGGCGATGGCTGGAGACACCTTCACAGCTGAGTACGTGGAGTTTGAGGTGAAACGGGCTCTGGAGTGGCTGGGAGCTGACAGGAATGAAGGGCGAAGGCATGCAGCTGTAAGTGACCTTTCTATTGTCCTCACCTGTTCTGGAACGGGATGGTTGGGATCAGAGAACAGTGGTGGGAGCTGTGGAAAAGCTTTGGGAGTGGCTGCCAGTCTGTGTGTGAGGAGCTGTGATGCTCTCATGCCACTCAGTGCTGCCTCATTGCTTTTACCTCAGCCCAGTGACTGAAGAAGGCTGAGACACCGTCGTGTAGGAACTGTAAAATGTGGAGCTGGAAACAGACTCGCAGCTATCGACAGCCTAAATAAATGATACTACGCTCCACGAGTTACAGGGTTTGTCTCTGGGTGCTCATCCTCCAGATTGTTCCTGTTTCCCTCCCCACCTCCAGGTTCTTGTCCTGCGGGAGCTGGCAATCAGCGTGCCCACCTTCTTCTTCCAGCAAGTGCAGCCCTTCTTTGACAATATATTTGTGGCTGTGTGGGATCCCAAACAGGCCATCCGGGAGGGAGCTGTGTCTGCCTTAAGAGCCTGCCTTATCCTCACCACGCAGCGCGAGCCCAAGGAGATGCAGAAGCCCCAGTGGTACAGGGTAAGAGGATGAGTTTGTTTTGAAGCAGCCCCTCATAACACAATGCAGATGGTCAAGGGACAGTTTTCAGAAGAACCTGTGTCGGCTGTGTCAGGAAAAAACTGCCTCCCCACGAAAGGGCTGGAAACATAATGGGTTCCAAAATGAGTAGTTGCTTTAATGCACTCTAAAAGTAAGAAGGAGACTTAACTCCTTCAAGAATCCACAACTCCATCTGTGGCTCATTTTCAGCTGTTAAACCTGACCTAGTTTTACAGCCATACAGTCATCTATCTACTGTCACTTTTACTAGCAGATGGTTTTATTAGTGCAAATAAAACCTAAATGAGAAAACTGAGAATTCTTTAGTCTGAACCTTCGCCTTGCTGCCATTGTCACAGGAATTCAAGCTTCATCATATCAAATAAGCCTTGGGCAGTGCAAATGTTGTGAACTTGGATTCTTTATCATCAAATAAGTGCTGCAGATATTGATGGAGCTTATACCATGCTGTTTGATTAGTGCTGTTGAAAATGCTTTACAGCAGAGTCCACAACCTCTGGGTGAATCTGAATTTTGTTGTGTTGTAGTTCTGTTATTACTCAGTTGAGGTTTGTGGCTACTCTTGGAAAATTCAGGGCATCAGTAACTCCTGACTGGTAGTGCTACTTCATTTCCACAGGCTCTGTTTCTTCATTATCACTGAGATTTGTTTTCTTTTCCCCCCAAGCATACATATGAGGAGGCTGAGAAGGGCTTTGATGAGACTTTGGCCAAAGAGAAAGGAATGAATCGTGATGACCGAATCCACGGTGCCTTATTGATCCTCAACGAGCTAGTGAGAATCAGCAGTATGGAGGGAGAGGTGAGCAAAGGAACAAGCTGGGGATCATAGGGATTGATTGACAGTGTGTAGCAACTCTGCAGGCTGTGGAGATATCCCATTGTGTTTGCAACGGGGTTACTGGGCAGAAAAGTCACCTGAATATGGAGTCAGAGCATTGATTATTACAAACTGAAGTGTGTCAGAGAAATGGCAGGGACAGGTTTGGGCTGAGGAGGTACTCAGCTCTGATGGAAGGGCTATTAATTGGATTAATTACAATGAAAAAGAATTTTTTATGGAATGAGGACTCTGTTGCATGTTAGATGCCCAAATATTTTTGGTGGGTTTTGCTCGGTTGATGTTTTACAGCCATTTGGATATCAATTCCACAGGATGCTGCTCAGGAGATTTGGGTAGCACTCTGCTGGGAGTATCTTATTCACCTACTTTTGATTTTTTTTAATGCTCTCCTGCTTTGTCCAGCGCCTTAGAGAGGAGATGGAAGAGATCACTCAGCAGCAGCTTGTGCATGACAAGTACTGCAAAGACCTGATGGGCTTCAGCACCAAACCTCGGCACATCACTCCCTTCACGAGCTTCCAGTCTCTGCAGCCCTCCCAGTCCAACGCTTTGGCTGGTCTGCTGGGGTACAGTGCTCACCAAGGAATCATGGGCTTTGCAACCTCTCCTGTCCCAGCAAAGTCTACTTTGGTAGAAAGTCGATGCTGCAGGGATCTGATGGAAGAGAAGTTTGATCAAGTAAGTGTTCGTTCTTCAGCTTGTCTAGCAATGTTCACAACATCTCCTCTGGCAGAGCAGTTGTCCTCTGTGTCCTTACTTAGCAGGCAGTTCTGCCTAGTACTGAATTGAGCCTTCAAAACTCAGTAATTATGTGTATCCTGGCTTTGTCATTGTCTTGGAGCAAGTGATTTACTTCCTCTGGAAACAGTTATCTTAATTATCCATCTTTCCGATGGGCTCTGGAGCCAAATGTCTGTAGAATGCCTAAAAGCACCCAGGTAATAAACATTTGTACCAATGGCCATCCCTCTAAGCCCAATCTATCTCCTTTCAGGTCTGCCAGTGGGTTCTCAAGTGCAGAACCAGCAAAAATTCTTTGATCCAGATGACGGTTCTTAATCTCCTCCCGCGGCTGGCGGCTTTCCGTCCTTCTGCGTTCACAGGTGACAAGACAGATGGTTGGATGTTAGAAATGTTGCTGAGACTGGGCTGGAAGGTGTCCAGCTCTCTTTGATCCAGATGAGCTTGTGCAGGCAATGCAGCAGACGAAATGTGGTGCCTGTGAGATGAGCACATTCCTCTGGGGGAGGACAGTCTTTTTTTCTGAATAAGTGTGACTTGATAGCTGATACCAAAATGTTGCTCTGATGGAGAAAAGAGGTTGAAACCTATTGACTGGATGCTGTGATCAATACCATAACACGTAGAACCTCCTTTTTTTTTCCCTCAGCATGTCAGACTTAAGAGTAGAATTCTGCTCTCTTGCTCCCCCTCAGTGTATCCCAAATATCATCCGAGTTCTCTTCCTTTTTCTCTGTTACAAGTGCTAGGAAATATCAAGTAAAAATGGGAAATACCTGCCACCTTTAAAGCAGTTCAGTTGATTTATCAAGCAAGTTTAGGAGAGTATCAGAGCGGGAGACAAGTCACTAAGCTGCCCTTAGTGGGTTGGAACAACTTTTGTGTCATGCACAGGCTGCCACTGATCATGCCAGCAGATTTAATACAACTGTGTCTGTTCCTTAAGTTTTACACTTGTAACAGTTTTGTTGCAAGTCTGATGCAACTGTATAAACCTAAATGAATCTAATATCTGTGTTGTTTTCTCTTGTGGGCAGCTGATCAGTATCTTCCAGACACCATGAATCATGTTCTCAGCTGTGTGAAGAAGGAGAAGGAGAGAACAGCAGCCTTCCAGGCCTTGGGTTTGCTCTCTGTAGCTGTGAGATCCGAGTTTCAAGCTTACCTGCCAAAAGTCCTTGAAATCATAAAAGCAGCTCTTCCCCTGAAGGACTTTGCCCACAAGTAAGTGTGTGAAAGTTGGAGGAAGGAATTGAAACACCTGCTCTTTGAATTGTTTTTGTGATGTGGGATTGAATTATTGTATTAAAATCAGGAGTTATTTCTTTAAGGCTGATAACGCAGAACAGGATGAGGAAAGATGTTTGGCAAATATTAGCTCCTCCTAATGAACTCCTCCTAATGTGATCCCTTTCCAGGAGGCAGAAGTCTGTGCAGGTTGATGCCACTGTCTTCACCTGCATCAGTATGCTGGCACGAGCCATGGGACCCAGTATCCAGCAGGACATCAAAGAGCTGTTGGAACCTATGCTGGCTGTGGGCCTGAGGTAAGTACAAGGCACAGGAACATATTTTCCTGCTAGCCACAGGATGGCATTGTTGGCCCTACAGAATGAGAGTCTTCAGGTTGAGAAGGAAGATTATTGCTTTTAAGTGATCTTTCAGAAGATCAGAGTAGCTGTTTCAGTTTGAAGTGTTAATGCATCTGTTGGATTACTTAAGAGCATTGGTATCTTTCACCTTTGGAGCTGACAGTTCCTACTGGAAGAATTAATGAAGATTTTAGTATTGGAGGCTGTGGAGAAAATATCCAGGTAGCGCTGGGCTGTTTAAATTACAACCATGTTATCACCTAGAAGCGAATTGAGTTACCTTTTAATTAAAAAGGGCAAGTGTAACGAATTCTTTAGCTTTGTAACTGTTGTAGCAGTGTGTACTGAGGTCCTGGCAGTTTACTCACCAAGTTCATAGAGGAAGGTCCTGATGTGCCTGAGTTCACACAAGGCCCCTGTCTGTGCTCTGCTGGCAGGTGTTGCTGTCATATGTGAACGTCCACTGTTATCTTCTGGTGTGCAAAGGCATAACTAAACAAAAAGGGGAAATATGCCCCTCATTGCTCCTGTTCTGATGACTCTGTCTGATTCCTGCCCTCAGCCCTGCTCTGACAGCTGTGCTGTACGACTTGAGCCGTCAGATCCCCCAGCTGAAGAAGGATATCCAGGATGGGCTGCTGAAAATGCTCTCTCTTGTTCTGATGCACAAGCCCCTGCGACATCCAGGCATGCCAAAGGGCCTTGCCCACCAGCTCGCCTCCCCCAGCCTCACCAACATCCCAGAGGCCAGTGATGTGGGGAGCATCACCCTCGCCCTTCGCACGCTTGGCAGCTTCGAGTTTGAAGGTAAATGAAATAAGGGAGTGGGGTGTAACACTAGAGCAGTGGGGGAGAGCACAAGCAGCAGGAAGGCTCTGAGAGCACGTTCTTTAAACTCCTGTTCTGTGGTAAAACCGGTGATGGAGGTGTAAACCCGTGTTTAACCCCCCATCTTTCCCTGTGCAGGCCACTCTCTGACCCAGTTTGTGCGGCACTGCGCAGACCACTTCCTGAACAGCGAGCACAAGGAGATCCGCATGGAAGCTGCCCGCACGTGCTCGCGCCTGCTCACCCCCTCCATCCACCTCATCAGTGGCCACGCCCATGTGGTCAGTCAGACAGCAGTGCAGGTCGTGGCCGATGTCCTCAGCAAACTGCTCGTGGTTGGAATAACTGACCCAGGTTGGTGTGGGGTTCGGAGAGAAGGGTTCTCCTACCACAGGATAATTTTATTACCATAATGATATTAAGGCTGTTATGGAATTTGAACATATTTGCCGCTAAGTTAAGCTGTCATTCTTTATAAATTAAAAAGAAGTCTCCTGATTTCTCTTCCCACATCTTGATTTTTGAAGTATGAATAGAACAATAGTGCAAAATGCTCCAGCTGTGCCCTTGGTAGTCCTCTGAACTAGGCAGATCCCTGAGACTTCTTTTGCTGTTGTTCTGAGTCATGACCTCCAACTTTATCATTTTGGGAGGGATTGGCCCCTTCTGTTGAATCTTTCTACGTGATTTTTTTTATTCTGTCAGTTGAACTCAGGTTGCCATGTTGCATCTGGAAGTGCCACTTGCAGATGCAAGAGATTGGCACTTCACAGGCCTGGTTACTGGAGCAGTACTGAGCAGCAGAGTTTGACCTGACCTATCCCGTTTCTCACACACTGAAGTAGCGTCTCACTCTCTTGGCATTTCCCTGAGATTGTGAAGGTTTTATTTGAGGGTGGTTTGTGAACAAAGGCAATAAGATGAACAGGAGTTTCCTTGCATTAAAAGAGACACAAATGTGTTCTTGCAGACCCTGACATCCGTTTCTGTGTGTTGGCTTCCCTGGATGAGCGGTTCGATGCTCACCTTGCCCAGGCAGAGAACTTGCAAGCTCTCTTTGTGGCCCTGAATGACCAAGTGTTTGAAATCCGAGAGCTGGCCATCTGCACCGTGGGGCGCCTGAGCAGCATGAACCCTGCCTTTGTCATGCCTTTCCTGAGGAAGATGCTGATCCAGGTAAGGAACAGGGATGTCTGCAGGGAAAATAGGGTATTTGGTATTGAAACTGAGGTGGTGTTAAAGAACTGGGCTATCTGGATGTAAAAGTGTGGAGAGTGGGGGAACATCTCCCTTTTGGAAAACAGTTGTTGCCAAGCTTAGCAGGTTTGAGCAAGTCTTGAGTGATGGATGTTTGGAGTGAAGCTCTGTGGATGTATTAGGAAAGGATAGCAGTTGTTATTTCATGCAGGAGTGCTTTCCATCTGTGTTGAAGAAGAATGTTCTGTGGTGCTTTTAGGTGAATGGATGGTACCACTTCATAAATGTCAATGGTTTTGGAGCCATCTATTCAGTTTTATGCTAATTAATTTTGTCTTCATTTAGACATAAATTACGTGATGGAGCGAAATGCAGAACACCCTCTACAAGTGCTGAGTTTATAAGGGAAGAGAAGGAAAACCAAAGAATTTTTTCCTTCCTGGTTTTCATGCTTCCATCGTTTCTTGTGCAGATCCTGACAGAACTGGAACACAGTGGTGTTGGCAGGATTAAAGAGCAAAGTGCCAGGATGTTGGGTCACCTGGTTTCTAACGCCCCACGCCTCATTCGTCCCTACATGGAGCCCATCCTCAAGGTAAACTTTGTGTATTTCCTGGAGACTTGGGAATGAGGTGATATAGCAGGTGGTTACAGGACCCTCAGGAGCTGCAGTTCTTTTGCTTCATCACAGCAGGAAGAAACTGCATTGGTGTGGATGTTACCCACAGTCGTGCATGTAGGGGACAGTGTAGCCCAACTTGATTCTGGTTTTGCATAAAGTTTGTGACATAAAAGCTTCCTTTACTGTTGAAGTGCTCACCATGATGCAAGTTGAGCCCCTGTGGGGTCCATTTCAGGTGTAAACAGAAGTAATTTTGAGTACTCTTTTAAGCAAATTCTGATCTGTTCCTTTGTCACCCACAGGCACTGATTGTGAAACTGAAAGACCCTGATCCAGACCCAAATCCAGGGGTGATTAACAATGTCCTGGCTACCATAGGGGAGCTTGCACAGGTGGGAATACTGCAGGTACCTCTTTGCCATGCTTGTAAAGGCTTTGGCAATGCTGGATGAAGGACTGGTTTTTGTCTCTCAATAGGTCAGTGGGCTGGAGATGAGGAAGTGGGTGGATGAGCTCTTCATTATAATTATGGACATGCTACAGGATTCCTCCCTGCTGGCTAAAAGACAAGTGAGTGTTTACAACTGCACTGAACTTGCGAGCTGCTGTGACCAGAGCTGTAACAAAATATCCCTGTGTCCCATCATAGCTGCTAAAATGAACCATTAAATCACTCAAGTCTCTGCTGGAGTCACAATGATGGCACGCAGGTGCCTGTGTGTTGAGATGCTCCAAGAAACTTTACAGAAGTTGAATGACTGGTGGATCAAACGATGTAGTAAATTCCCTGATCAAAACTAATCTGCTCTGGGCTTGATCTTTGCAGGTGGCTCTCTGGACGCTGGGACAGCTTGTGGCCAGCACTGGTTACGTGGTGGAACCATACAGGAAGTACCCGACTTTGCTGGAGGTGCTTCTGAACTTCCTGAAGACTGAGCAGAACCAGGGCACCCGTAGAGAGGTATGAGCATGAAACTGCCACACAACCACTTGGAAAAGCTTTTTGGAGAGAGAGAGCTGTCACATAAATGTGTCTGCATAGATTTGGGGCGGGGAGGGAGAGGTCATTGTTGTGGCTGATCATAATACAATGAGCAGAATTAAGAGGGTGAAAGTGTCGAGTCAGTGAAATGACCTCCAGCAGCTGAATGGAAAGCATTGATTTTATTTTTTTTTTTTAATCATTTTGGTTTCTGTCTTGCCAGGCTATCCGTGTATTGGGGCTGCTGGGTGCTTTGGACCCTTACAAACACAAAGTGAACATTGGCATGATCGACCAGTCACGGGATGCTTCAGCTGTCAGCCTCTCGGAGTCCAAATCCAGCCAGGATTCTTGTAAGCACCTGAATTCCTTTCAGATAAATAACCTGATGATCTCCAAACACATCTTGACTGTTTTGTTGTTGCTTTGTTTTGTTTTTTTTTTAACAAATTATTGCCTCTGAACCCATATTCAAGACCATTTAATGCAGAGCTGTGACACTGCCTTCTTTCTCCTAGCGGACTACAGCACCAGTGAGATGTTGGTGAACATGGGGAACCTCCCCCTGGATGAGTTCTATCCAGCTGTGTCTATGGTGGCACTGATGAGAATTTTCCGAGACCAGTCCTTGTCCCAGCACCACACCATGGTGGTTCAGGCCATCACCTTTATCTTCAAATCCCTTGGGCTGAAGTGTGTGCAGTTCCTGCCCCAGGTCATGCCAACATTCCTTAACGTAATACGGGTTTGTGATGGTGCCATCCGAGAGGTGAGTGTTCCCGGGGCCGCTCCTTCTTCCCGTTCCACTGCCCGAAACTGAGAACCCATTCCTGTGGATTTTGAAGAGAATGTGCCTGGCTTTGGGCCTTGCTGTGCTGTGTGTTGCTGCCAAGCATGCTGCAGAAGTGAGGTTCAGCTTTGCTTTTTCCCTCCTGTCAGCGTTTAGCAGAATATCCAGTGGAAACAATTTTCCTGCTCCTTATTGGCACAGCTGCTTCTGAGCATAGTCCTTAGAAGGCCAGTGTTTGATGGTGTGTTTTCATCAAGCTGGTCTTGTTCAGGAAAACAGCCTGTGCATCTTCCAGAGCTTTCAGTGATCTCTGCGTTAATGTGCTGTTGCAAACAGCATTATTAAATAATAGAGGTAGATGCTTCAAATTTCTGGTGCAGCCATGTACTTTGGCTCGTCCCTGAGAAGGAAGATTCAATTTGATACAGTCTGCTAACATTCAGAGCAGCGTGGGTGGTGATTCCACAGCAGTGCTTTCTCTTCCTTCCCACTTAAGTTACAGTTTTAGAAGGAAATGAGAATTGTGTGAAGATAATAACGGGACTTAAGGTTCGCCTAACCAGAGATGGCTGCTGTTTGCCAAGGCTTTTCCTCAGGCAGCTGGAATCTCTGGGGTGGGAAGGGCAGCTTGTACTCACTGCTGCTGTGTTTCCTGTGGGATGGGTGCTCCCTTAGAATCCCAGCCCTGCTCTAGAACTGGTGTTTTCTCCCAGACTGAACTACTCAGATTGGAAGGAAAGCGCCTCATACGCCTGGGTTGGCCGAGCTCCTAGACCTGACTGATCTAACTTGCTTGAAAGCTATGCAGTTGTGCACACTCTGTTTAAAAATTTTCAGGTAAAAGAAGATGGTGAAAGTGTACTGGGGAGAAGAGCTGAGGTGGGTACGCGTGACACTAAAGCCTGAAAGAGGCAGGTCCTTGTCCTGTATGTTGAACATCCTCTCACTACACCAAAGAACAGGCACAGAACAGGAGCTCGGGGTTCATTTTTGGTAAATGCAGGTGTGCTGCTCTCACTGAAGAAGCTGAGGTGGTTTCTTACTCAGTCCTCACAGAAATGTTCTCTGTTTTTCTGAGCTCTGCTTCGTATTTTGTCACTGTAGAGTCTTCAAAAGCTGCATGAAGAAGTGAAATTTAACGTATGATAACTTACATTTTCCTATTTCCTAGAGGAAAAAAAGGCTATCTATACATCAAAGCCATTGAGCCTACGTGGTTTCATGCCAGTTTTAAGAGTAAATTCACTGTCACAATCAAGAGTTTAAGATTGTGCTGTGGCAAAAGAAATGGCCAAACTGCCATAGTATATCTGAATAAAACTGTCTCAGTCAAAATTCTTCTTGGTGGTGATGAATGGATGGTGCAACCAACCATCTTGAAAAAAGAGTGCTATTTCTGGCAAGGACCTAACTGTGTTCCCCAGTAACTTTTCACCAACATATCTTGGTGGGGATGGGAAAGAGTACAGAAAGAATATCTTAAAACGTGTGCCAGTTTGGTTTGCAGGCAGGGGGAAAAGACTATGGGCTAAATTTTTGAAAGCATCCTCCAAACCTCAATTACAAAGCTCTGTGGTTGGTTGTGCTTGCAAGTCTGTTCTGACACTGTCAGTTTGCTGGCACGTTATAAACCCTTGTTTGTGTGCTTGACTGTCTGAGGCCTTGAGCTCACAGAATTTTTATGCAAGTTGAGGGGGAAACCCAACCACTAAACCCAAACCCACTTTTCTTCCCCACCTCACTCCAAAGAAAAAAAAAAAAAAAACAACAAAAAATAAACACCAAAAAAACCAAACCCACAAAAAGCTGCCAAAAGCAAACTGCTGAGCTGAAGCTGCCAAGAATTTAGCCCCAGATTTTGAGCACACAGGAGCTTGTGCATGCTGTTTGTTTGGTAAATGAGCTTGCAATTGCCTGTGAAACACCGTTTACCCAGTGTGTCTTTGATATTTGAATAAGCTACATTGATCGTGACACGTTTCCTCCTTCCAGTTCCTGTTCCAGCAGCTGGGAATGTTGGTGTCCTTTGTGAGAAGTCATATTCGGCCCTATATGGATGAAATTGTCACCCTGATGAGGGTGAGTACAATCTTTAAGCCACCATTTAACTGTCAGAGAAAGTGGACTGTGTTTTTGTCATTATCAAATGTATCAATTACCTCACTCGAAGTGCAGAATTGCATGTATTTGAGGTAATAATTGTATTTTGAAATAACATGTTATTTGAAATAATAATATACATTATTACCAGTACCTGCAATAAGAGCCGGCTCTGGGTTCTGCTGGTGAATGAATTCTTTTCAGTGCTTGGATTTTGTGCATTTACTACTTTCAGAAACATAGTTTTAGCAAGAGATGCCTGGAGTTTGTAAATAGGTGTCATTTCACTTAATTTTCACTTACTGTTTGCAGAAGCTTAGGAGGATTAGGAGAAGATCGGTTGCCCAGAGGTTGTTTTTAACAGCTGTAAATATAGTGAAGGTGCAGAGTGTTTAAAAAACAGACAGTATGGCCCTTCCCTGCAATCTTGAACTGATCTAGAGATTCTCTCCTACAGTTTGCTTTTCTTATAATTGCCACAGTTCAGTTGAAGAACTGTTGAATTTTTTTATTTTTTTTTCCTTCCTTCTGTAGGACTTCTGGGTCATGAACAACTCCATCCAGAGCACGATTATCCTGCTGATTGAGCAGATCGTGGTAGCTCTGGGAGGTGAATTCAAACTCTACCTGCCCCAGCTCATCCCTCACATGTTACGGGTCTTCATGCACGACAACAGCCAGGGCCGCATTGTCTCTGTCAAGGTCAGTGGGTGCTGCCCAGCCAGGTCCATGCCCGAAATGCCACGCCCAGCAGAGCTCCTTGCTTGTGTGCTGCAAGCAAAAGGCAGGGCACAGGGGGCTTCAGCAGTGGCTTGGTGGGAAATGATGCAGACGGTGCTTGAAAGTGCAGGGTTGAAGCAGTTTTTCACTGGTTACTGACTTGTTTAAAATGGGTCTTGTCTGTGATTGTGAGTCACTCGATTTTGGGTCGTTTGGCTCAAAGGAGGTGATTCTCTTTCTCTACTCTGCCCTTGTGGGACCCCAACCTGGAGTACTGTGCAAAGTCCTGGTGTCCCCAACATAAAAAGGACGTGAAATAGTTGGAGCAAGTGCAGAGGAGGCCACAAAGTTGACAAGGGGACTGGAGCACCTCCCCTCTGGACACAGGCTGAGAAAGTTGGGACTGTTCATCCTGGAGAAGAGAGGGCTGCATGGAGACCTCAGAGCACTTCCCAGTAACTTAAGGGGTCTATGAGGAAGCCAGAGAGAGGGGCTTTTCATCAGGAGGTGTGATATGACAAGGGCCAATGGGTGCAAATTGAAAGAGGGGAAATTTAGATTAGATATTTAGGAAACATTTTTTTACTCTGAGGCTGATTAGGCACTGGAAGAGGTTGCCAAGGGAGGCTGAGGATGCCCCTGCCCTGGCAGTGCTCAGTTTGGATAAGGCCTTGAGCAGCCTGGTCTAGTGGGAGGTGTCCCTGCCCATAGCACGGGGGGCTTGAGACTGAATGATCTCTCAGGTCCATTCCAACCCCTTGACATTCTACGATTTTTCCCTCCAGCTATTGAATGCCATCCAGCTCTTTGGAGCCAACCTGGATGACTACCTTCACTTGCTGCTACCTCCCATTGTAAAGCTGTTTGATGCCCCAGATGTGCCCGTGGTGGCTCGCAAGTAAGTGCTGGTGGCTTTGCAGTCTCTGTGGTCTCCAAGTTCTGCAGTGGCTGCCACAGCCACGTGTGGAATGAAACACCACTGAGTTCCTTCCACAGCTTTTCCCTCTGTGTTAAATCCTTATGGAAGGTTAGTTTTGGTTGGACATCATAGCACTGCTGCTAGCTTTTTAGTTTGCTTGGGGTTTTGGTTGGTTGGTTGGTTGGTTTGGTTTGTTTTGGGTTTTGTTTGTTTTTTCTGTTTTGTGGATTTTTTTTTGTGGTGGTTTTGGTTGGTTGGTTTTGGGGGGGTTTTTTGGAGTGTGTTTTTTTGTTGGCTTTTTTTAATTATTATTTTTTTATATTATTATGACTTTATTTTCTGGTTCTAACCTACCAGTATTTTATTCACTGCCACTTGCAAGCTGTCCTGCAAGCACGAGCTGCATTAGCAGACTTCTGGTGGCCTATTTTTCCTATTGCTATTAGTCCTGGGAAGACTGAGCACTTGGGTGTTTTTACATCTTTTTGGTTTCTTCTTTCTTACACCCTGAAGAGATAAGTTCTTCCCTCTTTTTCCTCTGACCTCAGAGCTGCTCTGGAGACAGTGGATCGCTTGACAGAGTCCCTGGATTTCACTGACTACGCCTCACGGATTATTCATCCCATCGTACGAACGCTGGACCAGAGCCCTGAGCTACGAACAACTGCCATGGACACCCTCTCCTCCCTGGTGTTCCAGCTGGGGAAGAAGGTAAGGTTGTTCTTTGGTTGGAAAGCTCTCAGAAGGAGGGACTGTCCTGAAGATCGAGGCTTTAGAGTTGAATTTTTTTGTAACGGATTTTAAAGAAAGCTGATTTTTCTTCTCTTAGTTGTTTCTGGAATCGAGAGTTACTGAAACCAAACTGTCAGAATTGGTTTCTTATCAATGAAACAGAGGTGGAATTATGCTGCTCTTGGTGACACTGAGTAACAAGCTTATGGTGTACATTCCCTTGTACAGTACCAGATTTTTATCCCAATGGTGAACAAAGTCCTGGTGCGACACAGGATTAACCATCAGCGCTATGATGTTCTCATCTGCAGGATTGTGAAGGTGAGCTGTCAAGTGTTTGCTTAAGGGATCTTTGGAGGTGTTGTCATGTTGAAACAGATGTAGCTGGAACCCTCACTCTGAGTCACTCGTTCAGTGAGGGATGGTTGTTGCTGGAATTGTGTGCTAAGTACAGCTTTTTCAGGAGACTTTGAGATTGCATTGGGAAAACTATTGTCAACTGGTATTAAATAAAAATCACAGCAAGGTCTAGGTAAGAACTTAGACTTGTAGCCAGTGTCATTGCTATTTTTTATCTTGTTAGTTCATACATGTGGATTTAACCAATTTTCCCACAGTCATAGGGCTTAAGGAGACCTTGATATCACAGTTTTTTCTGGCTGTCCCACATTTCATAAACTCAGTAACTGGTGTGCAATTCAATTAGTGTGCAACAAGCAGCACATTGCTGTTCTCTGCTTACTCAAACAGGCAGGAGTGCTTGTTTTAAGGTGTATTATTTTGGCTTTTTAACCTGGGGACTAAGAGTTCTCAACAGTTGCCTTGAACAGCAAAGGGGGATGTCATTGGAGTTCTCTGGTTTATGAGGTGTAATCATTATAAAGAAACTCAGTTGTTTGCTCCACAAGTTTTGCTGTAGATGCTCTGAATTTATCATCTGTTTCTGTATGTGGGTGTATCTTCACTGTAAGCCATTTGTTGCAGGGCTACACCCTTGCTGATGAAGAGGAGGATCCCCTGATTTATCAGCATCGGATGCTGAGAAGCAACCAGGGAGAAACTTTGGCCAGTGGTCCTGTGGAAACGGGTCCCATGAAGAAATTACACGTGAGCACCATCAACCTGCAGAAGGTGAGACTGGAACCCTCACAAGGGTGAGTTTGCTGCTGAGGGGAGGAGCTGAAGGGTCACAGTGAGGGGGGTTTGTTCAGGGCATCTGACCCACCTTTATTTACGTTGATTTTCTGTCACCAGTTCTGTGCAAAACTGAGGTCAAAGTAGTGCCTGAGGCTCTTTAGAATTAGAAGGTGCTGAGCAGCTTCAAAGATAGGAGCACCTGAACTATCAGACTATTAATGGCTGTGAATTAATCTTGACACTTGTTATGTGAAATATGAACAAGACTTTCTAGATCACAGTGAATACTCTCAAGTTACTGGAGACATCTATTTTGGAGCCTCTGCCTTTCTTCTTAGTTTTTCTTTTGCTTCTTTTATGTCTTATTCCTATATTATCTTGAACTCAGAGCGTAATAGGTAAACACTGACTAGTCTGAACAATAAATACATGTAGCACTCTGTTCAGTAGTGAGATGGATTGACTTGGAAATGCTGGACTTAAAAATGTAATTCTAAATGCATTAAGTATTTTTAAGCTGATGCTTCAACAGTGGCTTCAGCTCTTCATGTATTTTTGTAGAGAAAAGATTATTCATGTTAAATACTTGCCATGTCATGGCAGGAATACATTAGGAAAGATTTCACAGAAAAGAGACCAAAGAACTGCAGATTATCTGGTGTGAAGGTAATGGATTTCAGGGAACTAAAAAGGGATTCTCAGCGTGTGGTTTGGAGCTGTAAAGCACAAATGCTGCCTGCTGATGGATTTCTTCTGCTCCTGGGTAGTGCTTTTGTTTGGGAGATCAATTGTCTTCCTTTGTCCTGCAGGCCTGGGGAGCAGCAAGAAGAGTTTCCAAAGATGACTGGTTGGAATGGTTGAGGAGGTTGAGTTTGGAGCTGCTGAAAGATTCCTCCTCACCGTCCCTGCGCTCGTGTTGGGCCCTGGCTCAGGCCTATAATCCCATGGCTCGGTACGGTATTTCTGCTTTTTCCATCTCACTTGAAATGGCAAATGCAAGCCAGATATTTTAAGATAAAAAGAAGGTTATTTAGAAGCTCTTAGGTTTCATAAATAAGAGATAGTTCCTGCTTTGGGACAAATCAAAGAGCTGGCAACTTGATTTCATTTCCACCCTTCCCAGTTGGCTGCTCCACAGCGTGCACAGAATCTTTCACTGGGATTCTGCATATTAGTCTAGAAATAGCATGAGGCACATGAGTGTAGCTGGAAAAACAGCAGAGTATGAAATAGTTTTGAGGACCTACTGTGGGGTAATAAAAATGCCTCTGAGTGGAATGAGCTGCAGTGCTTTTCTGCTACCTGTATGTCTGGAGAAACTTTGAGTCTGATAGCACGAGAGTACAATATTTCTCTTATTGTAGTATACCAACCCACTCTGTTCTTTTAAATGAAGGTTTCACAGAAGTCAGCTTTATAAAAACTAATCACTGTTTATCACAGGTAGACATATAAATGCATTTGGTAGCTCTCTTTCTCTGAAAAAGAAGGCAAGTCCAGTGTCAAACAGACTTTTTCTCATGAATAGTGACTCCCCACCTCTCCCTCTCTTTTGTGTCCCTCCTCAGAGACCTCTTCAATGCTGCTTTTGTTTCCTGCTGGTCTGAACTGAACGAGGACCAGCAGGATGAGCTGATCCGAAGCATCGAGCTGGCCCTGACCTCTCAGGACATTGCAGAAGTCACTCAGACACTGCTGAACCTGGCAGAGTTCATGGAGCACAGTGACAAGGTAGAGATGCTGCTGGGCAGCTCTTTTCCAGTGCTGGGCTGGTGGCTGGTCTGGGGAAGGGGTGTGAAGAGCTGACTGTTGTTACACTTTCCAGGGCCCACTGCCTTTGAGAGATGACAATGGCATTGTCCTGCTGGGGGAGAGAGCTGCCAAATGCAGAGCATATGCCAAGGCCCTGCACTACAAGGAGCTGGAATTTCAAAAGGGCCCCACCCCGGCCATTCTGGAGTCTCTCATCAGGTAGGACCACAACTCATGAGACTTCTGCTCTTGCAGTAGCACACAGTTTAGGACACTATTAGGATTAATTTAGGCAGTTCCTGGGATTTCACTGGCACAAGACTTCTTTGTGGACTTACTAGCTTGCAGATGTGCACTTGTAACTCTGCTGAGTTCTGCTCTCCTGCAGTGTGGTTAAAATTGTGATAGAAGCACTGGGAAGTTTTGCAGGGAAAAGGTTCTGATTCCCCCACCACCACCCTTCAAACTCAGTATGGGATGTAATGAAGTGACTGCAAGTCAAAGGAGACAGATTTTTACACCTACATGTAAATAAGTCAGAAAAGTTGAAGTTCTTACTTAAAATTTCTCATCAAATTCTGCTTATGTAGCTTAGATAGGTCTTATTGTTCATATGTCAAATAGAAGATATTGTGTATTGGTTTTGGTAGAGTGTATTGTTTCTTGAGCTTTGTCAACAACAAAGATGTTGGCCTGAAATACCTGCAGAGGATTTGGTACTAAACTGCAAGTTTTAAAATGGGAAACTGTTCCATATCACAGAGATGTTAACTCTGCTATTTGAGACAAACTGATTTTGGTTGAGCGAAAACTTAGCTTTGTCTTTATATAGTGAATTTTTCAGCTCTCCTATTTCCTTGGAATTGTTTCCCCCTTTTTTTTTTCCTCCTCTTTTATTCTTTCATCCTTTGTCCTGTCTCCTTTTGTTGAGGAAAATACAGAATTCAGTGTATTCCCTTTCTTGGTCTCAGTTGCTCGTGCAGCTGTTTCTTTGTGTACCAAAAAGCAGGTTAAGGAGCAAAAAGAATTGACGTAAAAAGCGGGATTAAAAATGAAAGACAATTTATTGGAAATTAAAACGTTTTAGAAACCTTTAAAAATCCATTTTAAAGACCGCAGTTAAAATAGTTCCAACCATAGTTCCTCACACAGTTGAAATTTGCAGTATGAAGAGTTGAACATATGTAAGGCAATTCCCAAGACACCTTAATCTCCCATTTCACACAAGACTGAACAATTTAAATTAGATTCAAACTCTCTTTAAGGTGAATAAAAATAGATATATTAATGATAACTATCTTTTCCAACATATTCAAACAATGGTAGGGCTACAGGAGGAGTCTCATTCTTTTTCAGCTGTTATTTTTAACACTGTGTTATGTAAGGGAGAAACATATTGATTTTTGGCATAGCATCTCTAGGTAATTTGCAGCTGGGGTAGTTTTCAGAGTAGATTTTGATATTCCTCAGTGTGGTGTGCTGGCAAACATTCCCTTATGTTTGAATAACCTTTGGCACTTAGGGATTCTCTGCTGTGTACTGGTGTTTTGCTCGTGGATACAGTGGTTTTAAGTGTTGGAGTTGAGCTTTTTGGCCGGGTCTGGACATTTTTGGCTCACCTGCTGTTCAGTCTTAGCCTTACAGACATGCAGCACGTTTGGGTTCTAACCTGAACGTAATTTGGTGGCAGCCCAGAAAGTTGCTTTCCAGTTTATCAGCATTTTGGGTGGTCTGTGTGGATAGGAATAAACATCAGAGAGCAGCAGGGACAAACCCTTCTCAGGGTTACTGTCTGCTGGGGGCAGCCTCTGGGGGGCTTATTTGAGGCAGCAGCAGGAGGTGGCAGTAAAACTTCAGGAGAGAACCTGGACAGTGCTGATCAATCCAACATTTTGGAGCGTTGTGTTTTTCCTCTGTGGGAGAGCAAGCCACTTACTGTACACTAAAGAAAGGTGCATCAGGGACACCCCTCATTGATTCCTCTGGCTTGAAATGAGTGTGCAATTGTTGTGGTCTGGGTCCCTCCTGGAAGGGGTTACTCAGCAGTGCTGGCTCCGGACACTGAAGCAAAGGAGGCTTTTGCTTTTCAGTCCCTGCCCACCTGGGTAATAACACTAAAGCAACCCACTAGTCACACTGCTAGAGAAAACACACCCAGAGGTTTTCTGGAGGTGCTCTGAGTGCATTCAGTTCTAACCTATTCTGACACAATATTTGTTCCCTTTGGAAAGAGCCTGAAGAGGAGGAAATATGTCTGAGCCCTGCTGACGCTGGTGGCTGTGGCTGGTGCTCGCTGTGCCGCGGTGTCGGTGTGTGTGCGTGGCCAGGGCGTAGCTGTTGCACGGATTAGATGAAAGGAACAATTACTTGGCTGCCCATTGCCCACCTTCTGTGCAGTGGCATCGTGGAGCTGTGTAATCCAGCTCTGATTCCCTCTCTCTATGGTCTGAAATCCTCCGGCCGGATCTTCATCTCGACTCTCTTCAGGGAGTAGGTGGATCCGTGCCACCCGTACCAGGTGATGCCATCCATGTTCTTGGTGTGCTCTCCCTTCCGGTAGTAAACCCCGTTCAGGTTGGAATCTGTGCAGCAGTTGTACCAGTAGCCTCCTTGGGAACAAAGGAATACATTCCTGGTGAGCCATTTACTTAAGGTGTTCTGTATTAATAAGAAGAATTACTGCTCTTTCTAGAGGAGAGAGAGCAGAATGCAGCATTTAATCCCTGTGGCCAGTGGTTAAATGCTTTTAAAAGTTTCCTTTGCGTGTTGTGTGGGACACAATGGGGAAATTAAAGGGCAAGGTGCAGTGAAGATAATTATCTTTGACAGAACTCAAATGAAGATAGTGAATTGAATGAAGAGAGTAACCTCATCAGAGGCTTGTAATAGGGTAGGAATGAAGCTCACGAGTCAGGTTGAACCTGGAGGTGGGTGTAGGATAGCAATATAAAAGAATAATTACAGGTCCCTAATACTAGAACTCGAAAACTCAAAGAAAATATAAGAAAAAATAAGAACCAGATAAATCTTCAGGAATAACTTCCTGCATCACTGAATGGCATCAGCATGTGAGACAGTGTGGCTGGGTAACTGTGTGCAGGTGAGAGCACACACCAAGTAATTTGAAGGTGCTGATGTCTGTCACACAGTCTGACTCAGCCTTGATCTCCTGTGTCAGTGAGTGTCCCAGAATCAGCCACCTCTCCCTCGGTTTGCCACCCAGATAGCGGTTGGGGGGCTCTCTAGCCCTGCCCCGGGCTGTTCTCTGGGACAGGGAGGGGTGTGTGTGCTGTACCTTTGCGGAACTGGGCACAGTCATCCACGCACTTGTCGTTGTCCTTGTCCTTCGTGCTGAAGGCCGTGTT
The DNA here is from genome assembly GCF_003031625.1 of Empidonax traillii. NCBI lineage: Eukaryota > Metazoa > Chordata > Aves > Passeriformes > Tyrannidae > Empidonax > Empidonax traillii. The sequence continues at coordinate 1,686,323 of NW_020955299.1, read as the reverse complement.
GTTGTGGTACCGCAGGGAGTCCCTGCCGGTGTTGCCGCTGTAGTTCCCCACGAACAGGCGGTAGCTGTTGATCTCATTGCTCAGGGTGAACTGCTGGTACTGGGCGTAACGTGTGTTGCCCTCCCAGTCCTGCCACACAACAAGGGAGAAGGAATTGGTGCTGTTAGAGCAGTTGTGAGAAGACTCCACCATCCATGGTTATATACGTACACTGTTCCTGCCTCAGGCTGCAGGAACTGCTCTGTTAAGGCAAAAGAACTTTCCAGAGCACGATCCTTCCAAATCTTATCTGCACCTGGTATTGAACAACGTCCAGGAAACCCGATGTGCAGCTCTTGCATTCAACGTCCTTGTCTCAGCGCTGCCTCAAGTAATTTTTTTTCCCTCTCTGAAACAGGGACTTTATATCTAAAAACCTTTCAGCTTGTGCACATCCCATCCCTCTAAGCTGTTGTACCAGCTATAAACTGGTCTAAGTCAAACCCAAGCCTTTAGCAGACCGAAGAAATTGTTTGAGGGTAATAAAAGGCAAACTCTTTTGCACCCAGGCTGGGTGGAAGTGCTGCAAAAGGAAAAGACTCAAAGGCTTGAAAACTTGATGGGGGCATCTCTTTTTGGATTTTTAAGTCTGAGGTGGTCAGCTGTTTGATCTCTGCCTGCAGGATTTCCTAGGTCCCCACGTGTTCCCGAAGACACAATCCATGTGCTGACAGAAGGTTGTCCCACTGACTTTGCCCAGTGGAGAACATCTGTCTTGTCCTTGAATGTGTCCCTGGGTTGGTTCTACCTCCTCCTCCTGTAATTAAAAGCATGCAAATCCTTTGGGCCTCCTACAGAGACAGGAGGTGGGATCTGCTGCTGGGGCCTCGCTCTGTGCAAAAGACCTGCTGCTGCTGCTGAAATGAAGACCTCGTTAATTACCTCCAGCTCCACTCGCAGGACAGTGGGACGTCTTGAAAGCCGGTAGATGTTTTCATTTCCCAGCCAAAAATCTCCCCGGATATTTCCAAATCCTTCCTTGTATTGTTTCCAGTCCCTGTTGAACGATGTCAGACCAACTTTGCGTCTTTGGATGATAGTCCAGCCACCTCCATCTGTTTCCATGTCACAGAACACCTGGAATGGGGGGAAAAAAAGACAGTGGTTACTTGCCAGTAAACTTAGGGAAGGTCCAATTCTCTTAACACAAGACACTGTTCCAGATTTCACAACTTGAAGAAATTTCTCTTCTGCTTAAAACTCACGGCCAAAAATTATTAAATGAGTTTTCCCTATTTCTATTTTCCCTCTTGAGTTTTTGCTCTTTCCTTCCTTGAGGTTTGCCTGCATATAAAGATGCTGATTGCAAGTGCAGGGTGACCTCCCTCTTTTCATCTCTGTATGAAGTATTTCTAGATTATATTTATGAGTATTTCTAGATTATATTTGGAAAGATACATAATATACATGGTGTAGTTATCATCCTTACCTCCAGGTCTGGAATCCCCAAAAATTCATCGGGGGGTAGTTTGTAAACACCAGAAATGCGGTAGTTCCTCTGGTAGAGCGATGAGCAGTCATAGACAGCATCTACTTGAATCAGAACCAGAAAGTGAGAATCTGAACAGCAAGAACTCCTCTCCTAGTAAGGGTGGTTTCTGTAAAGCTTAGTTTGTAATGCAAGGAGCAATTAAGTGAGGGAGACTTCCCACAGGTGTAATGTTTTCCTGGAATGGTCTAGTTTAGAGCAGTGAATGCGCTGGAAATAGATGTTGAGCACCGGGATGTTGTGATTTTTTTTTTTTATTATTATTATTTTCTTTTATATTTTTTAACCTCTGCTGTACCAAGAACCATCTCTACTTTCTCTTCACATTTCTGCTGTGTGTCTGTGCTGGGAGGTAGGAAGGTTTGCCAGCCCTCCCCCAGGTAATAAAGGCTTGCCCAGTGTCATGGCCAGCCCGCTGCCTGCTCTGTGTGCTCGGCCAAGCTCGTGGATCAGGGGGGTTTGTTCTCCACCAGAACCTGGCACAGACAAGATGCCTTTTAGCTGCAGTCAGTCCAGCTGTGCAAAGTTCCTTTCCTCCTGGTGCAGGAGCTGACTTGAAGATGGTAAAATGCACAGCTATTCTGAGGGTAAATGAGCTGAAGCAAAGCTTTATCCTGTCTGACAGTTTTCACTTCAGTACAGACTGGATGTCTCTTACCTGGTGAGGGGAGACACAGCTGTTTGAAATACCTGCTGGGCCAGCTGCTGCTGTGCGCTCCTGGATTTTTTTTTCTAAACTTTTATTACAGCTCCAAATGGATTTGTTGTGCTGTAACTTTTTTTTTCTAAGACCTCCTGTAAACAGCGATGTGTCAAAACTGACCAACTGGAGCTTTTTTTGGAAGAAGAATTAAGTCAGTGGATTTAGAAGTTTTTCCTTAAAGTTAAAAAAAGAAAAAAAAATCCGAATGAAGTCCTTTGGCAAGCCCAGTTGCCCCAGAGAACAACAATGTCTCTCTAAAGAAGTTTTAAGCTCTTTGTGGTGAATTTAATTTTAAAAGAAAAGTCAGCAGAGGGGACTCTTTCTTCCTGAAGTGGCTTTACAGGTAGCTGACCTGAAAGTGCACCTGCATTCCCCATTTAGTACAGGCCTGTGCAATTGCTGTGTGCAGTGAAATTTCCCCTCAGGGAAGAGAATTCTGAAGAATTTAACTGTGTTCTGGCTAGGCTTATATCACAGTTTGTGTCTTGCATCATCTACAGCCTTGAACTTTTGAGAATTATCATTCAAATAATGGGTCACTCTTTTTTTTGTTCTGGTTCAGAGACAGTTGTGAAGATAAAATTACAAATCCTTAGTAGTTCTTGGAAAGCATTTCTAATTGTTTTAACAACTTCTGGTCCCCTGTCAGCGCTGTGAACGCGGAGGATATTCCTGCCAGAGCCATTCCCTGACAGAGCCAGCTCCCATTCTTTTACTGTAGTGCTTAGGAATATCAGACTGAATTCTCTGCTGCACAAATGCACTGTTTCTCAACTCTCTGAGAACAAACATGGATATAAAAATACTGGTTCTCTCAGGACCCCCCTGCCTCCAGGAGCACCTTCAGCGGCCGCGCTCAGCATGCACCCTCGCTAATCACATTAGTGGCAGTGGAACCTGGTCATTAGCTGTGCATTAGGAGGTGTATGAGGGAGCCTGGTGACTCCCTCCTTACCAGCTGACGTCTGTGTGACCGTCTGGGCTGCCTGCAGCTGCATGATATCGATCTGGTTGTTCATCTCCGAGTATTTGCTCTCGGCGTCGATGAGCCGCGACTCCATCTGCTTGGTGCTGCCTTCCAGCTCCATCACCTGCATCACCACGTTCACCCAGTCCCCCTCCTGCTTCTTGCTCAGCTCCTGCAGCATCCTGCTCAGGTTGGCCACCTGCAGCTTGAGCTCCCTGATCTCCTCGCAGCACCCTGGCGCCTTGGGCTGAGCGTTGTTGCTGAGGGTTCTCCTCTTGGGAGGTCTCTGCAGCAGGGCTGGGTAGGTTGCCACGGCCACGGTGACAATGCAGAGCCACGCCAGCTGAGCCGTGGATCTCGCTGGCATTTTTGCTGACAGGCACCAGAAACCTCCCAGCTGACTGCGGGCTGAGTGCAGCTGGGGTAGGGATGAAATCCCCTGCAGCAGCCTGGCACCTTCCTTGCTCCCAGGGAAAGGGAAGTCTCCGAAGGTGGAGCCTGAAGAAGTGGCTTTTTTTTCCAGACCCCTCCTGTCGGATGTGCACTTTGGAAGTCTGTCTCAAAGCATCTTATATACTATTTTTCTGTTTACCTCCACCCCCCTGAAGCTGTGGAGGGCTTGCTGGCCCCTCCCAGTTCATCTCTTCACATCAGGTGTTTACAGGGTGAAACTGGAGCAGGTTTCAGCGAAGAGAAGTTGGGGAGAGCAGGAGAGAATTCCCTCAGTTGTGTCTTGAAGGGGTGTGGGAGAGGGCTAGGAAATGATGAGAATTTCCAGCAATTATTGCCTGCTGGATTGAAGCCCTCTTGGTGACTAGTTCTGGCACTTCAGTAACAGTGGAGGTCCAGAATGGGAAAAGCTGTTCAAACAGGGTGAGTTTGTACAAATTCAGGGAAGGTGACTCCATAGGAGGTTGCCCTGGCTGCTGCCAGCCCTACTAATGCATTCCCCAGCAATCGTGTGGAGGGGTAATTCTATGCTTGCAGTATTTCTTAATTTAGACAGTATTTTAGCAAGTTAAGCATCTAATCCCCCTCCCTGTACACTGGTGTCTCTGCACTATTAATTTGGTAGAATTCAGTGCTGTTCTTTTTAGAGATGGGATATCAGAGGGTAGGATGGAAAGAATTATGCAAAATATATAAATTAAAACTCATTCCTCTGTTTATTCATAGTGGGCAAGTGGAAGGGCATTAAGCAATAGTGGAAGTCTACTAAAAAAGGACAAGAGGTGGGTTTTTTACAGGCAATGTGATCCAACTCCAGTGTTATGGAGGCCAGTTTATTAACAGGATTTTGAGAGTAAAATCTATGGTTAAAATGTCCACAGTTACAAAAAGAGTAGATTTAAGGGTAAATCTTTAGACACTGAGTATTGATCAAGTATCAGCTGGCTGAGATAGCAATTTCCTTTCCACTTTTGTATCTGTTAACAGTTGAAAAGTTAATTATAGCAGTCTGATACCCAAGCAGAACCGTTTCAGCAGTGGGACAGCCTTTTGCAAAAGGTCTGCAGGCTTTGTTTTAGATCCTGAGGGAGAAGGTCTTTCACCCCTGGCCACTGCTCTGTCCTTGCCCAACATGTGGGTTCTTGTGTCTCCCTGCAAAGTTTCTGATTAAAACTGGCAGAAATAAGATAAAAGGTGGGAATGGCTCGTGCTCCCCAGGGTAAATGCTGTGAAAGCTTCTTGGTGTCCAAGAAAACAAAAGAAAGCTAATCTTGCTCCTTTTAACAAAGGGCATCAGGACAAACCCAACTGACACACACTGTCCCATCTAGGTGGTTTTTGCTGATCCAAAGTGGCTGCAGGATTTCTGCTTGATTAGGAACCACTGGAAAAGCCTTACTGACCTGACATCTGCTTTTAGAGAAATAGCAAGCACAGTTTCTTGTTGTTCTTCTTTCTCTCCTCCCCAGCTTTGATACACTTGTTGATTGATGTTTTCTTGCTGCCTCTGATTTGCACCACAGCTGGTAATAGTTTTTCTGCAGAACAGACCCACAAGGGTGCAAGGATTTAGGGAGATGAAGACATCAAAGCGCTGCAGGGGTGGAATGTCAGTACAGATTTCATAGTTTCATAAACCTGACTTTTCACAGAGAAGGGAGAGGGGATCTTTTGGAGGAGGCCACAGTCAGTGATGTCCACACAGGCAACGTGGGTGTCTTGAGTTGTGTGGTGGGTGACTCCTGCATGCTGTGCTCCAGGCAAAACCACTGGATCTGTCCTGTCAGCTGCTGAGGCTGCTGAGTGGGACTGGGGACCTGAGACAGTGCCAGAGGTATCAAGGGCAGTTTGGTTAAAGCACCGAGGGCACCTCCACACACAGCACAGCCTGCAGTTGGTTTTTGCCCTGGACATTCCAGAAACCTTCCATAGCAAAACTGCTTTTTATACTTCAGACCAGAAAGTGCCACTGCACATGGATGAAAGCCTGACCTTTTTGTTCTGCCTCTAATCCTGTCTGAGCCCTCTTCCAGCTGGAGCTTCTGTCATTCCCAGGGGCAAATTCTTCCCCGGCTTCCTGTGATGAGAAATGTGTTTTTGTCAAAGTTGGAACAAAGAATAGGACAGGCCAGACTCTGGCTTCCCTGCCCCAAAAAGCCACCCTGCTAACACCCCCATTGTGTTACACAGGACTCCAGTCCATTCTGCTGCTGCTCCCACTCACCATAACTCCTCTGTCTTGGGCAGATGTGGAAGAGGGGAGCCACTTATAGGTCTGTGCATTCCCTCTTTTTACAAATTTTGGAAGGATCCAAGATCCAGTTGAACTCTCAGTTATACACAAATGTTACAAAACAGTGCAGGAAGGCCTCCAAATCCCTTCTCTAAACGGGAGTATTTAATTGGAAATGAGACAGCCAGGGTTTTATTTGGGATTCAGCCTCTAATCTGCATATCCCAATGCAAGCCATCCTTCCTCTGGGTACTTTGATTTACCTGTTTCAAAAGGGGCAATACTTTGTTCAGACACATAATGCAGGAATGGAAAAGAGCACAACTCTTCCCAGCTGTCCTTCCTTTTGAGGAAGCATTAAGAGAGATTTGGGCAGAGACATCTCCTGGCAGAAGCCTCAGCCTTAGTGGAATTTGACTTCTTTATGATGAGCCTCTCCCAGTTCCATGGTCACTTAGGCAGCAGTAGCTACTGATGGTGGTCCCTGCTATGTTAGATCAGCTGCAGAAGCTGACAAAAGCTGTTCCCCTGTTCTGTACTGGTCTTTTTTCAGCCTGAATTCAGGATCCTGTCATATTTTGGACAGAGGTGTAGTTTGGAGCACAACTAGGGAGAAACTAGTTCCATGATTACCGAGTGGGTCCTGGTCCTGTTTTTTTTCCTTTCCCCCCAGTAGTGATGGAGAAATGAAGCATCATTTGGTCTGAAATCTCAACTCCCTGGTTTTGCCCTGTTATATTTTGTATGTGGGAATAGTCTGCTCCATGGTAGCTAAAAAGATGAGATCCTGAAGTCAAGGAAATGATGCAACCCCTTTTTGACTCCATTTATGATGTAGGTTTGAAGGGGTTGGGAAGAACTGAGGCTAAACATGGTTTCAGTCTGCATGTGCCATATGTTTATAGCGTTGGTTGATGTTACTGAATTCAGTATATTAGTATTACTTGATCAGAAGCAGTTCTCTCCTGTCCCTGGAGGGGCAGATTAAATCAGAAGTGGGTTTGAATGAGTGCCTGCTCTGGGAAGCTGTTCTGGCAGGTGCATGCAAAGCTGAGACAAGAAGAAAAGCTCAGTGCCCTGTGGCTATTTATTTGGTAGCCAGTCATTGCAAAACCCTTAATATGCATCCGGCAAATGCTTCGAATCTGGAATTCCTGGTGCTTGCTGAGATGGCAAAGGCTGCCATCAGCTCTCTCACTGGAGTCCACACTTGGTCAGAGCTCTGAAATATCACTTTTTCCCTCCCAGGAAGTGGGAAACCGTTCACCTCTGCCTTTGGAGATGCTCATAAATGCTCCAACATTTGCAGCTTTACAGTCAGGACTGGATTGGGAATCTCTGAAGTTATGTGGGAACAGGTGGAATAAGGGAGAGGATCTGATGAGAAACAAAACACGCTTCCTGCAGTCACCTGTGATTTCTTTTTTATTTACCTTATCCACTCTTTGCATGATCAATACACAAAGACTGGCTCTGTGTTTCACCTTTTCCTGCTAAGTATCTTCCTTGGCAATTGTTTTCCCCTCTAATTAATAAAAAATAGGTGATACAAAACCTTCTGCAGCCTGAGTAGCAAGGCTGTCTAGGAATTTTACTGTCATGGTTTTCACTGCAATTTCTTTCAAAGCTGATGAATGTTTTTATGTGATTTGCAAGCTTTTACATCGAGATTGGGAGTCTGGCAGGTTTTAATGCCTCTTAGCAATGTGGTGTGTCCTTGCTGGGAGCTGAAGGGCTGCTCTGGCCTGGAAACCCTCAATCATCACAACCCTTGATTGAAAACAGCTCTTTTCCTTCTCTTGGTTTCTCAAATGTGTTTGTTCCCAGCTTGGGGATAGTTTTTAGTGGCATGGTGGACATGCATGGGGTTTTTTTGGGCTGTTTTGGGGTTGGTTTCTGAGGTTTGCTGAATCAAGGGCTTGGGGATGCCTGAACACAAATAAACTGTGGAACTGGGGAATCTGGCCAACAAAGCCAATTCCTTTTGCCAGAGGATTATCTGTTCCCCCAAGTCACCACAAAGCAACAGTGCCTTCCACCTCCAGTCCCAGAAGCAGCTCCAGCACTTCAGAAAGGAAAACAAGCTTGACTTAGGTTGGTAAAATCTGTCACATGGAGTATCTTTTTAAACAAACTCGGGGAGACTAAACAAGAGGGCAAACTCTTCCCTTTTTTCAGACTCTGTGCACAAGCTGCTTTATAGCAAAAATAAGGTTTCTCTATCAAGTTCTGAGATGCATTTTGGCAATAGGAAATGTGTGCGTTGCCTCCTGAAAAGGCTCTGTTTAAAAAAAAGGGGGTTTTAATTTTTATGAGAAGATGGGGAGAGTCTCTTCTGTCTGAATTCTTGAAAATTTAATATATTTTGAGTGACAGAGAATATTATCAATATCAAAGATAATGGAAAACTGTAAAGCTCCCAGGGGTCTATAAAAGAGAATATTTTTAGTAAACATTGCACATTTATGGCTGGGGTTTGTGGAGGAGGAAAGTCCTTCATTTGGGCTCTCTTCACATTGAAGACAATACAGTTGGTTTTCATTCCCAGTTCATGCCTGATTTCTGTTTAAATAGCCTTTAAAATATACAAGCAATAGGAGCATATTTATCTTAAATATTCTTCTCTTTTGTGACTCGTGCTCAGTGTGCTGCATTTTGGTTGTTTGTACACGTAGGATATTTTGATACCTTAATAATCAGACAGTAGGTATAGCCTTTCACTGCTATTAAAATTTGAGGATTTAAAATTTTTGAGCAAAGTTTTTAAATTAGGGAGTTTGCCAAGGTTAGTCCCCTTTTGTAGGGATAGAATGACAGAGTAAATGGAAAATGTTTTTCTTCAGTAGGCTTGTCACTTTTTAATATCCTCCTCATCAGGATCAAGTGTTACAAGTAGGTGGGGGTTGAACATTATTCTGGCAAAAGTGAAGATATTGCTTAATAAAAAGGGGGGAAATATTTGTAATCTTGGCGTTAACTGTCTTCTTAAAAACTTTCTGTGCCAGTCTCATTTCCTTATCCAGCTGCAACATTGTGCACTCGGAATATAGGAATTAATGCTTTTGTCATTGTGGTTGACAGCAGATTGAATTCTGCATTATGGAACGATGCAGGGAGTCCAGGTGGGCCAGACTCAGACCAAACCTTAGTGACAGTGTGACATTTTTGAAGGAAAGTATAAGGATCTTCTGTTGCTTTTTATAATCCCTTTGTTTATTGAATAAAATGTGAAGTGGTGGGTATTACACAGTGAAATGGGTGCATTAGTTCAAAGTATATCAAAGTCTGGTTGAAATCTTGTTTTTCCTGTGGTCTCCCATTTCCACAGTCTGGCCTGCAAACGTGGGACAGCTGCGTCTCGAAATAGTTACAGAATATTTTAGGAATGCACATTGGCATTTAAAATCTATAATTTTGCAATATTTCCCTGGAGCATCAGTGCTGGAAGGCTCTGCCAGCCCAGCCCAGCCCAGGTTGAATACTAAGGCCTTTCCTGGAAGGTGATGTGTAACTTCTGTCCTACCAAACCTGTCCCCAAAAACCTCCCAGAGAGGAGGTCCAGTGCTGTTCTTTTATTCTCTGCTGCTGAGCCTTTGAGTAAAGCAGGGGATAGTGGAAGGGTTTTTTAGCCTATGAACAGCTGAATATGTTTTGCCCTCAGTGGATATGGAGAACTCTTGATCTTCTCCTTTAATAATAAACTTAATTTTATCCTAAACTAGGGAAAAATGCAAGGACATCTCCCAGTAAACAGACTTAAGTCACTGTCTGGCAAGTCAGCCAACGGCATTGTTTCTATCTTGAGAGATGTTTTCCCACCTTCTCCTTTAATCCAGAAAGATTTTTGTAGTTATCTTTTTGCAGATACAAGGAGAAATCCATCCCCTTGATTCTAATCCGGTAAACTGCCCCGATTTCCAGCAGCAACCCTGTGACTAAAACCCCCTGGCAACTCTGCCTGGCTGGAATATCAACCCTGGGGACCTCTGCAGTGTTTTTTGTGCTGTTCAGTCTCCAGCATGGTAACTAGAAAACAGCTCTGTGGTGCTTTTAGGAGCGTTATGAAATGTAGGAAGATTGTGGCTGAGCACAGAGCTCAGCAGGGCTACAGGAGAAGGGCATGGAAGGAAGGGGAAGCACAGAATGTCATCATTTCTAAATGTGTATTTTGAGTGTACCAGGTTAAGGTACTGTATATCCAAAATGGGCTGGAAGAGGGGGAGCCACAGCATTCAGTGCTTTGGCAGAAATGATCCTAAACACAGGGAAAAGCAGCTACCAGGAGATGTCCCAGTCACAAAATCAGCTCTCATTGCTCACTGTGTTCCTGGATCATTTGTTACAGGAGAGTAATTGATGATTATTAACAGCAACGTTGTGTCTTCTTCTGAATCAAAGTCTTTCTCCTTGTCCTCCCCATCTTTGCTTAAACCTAACCATAAATAGATTTGAAACACCTAATTCTACTCTGGGCAGCCAAGAAAGTAAGAAACAAAAGGAGTAATTGAGTGCACCGAGGAGGAGTAGCAGCAGAAGAGCAGTGCTAATTGTCAAAGAATGAAAGATAACGGCCAATTTGGTCAGGAAGTGTTGACAAGAAAGATAACTTGGAAGTAATTGACTGTCTGACATGCTGGAAGTGATGTGTCTGCCAGTGGCTCTTTAAATCACCGGGGGATGAAAGGTGACAGCCACTTATCACTTTTATGAGGCGCTGCTGCCTGGCTGTCCCTTGGGAAGCGTGGAGGGAGCGTGATCTCCGACTGGCTGGCTGAAAAATAGCCCTGGGTGTATTCCAAGTGCTTCCCATTGTTGGGTGCCTGTCATCTCCAGCCCTGGTTATGGTGTGTTCTTAGTCTGGTTAAACGTGGTTTCAGCTCAACCGCTCTGGTCCCGTTTCCAGGAGTGTTTTACTTGACATTCCCAGGAATCTTGGAGCCTGATCCTTTAGTTGTCATGAAAGGAAGCTCCCACAGGCAGAAGAAATGCAGCACTCATTTGGAATTTTTTTCCTTTTTTAAAATCTGTTTATCACCCCCTTTAATGCTTTAGGTTTGCTTGTCTCTTACTGATCAACAGCCCTCTCATGGGGGGGAAATCTTACAGATCTCTTGATCATGGCAGGCAAGAAAGGGCAATTCTGAAAGCTGCAGTCATGTTCAAAGACCACTGAAAATCTCTTTGCAGTGTTCTCTGTTGCTGTGTTTAGTTTTGTTGATGATGCTGCTTCCACTCCCAGCATTAAACAGTGTTGATGTTGGGCTGTGTTGTTGTAGGTGCTCAGGTGCTGTCACCTTGCTTTGAACAACTTGCACTTCTTGTTCTCCGGTGTCACTGGGGAAAGAGGAGAGCAACGAGCCAGAGGCTGTTCATAAATAAGCTTTACAAAACAGCAGAAGCTTAATAAAAAGTTAATTTCCTCATTAAATCGGGGTTTAGCAGGAGGGCTGCTCACCAAGCACCCCATTTCTGATAGTAAGATCTGAAAACCAATGGGAAACAGGAATGATTTAAGGGAATAGCTTATGTTGGGAATAGCCCATGGTGCTGCACTGGAGAACCAGGCTCAAGAGTGGCCTGTTTGCTGTGCTTCCTAAAATTCAGCTGCCCTTGCAAGGCAAGCTGCCTCACTGGGGGAGCCTGGTTGGGATGGCAGCAGTTTCTGGCCTGTTCCTGAAAACCAGCAGAGGAAAAGCACCAGTGCTGGTTAAATACCAGTGCAGGGGCTCTGTGTGAAATGTGAGGCTGAAATCAGGGTTGCATGCTTTCTGTGTGTTTTCCTGGTGACGTTTGTCATCTGTTTTAATGATGTAGGCTGTTTGCTGGTCTTTATTCTGATTTTTAAAGGAGTTGATGGCCTGTTTAAGAGAAAGGAGTGGGAAAAAATCAGCACTGTAAAGCTCTTAAATGCAGCTGTTTGAGAAATTATGCCTTTCAAACTGTTGGCAACTATTCTTCTCCCCATGCAAGCTGTTATTTAGAACTGATAATCATATACCATCACTGTTTTGTGTAACAAGTCTTGAGAATATGTGCAGAGAATATGTGTGCACCTATTGTTTTGCAAATATATAATCATTCCATGCCTCATGTAGTTTAATTGTTCACTTGGAAGCTTTAAACAAAAAGGAGGGTGTTCCATTGGTATTTCTAAATGATAGAGCTTGGTATTATCAAGTAGAAGCTCATACCAGCCCCTAATAATTGCCAACTGTGTTAAATGATCTTCCTTTTCCTACCTTTGCAGCATTAACAATAAACTCCAACAGCCAGAGGCAGCTGCTGGGGTGCTGGAATATGCCATGAAGCACTTTGGGGAGCTGGTGAGTCCTGCTGGAGAGCTCTTCTCCTCGTGTCCTGGGTTTGCCTGGTTTCTGCAGTTTGTTTTTTTTGTGGATGGTGGTGAGTTCATTCCATCAGTCACGCTGGGGTTCTGTCCTTGGTTATGATGTTGCACCATTCCCAGTGAAGGGACGTGTGGATGGACAAATGCTGGGGACAGGGAGAGCTGCAGCAACCTGATTTGGAGGAGGATTTAGCAGCTATCATTGACAGCTGTGAGCAACCAGCAGCTTGACAGCATAAGTCATTTTATTTAGGATTAGCTGGGAGGAGGGGCAGAAAGTTCCTGTTCAAAGGTTGAAGGTTTTGAGGAACTGCATCAACACCTTCCCTGTAAGGATGTAATGGGAGTCATGCCTCTGGCATCCCATCCAGGAGGCATATGAGTGTTCTCAGATATTATTTAGAATAGCAGCTTAGTCAGTCCCTTAAAATTCAGACTGCTCACAGGAATCAAATCACCCCATTCTGTGTTTGTTCTGTGTCTTTCTCTGCATGATTTACCTTTTTTCTTTCTTCCTTTTTATTTTTTAGTAAGTCATTTAACTTAGTGTTCAGGGACTAAACCGTTTATGCTCTCCTGCCAGTTCTGCTGGTAGAAAGATGATTTTGCAGTGATAATTGTTGCAGTGTCTTAGGGTTACTGGGGAAAAGGAGGCAGCCCTGGAGGCACAGCAGAGCAGCCCCTTTCAGTAGGAACCACTAGAAACTGGGAACACGTTCAGCACAAAATGGTGGAATTCACCTGGTGTAGAATTTCGTGTGGTTTTGACCTAGACTGGAAAATAAGTCCTTTCTGGGAGAAGTACAGGCTTCAGAACATCTTTGCAGCTTCTTATAATTCCTTGGGTGGATTGAGCAAAGTTCTGTATTACCCAATTCTGACTTCACTCTTCAGCAGTAATATAGTTCTAGCAATAAATGTAGTTCAAAGCACAGAGTTTGCCAGAACAGGCAGTGAAAAGAAATTAAGAGGAGCTTTGAGCTCTGCTTTCAGGAACTTAATTGAAATATGACTTAGCTGAGAAGTTAAAGGGCTGAGAGGAAGGCCTGGCATGCAGGGCATGGTTTATGGTGACCCTGCCCACGAGGCTGGGAAAAGGATCTGTCCTGCAGCCTGTGTCGAGACAGGAGCTGCCAAAGACTGAGCAGGAAAAACACTGGCAGAGCAAAAGTATGGAAAAATATATCAAGGCATTTTATTTTCTTGAAGATTGGAAAGAAAATCTAGAAACAAAGGCTGAAGAAAAAGTTTGTGCAGCTGATGAGGATCACTGCCTGGCTTTCTTTTAAAGGCTTTGTTACAAGCCACAGCCTTCCCTTGTGAGGGGTGTATTAGACCCCAACTTCACACTACCTGCTCCGTCAAATAACTGCCCAGCAGGAGCCAGATGCACAGTTTGGAGGTTTTTTCCAGTTGGTCACTCCATTCCTGAACACAGGACTGGTTTTCTTGTTTAAATGCAAGCATGTGCAACAATGGGAAGTGGAATATGTTATGGATTTACCCTTTTCCCTATTCCACTCACTCCACTTCTCCAAGAACAAAAGCACCAGCTACTGAGCTGGTATTTCAGTGGCACTGAGTAGGTGGATGATGTTGGACTGATCCCTCTGGAAAGCCTCAACTCATTTTGTACAGGTGGAGCAATGCCAGGATTCCTGTTTTCAGACTATCTCCAGTGTTTTGTCTGTCTCACAGAAGTCCATGAGGATATGTAGGATAAAAAAAGGGTGAAGTGACCACCACAGACACAGATTTTTCAGGCAAAGCTGTGGAAATTAATACAGAACCTGATGATTTTTTTTTCCACTCCCTTAGGAAATTCAAGCTACCTGGTATGAAAAACTTCATGAGTGGGAAGATGCTCTGGTGGCCTATGACAAGAAAATGGACACAAACAAAGATGATCCTGAGCTGATGCTGGGACGGATGCGCTGCTTGGAAGCACTTGGTGAATGGTAAGAGGGGAATGCCTGAAGACTTGGGAAAATGGTGTCTCTCTGGTCTGTGGATGCTGCCATTCAGGTGAAATTGTTTTGCCTGAATTCCTATTTACTTCTCCTTACTTAATGGTTTGAGTATTTCTGGTGGCTTCTCACTTTGTTCCTTGAAGTCAGAATTGGGAACAACATCTCTGAGCCTTCTGGGAGTGGCCATCTGATGAGTTAAGGTCTCTGGAAGAGAATCTGCAGTCTTATAATCAGGTCGAGCCCATCTGTAACAGAGAAAGAAATTGTAAATAGAGGGAACATTACCTGAGCAAGACTTGTTGGAAACAGTTATAAAAGAAGCTCGTTGGGGCCTTTCTTTCAAAACTCTGATTGAACCATAAGAGATTTCTGTGTTTCTTCAGGGTCAGACCTGTGCCTATCCTTTTGCCCATCTTGTGGATGGATGAATTTTTTCATTATTACTCTTTTTTAGCCCTCATTAAGCCTTTTCCTTGTGGACATGTGGTATTTCAAGCCATGTGTTAAATGCCTGTCGTCAACACGCGAACCGATTGGAGTCGGGTGTTTGTGAGGGGCTGAGCTGGCAGTGACTTCCAGCTTGCTGCTTAACTGGGGGCTTCTGGTTTTTTTTTCTCCCTCTTCAGCTCCAGGAGGATAATTGGAGCAGGCACGGGGTGCGCTGGAGCGTGCAGTCCTACCCAGGGGCATGTGAGGTTGGGTTCAGGTTCCGCCTTTCTGCTGAACTTGGCGTGTCACGAGCTCCCTCCTGATGGGTCCTGACGTGAACCCATGGGATGGCACACGGGGAGGAGATTCCTCTGCACTCAAGTCATTTTACTGTTAGAGAAACAGAGCTGCTTGAGAAAGCTAATTCTGACAGTGGTTTTCTGCTTTTTTTTTTGTTTCTGGATGGAGGTGAGACACGTGGGGTGTAGGTTTTGCAGTAGGGAAAACAGATCCTCTTACTCAGTGTGCCTCAGTCAGCTTCTCCAGGAGTAGGCAGCTCTCACCAGGGTTTTAAAGAATTTTTCCCTCCTGCAGGACATGTGCTTGTGTAAGGTGTCCTTTCTGAACCTCCTGCTTATTCATGTATCAGTGGCAAATATATTACAGAAGGACAATTTTCTTCGGTTGGAGCGAGATACGGACCTATTGACGGTCTGTAGTGATGAGAGTGATCAGAGTCTCCAAGCCCTATGGTGGAGCTGCCCTCCAGCTCTATGCAGATGTTTTTTACAATTCACAACTACCTTTGCAAAGTGCTGTCTGCTACCTGACTCTAGAGGCATCATCCTGGGGCTGAGGATTCCATGGTTTGGCTGCTGATCCTCTTCAGTGCTGCTCAACTTGACTGTTTGTGCTGCTGGAATCTGCTTGGCAGGACAAGGCAGTTAATGCAGAACTGTGTTGTGCAGCGTCATTATTGCAGGGCAGGGATGTTTTGAGAGCACACCCAGAGCATTCTCAGCCATTTGTCTCCTGACGTAGTTGTTCCTGCAGGACCCACAGTGCTTTATCAGCATCTGTGAGGTCCTGATTTACTGCAAGGTTTGGCTTGGTTTTCCACTGGCTTTGTTGTTTCTTTTCTCCTGGGCTATTAAGCTGTCAGAATGACTGTCTTGCCTGTGGCAGCCCATCGGTTCTGTGTGACTAACTCAGCTTCCTTTTTGGGAGGGGGTGACAGTAGGGAAGGCAAGTTGTTCCCCTTCACAGTTGGCAGCTGTTCCACTGCTACAGAGTATCCAGCCTGAGAAATCCTGGAACTGCAACACCCACAGTAATTGGTTTGATTAGTGGAGCATTCACAGTTGATTTAAAAGAAATTATATAAAAATCCTGATGCTTCCTCTCTGCTGGAGATGAAAGATTCATGTCCCTCTGGGGTCTTGCCATGACAAGTCTTCATGTGAGGCTACAGCAACACTGATCCTCCAGTCTCTGTCTTCAGACTTGGTGATGTGTTAATTCAAAATGCTGGATAGCAGGAGCCATGCCCAAGCTATTCACATCATATGTTTCTCGTACTGACACTTGCAAAAAAACTTTCAGCCTCCTTTGTTTGGTGGAGGTTTGTTTGTTTTCTTGGGAATGATTGTCTGCATTTGTAGGCTGGTGTTGACAGTCCAGTTTGTAACATAGGCATTAACAGATGCAAACTTCGGTTTGGGTCTGTGTTTTCAAGCCAGTGTGCCTTGAGTTTTCTCCTGATAGGATATTTGTCATCAGACAAGTGTGACTGAGTTTTCCAGAGGAGTCAAATCCTGTTCTCCACTCAGTATAAAAGGAAGGATAGTGTGATAGTTGTCTTAGCAGTGGAAAGTGGTTGTTTAACAAGGCAGAATTCTTAGAACAGGCTTTTTGCTGATCAGAAACTGTGATTCTTCTTAGGGGGCAGCTCCACCAGCAGTGCTGTGAGAAGTGGACACAGGTGAATGATGAAACTCAAGCTAAGATGGCCAGGATGGCTGCAGCTGCTGCCTGGGGTCTAGGTAAGGTATCCTCCTGTGGGGAGGGTGTGACAGCCCACAGAGGCACAGATACTTTTAACTGGCTCCAGAACTGCGGAATATAAGGAACAGCAATATCAAAGAGCCAGATTATTTACACTGGGAGACATAGTAAGTGCCATTCCATCCTGAATCCCCCTGGAAAACCTGCATTGACGTCAAGTCTCCCAGTGTGGTCTCCAGTAACAGAGTGCCTTGCTGGTCTGTGCAGATGATCAGTTGCTTAACTGCTCCCTTTTGCTTGGCTTTGCACTGAACAGAGCTCAGGCTTGAAATGAGATTAATAGACTTTCTCAGAGTGGTGGCAGACTGCTATTTACACACAGAACAATATGTGCTGAGCGTTTTGATGGACCACGTCTGCTGAGTAGACAATCTTAAGTGAAATAAATCTATAATGGTCCAAATGTCCATTATGCTGATAACCAGATATTTCCTAGAGAGGCCTATAAATCACTTGCTGTCTGCCAACCTTCCCTGAGAAAAATTCATCTTTTCCTCTGTGGGGCACTAATTCATTCAAATGTTCTGCAAGTGTCAGAATTTCAACTTTTTCATCACAAGGAATGAAAGAACCTTTCCCACAAGGATAACAATTTGCCTAGAAGAAAAATGCCCATGTTTTCCCTTGTCTGTAGCCCTGTGTGTGTTTATATATGGTTTATGCATACAACAGAGTGTCCCTGCCAAAGACAAGCTGTTGGAGAGCGGCCTGAAATGCAGGAGTACCTCACAGCACTCAGGCCTGGTGGCTGCCTGAGCACTTAAGCACAGTTGTGTCCTGCTCTCCCCTTGCAGAGAAGGCTGTTGTGTTGCTGAGGATCTCTGTGTCTCTGCAGGTCAGTGGGACAGCATGGAGGAATACACCTGCATGATCCCCAGGGACACCCACGATGGGGCTTTCTACAGGGCTGTGCTGGCACTTCATCAGGACCTCTTCTCACTGGCTCAGCAAGTAATTACCCTCCTTGTTGGCTTCCCAAAACCTAGTATCAGATGAACTAGTCTGCAAAGCTGCATGGAAAGACATGATGTTTTAAAGCAGTTGGCTATGACCTGTGAGAATTGCCCAATAACCTTTCCATGGATGTATTAGACCTGTGTGACTGATCCTGCCTTGTATTCCCAGAAACACAGCAGTGAATGTGTGTACACAGAGCAGTGGTCCAGTGCTGTGGAGCACAAGAATGCCTTAGTCATTTTTTGGCTCTTTTTTTTTTTCACTTTTATGCCTGTTTTCCAGACAGACAGGGCACAGGGATTATCTCAGCAGAGGTTCCATCATGCAAGACACTGATTGTAAAATGCCTGAGAATGGATGCCTGAGAAGGTTCTTCATGGATGTTCTGTGCATTTCTGTCTCTTGCAGCTTTTCCAGTGAAGTGCTCCTATGTACAAGAAGTTAAATTTTTCTGGTGGCGTTGATAAATCCCAAATCTTAGACTGAGCTATCAAGGCAGGGAGTGAGCCTGTTAAACAGCTGTAGTGGTAATGCTTATCTGTCACACAGGAGATCTGTAGAGTGACTTTCTCCTCTCTCTAGATGTGAAGCATGTTGTTTACTTTCCAAGGAAGCTCAGGTCCCATTTCTCAGGATTCTGTGCTGGCTTGCCACCTTAGATAAAGAGATAATTCAGTCTGTGCTGTCAAAACCCATAGATTTTTGGGTGATGTGCACAGTAAAATTAACCAGGCATTCAAAAGGGTAGAGCTTGTGATTAACCTTTACCATTTTGAACAGGAAAAGCTATAGGTGAGAGATTATATAATGACTAGAACCAGAGCAGGATTTATTTCATGCTTGAAGAGCCTGTCTTAGTTGGAGGATGAGAAATGGAATTTGCTGTCCTGTAAAATTCATAAAATCCTGCTGGGTTACGTAAAACAGTGAAAGCTATTTTCTGCCATTGTATGGTGTCAAAAGACATTTCTTGAGGCTTTTTTGTAACCAACTCTTGCCTCTACACTGTGAACTTCTCTTTTCCTCTGTAAATGTCCTTAATGATGATTTCTACAATCACAGTAGGATTAGAAATACTGCAAACTTTGGTTTTGTGGGAAGACAGACTTCAAACTGTGCAGGTGGTGAATGAAGCCCCCTTGACCTCCCTTGTACCTCTCCCTGGACACTGTTTTCCTGTCAGTTCTTTCTGTTGATAGGACCCTTTCCTGGTTCTTTTTGGAGGGTGGGAACAATGCCAGCTCTGTGCACGAGACAGAACAGATAAACAGCAGTTTCAACAGCTGGCTCTGGGTAAAACACACCACCTTTGCCCCAATCTCTTGTTGTGTTTCAGTGCATTGACAAAGCCAGAGACCTGCTGGATGCTGAGCTGACTGCCATGGCAGGAGAGAGCTACAGCCGAGCCTACGGGGTGAGTGTGACCCAGCCCGCCTTCCCCTCGCTGCCTCACGCTGGATAAACCTCTGTACCAAACATGAGAGCTGTGCACGCCCACAAGCCAAATGGCTGTTGTCAGATAAGAAATAAAACTTTGCAGGGGAAGCTTTGGGGCAGTCCAAACAGTGAGGTGAGCTCTCCAACCCCTCCAAAGAACTGAGAACTGGCGTTTGGGAAGGTTGAATCCCAGACACCAATATATGGCAGTCGGTCCTTTGCCTGCTGGGCTTGAGATGTGCTTACTAACGCGATGCCAAAATACTGCTCCTTAATGACAGATTGGTTGTGTAGTGATTGGGATGGAATGTGATTGTTTCCTCCAGGCTATGGTATCCTGCCAGATGCTGTCAGAGCTGGAAGAGGTGATCCAGTATAAACTTGTACCGGAGCGCCGGGAGATCATCCGCCAGATCTGGTGGGAAAGGCTGCAGGTACGTCTGTGGAGAGACCAGGGATGGAGATGCTTAGCTGCCTTTTGAGTCAGTGTGGTGGCTCAGCAAACCCTTCCCTGTCCCTCTCTATCCCAATCCATGCTCACAGGGCTGTGTGCTCTCCGTCTCCTTTGTGTCTGTCCTGGTTCCTTGTTTTTTTGGGTCGTTCTTTTGGTTAATGTTCCTGAGATCTCTGCTGATATGACACTTTAAAAGGGTTATTTAAGCCTTGAAAGAGATGTGTAAAGAGGACAGACACCAGTAACATCCCCAAGGCTGCTTATCTCAGTATTGGATTACATCTGGAAATACTGGTTTGGATCAGGCTAGTTTGAACTTTTCACCTGGCTGGCTGCATTTTAAAAAGTGAATTCTCTCCAAATGCTGGAAAACTGGTCAGAAAACTCCCATGCTTGTAAAATAAAAGATTGTCCTGTTTCTTTTGGATCTCTTACAAGAACATTTCCAGTTGATTGGTGGCACACATGGCCCAGTGGTGGAATTGGCAGTGTTAGGTTTATGGTTGGACTTGATGACCTTAAAGGTCTTTTCCAATCTAAATGATTCTATGCTTGGCCTTGACCTTTTAGAAGAGACCTTTAGATTGTGCATTTCTTACTCTAAACAGAAAAAACCTGAAGGTTTAAATTAGACAAATATTTTGACACTGTTTCCTTACAAGAGGCATCCCTGCAATGAAGGTGATTATCCTCAGGTGTGGTAGTACATACAGCATTACTGTTTACAGAGGTGATTCCTGCACGAGAACGAGGAGAGACAAGGCATAATTAGGGTAAAATGCTGCCTGGAGGAAGAATTTTTCCCTGTGCAGAGTTCTTCCCTGGGACTGCTGTAATCTGCTACCTTATGAAAGGCTGTTGCTGCTGCATATTTTTTAGCTGTTTGGGAAACTGTGACAGAGCTTTTAGTCTCCCATCTACATTCCTGTCTGGAAAAGCTCAGGTCCATTCCACTGGGGTGGAGAAACTGAGAGTGAGAGGAAGTGTAATGTCTGAATACAGCTTTTTATAGTCCTGAAAGCAGTACATACAGTTCTTGCACATTTTATAGCTGCTTTTTAAAAATTCTTGAATGCCTCTTGGAAGAGGTTTATTTGGGTGTTAGGGAACAAGCTTTGCCCAACTTCCCAGCCCTCGATTTGGGGGCAAAGGAGAAAGGGAAAGAACAGATGCTTTGGTTGTTGCTGTCCCTTCCACACTCCTGCTTCTCTGTAGCATCCTTGGATGTTTGAAAT
This sequence comes from Empidonax traillii, assembly GCF_003031625.1. NCBI lineage: Eukaryota > Metazoa > Chordata > Aves > Passeriformes > Tyrannidae > Empidonax > Empidonax traillii. The sequence goes on along the minus strand of NW_020955299.1, from coordinate 1,665,550 downwards.
ACAGGCTCACCCCACTCTGACAATGTTGTTGTGCCTCTCCCATCAGACAGACAAGAACCAGACAATGCTTGCACAAGCAGCACAGCAATTGGAGCTGCAGTTCCTGGCATGATCTCAGCTCGGTGGTGCCAGCCTCCCCAAAAGCAACACATGGAAGGAGAAGAAAAAAGGGCAATAACAAAAATATCTTTGCAACCATTTGGTTTTCTATCATCTCCATGTTGAGATTTGTCACCATTTAAACCAAAAATAGGCTTTAAAACTGGGTTGAGAAGGGTTATAAAACTCCTGACTCACTTTGGAATTGTACAAAGAGCTTTCCTGATTTTTTGGGTGTGTTTCTGCTTTAGGAACTTTTCTCCTTTTTCTATTAGAAGATGTTGTTAGGCTGCAAACCCTGAGCTGGTGCAGACAGGAAGAGTCAAGGACTGAACCTTCCTCACACACTGCAGTGTTAAAGAAATAACCACTAGTTCCTAATGTCAGTCTGCTGTGAATTAGGGGTACAGAAGTCTCCATCTTGCTAGAAGTCCCTTCAGTTCTGATTTAAGGCTCTCTGGAGTGCATTGGAGACCAAACCCTAACAAGCTCTCCCTTGCTTTTCCCCTCAGGGCTGTCAGCGGATCGTGGAGGACTGGCAGAGGATCCTGATGGTCCGGTCTCTTGTGGTGAATCCTCATGAGGACATGAGGACCTGGCTCAAGTATGCCAGCTTGTGTGGCAAGAGTGGGAGGCTGGTGAGCATTGTCAGGCTCTGTCCTCTTTTTTTTAGGCCACTGGCTTTGCCATTCAGCTTCAACTTTTAGCATCTCCAAATGCTTTCATTGCCCAAGTGGGGTGGGCCCTCCTCTGAGGGAGAAACTAGTCAGAAATTGTTGAAATGTTAGAATTGTATAACCAGCAGAGAGTTCATTCTTGTAGCCAAGGTTATTTTTGAGGGACTGGTATTATACCTGAGAGCCCCAGAGCCAACTTTTTATGGCATGCTATAACTGAAAGTTCTTATGCAGCACTGGTAATTGTTAATAATGGCTCTCTGCTAAAGCAGAGAGTCAGACCTAGAGTGTGATGTTACTGTTGAACATTTCGGTCCCATTTTAACATTCACCACAAGATTTACCACCAAGAACGCTTGAAACAGAGACTTCACACTCTCTACTGGCTTCTGAAATGAGAATTTGATCCAAATGAAGACATGTGGTTTGCCATGTGGCGTTCTGGGGAGTGCAGGGAGGGGTCCTGAGGCTGCTGTGCCTGTGTTTGCTCTGGAGGCTCAGGTGTATTTTCTAGCGGGGGGTGATTCCGAAGCACTGGGAGATGGAGGCAAGAACGAGCTTGTTTTTAACCTGCCTTTTCTCTCTGCCATTTTCCCCAGGCTTTGGCCCATAAGACCCTTGTGCTTCTCTTGGGGGTGGATCCCTCCCGACAGCTGGATCACCCCCTGCCCACAGTCCATCCCCAGGTGACCTACGCGTACATGAAGCACATGTGGAAGAGTGCCCGGAAGGTACAGGAGAACACACTGCCCTCTGCTCATTGCTCACTTCTTATTTTCTCCTCTAAAACTCTTTAGTGACAGAGAAAGCCTGGCCCTTATTTTATTCCATACATGGAAAGATCATTTTTGCTAAACTAGTGCCTGGTGCCCAAGGGTTGCAGCCGGGATTGATGGTCAATAGTAGCTCTTCTGTTCTTGGTACTTGACTTTTCATCCACTCTTCAGGTTGCCAGGTCTCCACATCGTACCTGTGGTCAGGGCTGCATGCTCAAAGAGAGGAGTGAGGGGTTTTATTACCAGTTTTAGGAAAGTATCCTGAACAGTTTGTACTTAATTGCTGAGCAGAGCTGACTTTTATTAAGGACATTATTGAAAAATTCTAACTGAAAGGCAGCTGAAAAGTACATAGGGTTTTGTCATGGGAGTAATTTGGCTCCAGAGAGCCCAGGGTGAATGTTTTTGACATTGCAACACAGGGAGAATTTACATAATCAAATCCAATAAGCTCCAGACTGGATAAGTTATCTTTTTTTTAATATACATTAAAACCTCTATTTATCCTCATATTCTGCCACATCTTTTTTATTTTTCCTGCCTTTGGGATTGCCAGCACTGGAACAGAGCCACTGCTGTGGGAACATTTCCATGACCTAACTATTCTTTATTTGAATTTAAGAAGCAGAAGGAGCTGCTGCTGAGACCCTGTCCTGTTGGCTCTGTAAAACAATGTAATGGTCTCTCTCTTTCTTCAGTAAATGACCCCAGGACTGTGAGGGGTCTCTGCCTCCTTCCATGGGGGAAAAGGAGCTTTCTGTGTTTGAACTGTGATAAAAGGTGGACAAGATACAGGAAACTGGTGCAGTGGTGGAAAACAGAATGAGAGAAGGAACAAAGATTAAGGGGGTGAGAGAAGAGAATGTATCTAAAATTAACTGATGCAAGAATACATGGAGCCCAGGAAGATGGAGGGAAAAATTATACCAAAAAAAGGATAAATAATATGTAGTTACACCTAGTACTGTGTGTAGCTTTATATAACTGTGTGTTGATATCCTGAGTAAACAGCTGCTGAGGTGGGCTGGTATGGAAGGAAATGACCATTTTTTCTAGCTGAGCACTGCAAGGTTGACCTGAAATGTTTTCCCTACTGCCATTTTGGCACTTGCCAAATCCAGCAGGAAAAAAACCTGGCCTCTCAATAGAAACCAGCCACGGAGCTGCACAACTTTCTTTTCTTAAATAACATAGAAAAATGAATAAGTAAACCCTATTACATTTTTTCTAACAAGGACCTTTGCCAGCAGCTGCATTCTAAAGCCATATCCCATAAAAAGGCTGCAACACAAACTTAGGAATTCAGTGTTACAGAAAACAGCTTTCAGCCTCAAGTGCTTTGTCTGTCAGTTTATGGTGATCAGTTTTCAATAGCAATGGAAACTGAAGAGCAGATTGTTGGCTGTGCCTAGATATGAGAGGGGCACATAACAGGCAATATCTTTTTATATCTAGCATAACTCTTGATAAGATTGTTATTTACCCCCCATCCCCTTCTCTCTGCGTTCCCAGCTGTGGAATGCCCCATGTTAGATTGTGATACCTTCTTTTATTTCACCCTGGGCCAATACCCTTTTTTCCTCACCACCACCTTGTGCAGGCTGACATTTGAATGGGGTGGATGAGGCATTTCAGCTGAGGAGATTCTTGTCTCACTCTGAGGTAGCTCATTCCTGTAGATGAACAGAAGTAAATTGGCCTTCTGACAGCACATTCTGCAGCTTCTGACCTGAAATGACCTTGCGGATTGCAGGAGCTTTACTCTAATTCTTTCCAGTGAAGCGAGCATACCTTCTTCTTAAATCTTTAATTTTGGGTTTTCTTACCCCAGAGTTCCTTCCAAGGAGTTTTATGAAGATTTTTCCCTCGGAATTTGGTAGTGCAAGTTCTTTAGTGCTGCTGCCTTATGTAATCTCCTGGCAAAGGAGCAATGCACATTTGTACTTCTTAAATAACCTTAGGAGAAATCTAGGCTTTAATTTGTTGAAATAACTCAAAAGTTAATGTTCCATGGTGTGTACTTCAAGCCTAGCCAAAGCTGAGGGGTTAGAGGGGAAGATCAGGAAGCTGCAAGTTTTCCTTCAGGCATTATTTTCTCAAATCATCTTTTTCAGGCTGTGCCATATTATAGGCAGGCTCTTCTGGATCTGTGACAGCGTGAGGTGTTCAACATTGTCCTGCTCAGTTTGTAAGCTCTGGACATTTGACTGTTGGAATTGCCAGGCTGTCTTTGCTGTGCTCAGCTGCAAGTGAGGCATCTCTGTATCAGCACTGGAGTCTGGCTGTGCCTGGGCAGGGACAGGACATTCTCTGCTGGGAAAGTTTTCTCCCTGTTCAGGTGACATTGTTGCTTTGAGAGCTGAGTTCTTGCAGTCAGAGCACAGTGTTAACTTGTGTTATGGTCAGGGATACCTTTGGCTGTCTGTCTGACAGTGGAGGTGTGCCTGGCACTGGAAGAGTGCAGTGATTTGTTCCTCAGTGTAGCAATTTCAGAGACATCAAGAATCTCTAACCTGTTCCTTTACAAACTGATTTTAGGGGGGTGCAAACAGCTGAAAAGCTTTGAACGAAAACAAAACCCTGTTTTCATTTCAGTCAGAATTTGCTTCCACACTGTAAGCCCTGTGGCCCTCACTGGGACCCTCCTCCCTTTGCAGATCGACGCCTTCCAGCACATGCAGCACTTTGTGCAGACCATGCAGCAGCAGGCCCAGCACGCCATCGCCACCGAGGACCAGCAGCACAAGCAGGAGCTCCACAAGCTCATGGCAAGGTCAGCACCAAGTCCTGGGGACTCCCTTTAGCTCCTTCCTGCAACTCAGGGCTCTCCTGAGCTGCAGGGTCCCTGCAGATGACACATTTCAGACACACTTTGATGAAAAGACCGGGGCATTTCTCATTTAGCTGCTTTGGTATTACATTCTTATCTATCATATTATTTTCAGTAAATGTGTTTGTTGCTGGTGGCTGGCTGTATTTTTTCCAGCATTGTGGCTCACTGGCAGAAGGCAGAGCTCCCAAAATTCAGAAAGGAGAGCTGTGTAACTGTGGCATTTAAAGCCTGCTGAGGGAGCAAAGTATTAAGTTTTGCACAGACCTTCCCAACCCCACCCTGCTGCAGTAAAAATACGTTGTTTTTCGTTTCCTCTGGGAGGGAATGACCTAAGGAGGTGCTGGCTGGGGGGAAGAACAGCTCCTCTGTGTCTCCAGTCTGTCACAGTGTTCTCTCCAGAAGGCTCTCTCATGTGGTGATTCACGTGTGCTGTGTGATGAAGTCTTTCAGTGTTGCTGTTTGCTTCTTACGTTGGTTTTATAACCCATAGAAATGAGGAGCAAATTTTGACCCTCAGCTTTCCCCCTGAATTAAACCCTTAACTGGTTGGTTCCACTCTAGAGGCAGGATGGAGGTGTTTTGAGCCTTCCATGTTAACACACAGACTCCCAGCCTGCAGGAGAGGCTTCCCCAGCAGGTTCACCATGTGGAATGTCGATCAGAATTGTGCCTCTTAATCCAGAGGCTTTGTTTTCATTCTGGGTTCTGAATCAATGATCCCTTTGCTTCACCAGGTGTTTCCTGAAGCTGGGGGAGTGGCAGCTGAACCTGCAAGGCATCAATGAGAGCACCATCCCCAAAGTCCTGCAGTACTACAGTGCTGCCACCGAGCACGACCGCAACTGGTACAAGGTCAGTGAGGGAAAGCTTCCACTGCAGACACGTCACTCATCTGACCACATCCCACACCAAGGAAGGGAAGGTGTTCGTAGGAAGATCTCCTGTAACTGTCTGCCTTGGTACTGCCAATGGGATTGAAAAAACCCACTGAAAGCGGCCCAAGGAAACCATAAGATTCTTGTTTGGATTTATATCTGGTTGGTAGAACTAGGCCACAATTCAATTTCTGTTCTTGCTTTTGGGAGTTTTTCCCCCTGGCAGGTAACGGTGAAGGAGAAAGGATAATATAAATAGAAAAAATTCACTTGTTCTCACTCAGTATACTTGAACTAGGAAAGTAGCTGTTAATTCTCCAAAGAGCCTTTGATTTCAGGGTTGTGAAATTTCAATTAGTATTTGGTGCCAGATCTTCTCTGAGGCAGCCATCTCCTGTATTTCTTCCCATTACAGCTCCCAGAGCCCTAACACACTGATCTTCATTTTAGCCTTTGAAAAATTAAGGTGTACGTGAATATGACTTAATTTTTGCAGCAGAGCTCCTTTGCCTTAATATTCAACAGGGAGCTCCTGGCCAAGAGCTCACTGTGATGTTATTTAAGATAATAAGACAGTTAAAATTACAAGCAATTAGAGAAAGCAAAGCATTGTGTTGTCTGCAGGGTATTGCATGCTGCAGTTGTCTGCAGACACAGAAAGGTTGGATTATCTCTAATAATTAGAAAGTGCAGGTTGCAGAAAGGATTACTTTTCCTTCTGACTTCTGTTTTCTCCTCTTGGCAGGCCTGGCATGCCTGGGCAGTGATGAACTTTGAAGCAGTGCTTCACTACAAGCATCAGAACCAGGCCAGGGATGAGAAGAAGAAGCTGCGTCACGCCAGCGGGGCCAGCGTCACCAGTGCCAACACCGAGGGCAGCAACAGTGAGAGTGATGCAGAGAGCACAGAGAACAGCCCCATCCCTTCCCCAGTGCAGAAGAAAGTCACTGAGGTACCCTGTGGGTGTGGAGAGAGTGTTACTTAGTGCTTAGAGCCGGGGCAGTGTTATGGTGGGGAATGTGCTGCTGTGGATGTGCTGTCTACCTGTGTGTGTATAAATATAGATGTAACACACATACACACACTCAGAGCTTACAGCAAAAGTGAGGCAGTTCAGGTTAACTCAGTCTTATGGGAAGAGGAATAAATTAATGCAAACAGTCATAAGTTAGCTGTGACCTAAAGCAGAGGCCTGGGTGGCTGTCATAGGTGACACAGTGCATTAACAAGTTCTGCTGCTTAAGTCCTTCGTTGAAGACTGGGAGGAATCTCTTTTACTTACCAGTTATAGTAGGGTTGTAGTTTTTAGGCTGCTTTGCTGCCCATAGTTTTGCCAACAAACTGAAGTGTAAAACCACTTCACAGCATGTTCCCTGCCAGGCAAGAGTCAACTACTATGTGGATTAGGTCTGTATTTCCACATCTTTCTTCCTTTTTCCCCTTCCTGAGGTTAGGACTCATGTGGGCTGATGTGCTTGGTTAGAACTAACGCAGTAATTTTCATTCCAAAAGGATTTATCCAAGACCCTCTTGATGTACACAGTCCCTGCTGTCCAGGGTTTCTTCCGATCCATCTCTCTGTCTCGAGGAAACAACCTGCAGGACACTCTGAGGTACACCATGAAGCACACAGTAAATGCAGTCCAAATTATCAGGGCACATGGTCTCAGATGAGGGAGAACATGCTTTTTTCTGCTCTTTTCTGTTATGGTTGAATTAAGTGAATGCTTCAGTCCAAGCTAATTTTTGTCAGGTGGATTATCCCTGCCATCTGTGGGCACTGGGAAGAAAAATCATTTTTAAATGAGTCTGGAGGCATTTGACTGGAAATGCTTTGGTTTTATTGTTTCACTCCTAACAAAAGTATTTCTCTTTCTCAGAGTCCTTACTCTGTGGTTTGACTACGGGCACTGGCCCGACGTGAACGAGGCTTTGGTAGAAGGAGTCAAGGCAATCCAGATTGACACTTGGCTACAGGTAAGGAACACAAAGGGCTGAGACAAATCCCAGTTCTGGGGGGAAACTTGGGGCTTTGCTGCATGATATCCATGGAGATCCTTTGCTAAACAATCTGTAGGTGAGTTCTGAGAGCAGTGTGCAGTACAGTTTGTAACTGATTTAACAAGCATCTTGCACAGAGGCATGAGAAACATTCTTGCATATATTTCTGTATTTATATGCAGATTAGTGCATATGAATGAGAAAGAATGAACGTTTTTAAATTGAAGATGACATGGATTCAGTGGTAATCAAGTAGAAAACAACATTGTGCTGCTCTGATGGGGTTCACAGTCTGTCTCAGGACTGCCTTGTAAAATGACTCTTGTAGTTAAATAAAAAAATATGGTATTTTTTATTTAAGCATTATGCTTCAAGGCACATTTTATTCTTTCCATAGAGGATCCTGTAACAGTTTTGCACAGAACACTTGTGATCTCACTGAGCTGCTGTACATTTCTGACACTGCTTGGAACCTTGTTATCCTCTGACCATCTGAAAAATGAGTGCTGGGCCTCTGTCCCCTCCAGTTGCTGTGAGGCCTCTAGCAGAGGGCAGAACAGCTTGTGCACTGAGCACACGAGATGACAGGGGTGTTTTATTGCAGGTTATCCCTCAGCTCATTGCAAGAATTGACACCCCTCGACCGCTGGTGGGACGCCTCATCCATCAGCTCCTCACGGACATCGGCCGGTACCACCCCCAGGTGAGCCCTGGCTGAGAGGAGGAATTTCCACAGACTGGTGCCAATTCAGGCATTTCCTGTGTTCCACTTCACCTGGTGCAAGTGCCTGCGCTGGAAGTGGCAGCAAGTGATGACAGTGAGGGTGGGGACTATTTCTGATCCAATCTCTGTAGCAGTTCTGTGTGGTGCTGAAGCATTACTGGTTGCTGTCCCTTGCAGGCTTTGATCTACCCTTTGACTGTGGCCTCTAAATCTACAACCACTGCTCGGCACAACGCTGCCAATAAGATCTTGAAAAACATGTGTGAGCACAGCAACACTCTGGTGCAGCAGGCAATGATGGTGAGTGCTCATTGTACCAGGAATGGATTTACTACAGGTATAATAACACAAATTGTATTCACTGTCAATTAATTTGGGTATTTGCAACTGGTAGAAGTTACAGCATTAGTGTAATTGCAAGGGAATACTTTAATTTAAAAATATTTTGCACGCTGAGTTTTTGTGTCTCCTTATAAATAAATTTAGAGAAGAAATAAATGAGAAATCATCGTATTAGATTATTAGAAATAAAGAGATATTTCTGCTTAATGAAAAGCGGAAACGAAACTTACCAAGCATAGCGTTGAAAGAGTAATTTAATTGATTTGCTAAAGACTTTTATGAATAAATGAGAAGTAATGCTTTCAGGCCAAGCTACACAAATACATAGAAGATTTCAGTGGTAACAAATAAGGTGAGAAAAGCCTGGTCAGCTTCCTGCAGGAACAAAAGTAACATCACTGTGGGAGCTCTTGTGGCTCCCTCTGGCTGCCAGCAACGAGTACTTCATAACATGAGAGAAGAAAGGAGTTCTGCATTTGTAAGTCAGAACTGTCACAGAGGGTTTTCAGGTGTTTAATCCTTTTTCCTCTCCCAAAACAGGTGAGTGAGGAGCTCATCCGTGTGGCTATCCTGTGGCACGAGATGTGGCACGAGGGGCTGGAAGAGGCGTCTCGTCTGTATTTCGGAGAAAGGAACGTGAAGGGGATGTTTGAGGTGCTGGAACCGCTCCACGCCATGATGGAACGTGGGCCTCAGACTCTGAAGGAGACATCCTTCAATCAGGTATCAGCAGATGGCCAAGAGCATGATGTTCTGCAGGACAGGCACCTGCCCAGAGGTGTCACAGGAACAGTTGCATTAGTTACAGATTTAATTATTGATGTTTATCTTCAGATCTCTGTCGCTTTTGGTGATGACAGGGGTCATGGTAGTACTGATTGCTGTGGAGTCTTGTATCAGCTGGATGTCTGATAGAGTCTGGAAAACACACAACTGCTCTACAGTTAATTATTCTGTTTTGCTTCACAGTAGGCACAAGCACAGGTAGCAGAGATGATCTCTCCCAAGCCAGCAAAAGGAATTGATTTGAACTTGTGAGCCCACTGTTAAAGGGTGACTCTATTCTTTCTGTTACCTCCTATAATGGAGGCTGTTTGTAAGCAAATAAACTCAAAGCAGATCTTGGATCCAGGAATTTCTGCATCTTTAATTCTGATATTCTGTAAAAAATTAGAGGTCAAGTATTTTTAATGCAATTTGAAAAGAGACTGTAATGCTCTTTGTAGATGTTAAGTGGTCTCCACCTGTTCCACTACAGTCTGTTGAAATGTTTTTCTTCTGTTGCTTTTCACTTCCTCCCCAGGCCTATGGCAGAGACCTCATGGAAGCTCAGGAGTGGTGCAGGAAGTACATGAAGTCAGGAAATGTCAAAGACCTAACTCAGGCTTGGGATCTCTATTACCACGTGTTCCGGCGTATCTCAAAGCAGCTGCCTCAGGTGAGGGGACAGATTCACTTCTGTGGTGGGTCTGTCAGTGCAAGTTGTCAATAGCAGTCTTTGTTTCATGTTCTTCTGGTTATTCAAACCATTCAAGTTCAGTACTGTGGAAATACCTGCACAGGATTTTGCTGCAAATTTGGTGTTTATGCAGCACTTCCTGCAAGCACCTGAAGTGTCGGTCACTGACTGAGCTGTTTTAGGTCACTCCACAACACGAGCTCCTCAGATGTGGGAGATTCAACTGAAATTCCAAGGGGTTGCCTTTCTTTTGGCTTTCTTTGGTAGCTCACTTCTTTGGAACTCCAGTACGTGTCACCAAAACTCCTCATGTGCCGGGACCTGGAATTGGCAGTGCCAGGAACGTACGATCCCAACCAGCCCATCATCCGGATCCAGTCCATCGCACCCTCCCTGCAGGTCATCACCTCCAAGCAGCGGCCCAGGAAGTTGACATTAATGGGTGAGAGAGAGCACTTTTCACTTAGTTATTCCAGTGTTTAAACAGCTCTTAGCTCAAGCTGCATATTTACTTCATAAAACCTCTCCAGCGTTTCCTTTCAGCTGAGGCCTTTCTTGGTGGGCTGGTCAGTCTGGCTGCCACACTCTCCAGTTCTTGGGTGTTTTGACTCTTGGCTGTTTGTTCAACAAGAGCAAACTTCTCTGCATTAATTCTTTTTGCAGGAAGCAACGGGCACGAGTTCGTGTTCCTTCTGAAGGGTCACGAAGACCTGCGCCAAGATGAAAGAGTGATGCAGCTTTTTGGGTTGGTCAACACCCTGCTAGCAAATGACCCAACTTCTCTTCGTAAAAACCTCAGGTATGGGCTGGGGGTGATCACTGAATTGTGCACAAGTGACACCCTACGTGGGTGCAGTTCCCAAGCAAACCTTGGCACAAGGAGCGGGTTTGTGAGGAAATGGCAAATCTTGGAACTAAGGTAGTTTAAAAAAAAAAAAGGGAGAAAGAAAAACAGCATTCATAGGATTCAAACACAGAGGAAATGTATCCAAGGGGGTAATTTGTTTTATTTAATTGGAGTAATTGAAAATTGTAATTGTAGATTGTTATGGTCTTTGAGGTAACCTCTGTTTCAAGGCACCTTGAGCGCTGCTTTAGGAGACTGGGAATGAGTTTTTGTCAAGGATTTTTTGTTGTAGTTGCTAAATAGCTTGATGAGTACTCAATGAGTACTCAGATGTAGATCACCTGGCAGCAGTCTGTGCAAATGGATGTTTGAGGTCTGTCTGAAAAGAAGACAAACAGAGCAACTAAAGAAGAGACAATTTGGATCAGAATCGGATTTAGTAGTAGTTGTTTTAAGCATCTCAAAATGTAACAATGGACAACATACAACAATCTGAGCCCTGATTCTCCGTTTTTTTTCCTGTAGCATCCAGAGATATGCTGTTATTCCACTGTCTACAAATTCAGGCTTGATTGGCTGGGTGCCCCACTGTGACACTCTGCACGCCCTGATCCGAGACTACCGGGAGAAGAAGAAGATCCTGCTCAACATCGAGCATCGCATCATGCTGAGGGTGAGGGCAGAGCTGCCACAGCTCCTGGCACGTGCTTTTAGTACTCCAGTGTCTTAGTGAAGGGAAATGATTCACAGCTCCTTCCTCTGCCTCCTCCCTGATTGTTATCAATATCAATAATAAATACATAAATATCAGGTAGGAGATATAAAACACCTCTGAGAGGTAAAGTTTGCCATGTGTGTGTTTGCTTCTCCTTTCCAGTTTTAGCAGTGACCACAAGTTGTTGCCATCTGGTGACTTGAAATGTGTTTGGGGTTTTGCATGAGTAGGATGTGCCTCACACAAGCTGCCTGGTGCTGGCATTGCAAACATTGTGTCTAGGCAGCAGGGCCAAAATTAGATAAGAGAAACTGAACACTAGGAGCTAGAAAATGTGGAATTCCCTGCCAAAAAGGAAAGTGTGTGCCAGCCCAGAAGACTTATTTGGATAATGGTTTTTGAAACATACTTACCTTGGCAGTACTTCAGTTAAATAAGACTGTGGAGTACTTACTTTGTGGATATTAAATCATTTGCTATCCCATTTAAAATGAATTCTTCACTGCTGGGTGACCATCTCACTGTGTCTGAGAACTTACTGATCAGTCTACAAATAATTTAAACTTAATATGAAATTACTTGTGATCACTGTGTTTCTTATAGTACAACCAGAGGCTACTGGAGGTGGGTTTTTTAAGTTGTTGAATGTCACTCCTCAATTATAGATGGCTCCAGATTATGACCACCTGACTCTGATGCAGAAAGTAGAAGTATTTGAACACGCTGTCAACAACACAGCCGGGGATGACCTTGCCAAACTGCTGTGGTTGAAAAGTCCAAGCTCAGAGGTGAGTTCAGCACATGACACTTAATTCAAGGGCACAGGGTGTTTGAACCCCTCAGGCTTATGGGGTGTACTGAACATAAGCATGTCACAGCTCTGTTTTGTGCAAAATGCAAGTCGTTAATTTAAATTGTATATAATTTAAAACATAACCTGAAACACGTAACATGCCAGCCTGGCTTCTGTTTTGTGTCCACGTGTAGGTGTGGTTTGACAGAAGGACAAATTACACTCGCTCACTTGCTGTGATGTCAATGGTTGGGTACATTTTGGGCCTTGGGGACAGGTAAGTGAAGTGTGAAGGTTTCTTTTATTTAAAAGCACAGGCTGTGAAGGCTTATCAATTCATTCCTGGGATCTGTTCTTGTGATAACATCTTCCATTGTGGCTACTGCTGAGTTGCAGTGATACCATCTTTCAGGTCCTGATTTTGCTGCTGTTATTTCCAGCACTGCAGACGTGAGAGGCAGGGCTTGTGTATCTTGAGTTCTAATAAGATTTTCTTCCTTTTGGAGATGAATGGCCACAGAAATACATCAAGGACCACAAGTCCTAATATTGAAAGTCCCAGTAAATCCTTTCACTCACAGAATGGGAAGTCTTTCTCCATCCATTCTATGGCTTAAAAAATAGTTTAGAAGACAGTGTGTTTTAGATTTAAAGGCTGTAATGCAAAAACAGCTAAACTCTCACATGTTTTCATAACAAAAGCTCTTACTCCTGCAACTTAGAGGTCTTTAAAATGAAATTATAAACCTTTGAAATTTGAATTAAAACCAAATTGGAAGAAGACAGCATGAATACAGGCCCTGTGGTTTTCCTAGTCTAGATTGATTTTTCTCTCTTCTGATTGTAAACCAATTTGTGTTACTTCACCTGTAGCATAGTGCATTTCGTTTTTCTGTACTGAAAAAAGTGAAAAAGTATAAAACAAGTGGAGAAATTTATCCTAACTGAAAAATAAATGTTCCTGTCCAAGAAGTGTACTGATTGTTTTGGTCCAAGAGATTGTTTATCTTCCAAGGTGAGAAGATCTGTAACTCCTGAGAGGTAATTACAAAAATAATGTGATAGATGCACTGTCAGGAAGCTTTTCTGTTCATCCTGAGATTGAAGATCTCAGACAAGAAAGCTGTCACTGGCTGTTCTTGCTCATCAAGATAAATATAATTTCAGTCTGGAACTGCTGTGATTTACTTTGGGTTTTTAGAATGGTCTGTCACCCTGTTTTTCTCTCCCACTCCTTCATCAAAGACACCCCTCCAATCTGATGTTAGACAGACTGAGTGGAAAGATCCTGCATATCGACTTCGGGGACTGCTTTGAGGTAAATCTTTGTAGCTGGACATTAAATTTTCTATAACATTTCACATTTTCTGATAGAACAGAAATTAATCTATAAGCCAGGACAAACTGACCTTGGAGTCTGATCCTGGGCAAGCCCTTTGGCTCTTTTGAGCTTTGCTTTACCTACAGGCAAGATGAAAATAATCAGTATTTTATGTCAGAGGAGGGTCTTGGGGACCAGCTGACCACTGGAACAGGCAAAGAAGTGCTGGCATCTACTTCCATGAAATTTCTTGGAGCAATTTAAGCTGCTGACAGGCAGTCTGTGTTACCTGACAGGAGCAGCTGGGCATGTGCTGAGTTTTCCCTATCAAGTTACTTATCTAGCTTCTCCCAGAAATTTGTGGAAACCGAGGAACATAAAGCTGTGACTTTTTTTCCTATTTGGAATAAAATCTTCAAGATTTTGCCAGAAAGATCCCTATGCTTAATAACTTTTAAAGACTGAATTAGCTATTAATTGACTGATTCTCCATCATCATCTGTTTAGGTTGCAATGACAAGAGAAAAGTTCCCTGAGAAGATTCCATTTAGGTTAACAAGGATGCTGACAAATGCTATGGAGGTAAGCATCTCCCCTTTAACATGGAGGGGATTGTTCCTGGGGAAAATGGCACCCAAATCTCAGTTTTCCCTCTATTTTCTGTTGGGGCTAAACTTCTCCTCACCTTAAGAACCAGAGGTGTTGATATTTCAGCTGCATTTTCTGTAAGCACAGTGAATTCCAGCTCAAAGCCACTTCCTGCTCCCTGAATGTGGGGGTTGGAGTTGCACAGTGAACGAAGCAGTGGGGGATTCACTTCTTTCTCTTCCCAAGGTGACAGGCCTCGATGGCAACTACAGGATCACGTGTCACACGGTGATGGAAGTGCTGCGGGAACACAAGGACAGTGTCATGGCCGTGCTGGAAGCCTTTGTGTATGATCCCTTATTGAACTGGAGGCTGATGGACAGTAAGTGGCTCTGAGAAAACACTGGCTGCGAGAGAGGGATCCATCTGATTCATACAAGAAATCCAGAAGCTTGAAATTCAATGTCTGTCTGAAAAAAATTCTGATGAAATGGTTCATTTCCATGTGTTGTTTCTCGGTGCAGCTTTAAGGATTTTAATATGAAATTGCAACAGAGATCGGGAAATTGAAATTATTTTCATGTGGCATCAGATCTGGAGAAGGAGAAAGGCAGCCAAATCTGTATTGTGTGTTGACAGATTTGCTCTGAAACACTGAAACTCCAATTCATGCCTTCCAACTCCTTATTTTCTTGCAGCAAACACAAAGGGCAATAAGCGCTCACGAACAAGGACAGACTCCTACTCAGCCAGTCAGTCAGTGGGTGAGTAGGAAAGATGGTGGATGTCACAATTATGCTTTTAAATGAGCTGATTAACAGTTTTGTTAATGTTTCTGGAGGAGCATTTTAGCTGCTTTTCAACGTCGCGTTTATGTTTTTGTGGTTTTTTTTCCGTAGAAATGTTGGACAGCGTGGAACTGGGTGAGACATCCCATAAAAAAACTGGGACCACAGTGCCTGAATCCATCCATTCCTTCAGTAAGTTTCATTGTTTCATAAATTGTTATGAGACAGAAAATTTCATCACGATCCAAATGCCATTACGTGAGTTGGGGCAGATGCAGTTCCTTGTCAGCATAAATGAGGATTATAATTACCTGGGTTCTCAACTCCCAACAAAAAGGTGATAGAAAATGTATCTAGGTTTGCTGTCAAAGTGGCATTTGGGCAGGGCACATCTAACAGTAGTACAAATGCTTTTATTGCTCAGGTGAAGTCCTGATTCCCTTTCCTGTTTCTGTCTTTCAGTAGGAGATGGTCTGGTGAAACCAGAAGCTCTAAATAAGAAGGCTATTCAGATCATCAACAGGGTTCGAGATAAGCTCACTGGTGAGCATGTTTTTATGTTATATAAAATAAACATAAAACCTGATGAGAGGGATCAGCACTACCCTTAGTGTTTATATTTTGTGTTAATCCTTGAATTTAACATATTCTGATTAGATGGATGAGGCCATTTTCCTGTTCTTGTCTAACACCCAAGGACTGGTGCCTGCATTGAGATTGAAATGAGCCTGATTTGAAAAGTAGAGATTAGTTTGTAACTGCACAGACTTGCATGTCTTAGCGTTTAGTGGAAGTTGAATTTCCACTGTCCTGGCTTTAGATTTTGCTGCATTTAGTTGCAAAATTTTACATTCTTATACTTAATAAGAAACTACCCCTCACCTGCCATATAATCTATCTGAAGGGATTAGAACCAGGATTTGTGATTACACTGATGTGTTTTTTTCACCCTTTAATTTCGCAGGTCGGGACTTCTCTCATGACGAAACTCTGGATGTCCCCACACAAGTGGAATTGCTCATTAAACAAGCGACTTCTCACGAGAACCTGTGCCAGTGCTACATTGGATGGTGAGTTTGTCACTCAGCTGAGCTGGCAAAACTCTTCTGGAATGATCTAATTGTGTGGTTAGTTATCTGTAGGAGCCTTAGCACATCCTGCATCTGCTCTGGTAGATTTTGCAGTCCTGACAGCGATACCACAGACAGTCCTCTAGGAAAGCTCTTTTATAAGTAGTAACAGGGATTTTAGATAATTTTAAGTGTTTGAAATAAGAAATGTGCTGATCGCTGTTTTCAGTTACAGTGAAGAAGTCAAGTGTTATTTATACTGCTTATTTTTACTGTCATGTTGAGGGTTAGCTAACTTTGAACTATGGTGGAAAAAATAGATCTCTGTTGTTTTTAAACTTCATCAGGAAAGAAGCATTGGGGGGGGGGATCACCTGGCAACTTTCCCTAAGCTGAATTAGTGCCTAGTTAGTATAGAATCTCAGTCCTTCTCAGTGTTGCCTTTGTGAAACTCCATGCAAGTCAGTATTATTACAATATCTTTATTTTCTTTAGGTGTCCTTTCTGGTAACGGAGGATTCCAAAGTATCCACAGCCTTTTATTCTGGAGGCTTTTGCGCTCCAAACTTGCTCTTCTACAAACACAAACTGAACCTTGGACTGAAATACAGCCTTTGTCAAATATTTTTAAATGTAAATGAAAAAGAGTTATTGTATATTAAAAGTTGGTTTAAGCCAATGTATAGCTGCTGTTGGAAAAAAACAAAACAAAACAAAAAAAAAACAAACAAGCTGTCTGAAACACAACACTTGATTTGGGTTTCCAGGACAGTGAAGACTGATTGTACCACAGGTGTCTATGGTTCCACTTGGTCTTTGGGGAACTGGTGATCCATTGAAAATAACTATATACGGGTTTTGTCTTACTTTGCAATGTAACTAAGTCACTTGCAGATGAATTATTGCCCTGGTCATTCCTGTTGATGTGGCTGCAATGAGCTCAATGCGCTTGTGCAGGAGGTTTCATTTACGTTTGGGGGTGAGCCGGATAACTGGAAGGAGAACCAGAATTTTATCATTGTTTCATCCTGTACCTTGTTTCCAAACTTGATTCTTGCCCCAAAATTGGAAGTTGTCGATCTGCTCATCACATTCGTGCAGGAGTCGTGTTTCAGATTAGAGCAGGGTGTCAAGGTTTGAAGACCTTGAGCTGGGCGAAGTCGGTGCCTCTGTGCAGAGTGAGCCGTGGCAAACTGAGTGCAGGGTACAAAGAAATACCACTTGGGAGCTTCCTGCAGTGTCTGGGTTAAAAAGCAGTGTTGGGAAATAACTAGGGAAAGTTAGGGCTTGGCATAGGAGGCAGAAGGGGGAGGGGGAGAACTGGTCATAACTTGAAACAGAAAATAATGGTTATTAAATGTGAGGGTGAAGATAAAGGTATGATTTATGAATTAAACATATTAAAAACAATGCACAAAATACAACAGAGTAGCCACGTTTAGATGCCATGTTGTATTTGAATATTTTTGTGCCAATAAATTACACCGAAATGTAAAGACCTTGGTTGGCTGTGTTCCTCTTTATTCTTAAGTATTTCTTAGGCAGAGACAGGGAAGCAGATTAAGATTCTTTTTTTTTTTCTTTTAAGGTTCCTATTGCCATTGACTTGTCTTTTTGTGCATCGGTTCAGGCTTTATTTCACTTCTGATGGCATCTGGAGGCAAAATTACCAAGACTGAAATGAAATCTGTCACCTGTGTACCAGAAACTTGACCGTAAGACCCCTAAATTTGGTACAGCCCCAAGGCTGCCAGAGCTCCAGGAGCATTTGGACAACACTTTTGAGGGGCAGGGTGGGATTACTGGGGTGTCTGTGTGGGGCCAAGAGTTGGAATCAATCCCTCCCAACTCAGTAACCTGTGATTCTGTGGGCCCCTGGTAGTGCTTTGGAGGGGAGGCAGGGGTGGTGACTCCCCCATTGTAGCCCTGGGGGCGCCTCTCCCTGTCCCCCCCGTCCGTGTCCCCCTCTCCGTGTCCCCCCCCCTCCGTGTCCCCTCCCGCCGCTGGGGGGCGCCACCGGCCCCTCCCCGCCGCTCTCCCCCCGCCCCTTCCCGAAGCCGCGCTCTCGCGAGAGCGCCCGGATCTCGCGACAGCTTCGCGCATCAGCATGGCGGCCGCCGTGCGTGAGGGGAGCCCGGCGGGGCCGGCTGGCGGCGCCGGGACGGCCGCGGACAGCGGGGCAGCCAGCGCCATGCCGGCCCTGCCCGGCTTCGACAGCCCCGACGCCTTCGTCAAGGTGCGCTGGGAGAGCCCGGGGGGGGAGGGGAGCGGGGCGTGCGCGTGCGCTCGGGCCATGCCGGGAGCTGTAGTCCGGCCCCGCAGGGGCTGCGGGGGGACCCCCACCCGAGCGGGGACACCTGCGGGGAGTCCCCCTGCGCGGGAGAGGGGGGCTGCGGGCCGGGCCGGCGGGTGCAGGGGCCGAGCGATGTGTCGGGGCCTGTTACCGCCCTGTTACAGGGCCCTGGTCCTGTCACCCACCCGGAGTTCCTGGGGACCCTCGGGAGGGCCTGTGGCCACGGGCATTGCTTCCCCTGGCGTTCCAGATGGCAGCGTCAGTGCTGGTGTGTTTCACGTGTGCTGCTTCCAGAGAGGGGACGGCCACCAGTTCCCTAGAAGGAAGCGTTGCAGCGTTTAGGGGTTTTTTGTTAAAATAATAAAGTCATTATCGACGTTCCTGCTGATTTAGAATCACAGAATATCCTGAGCTGGAAGGAACCCACAAGGATCATCCAGTCCGACTCCTGGCCCTCCACAGACACCCCAACAATCCCACCCTGTCCCTCACAGAGTTGTTCAAACCCTCCTGGAGCTCTGTCAGCCTTGGTGCTGTGCCCTAACCCACTGCCCTGGGGAGCCTGTTCAGTGCCAGCCACCCTCTGGGGAAAGAACCTTTTCCTGAGATCCAACCTGACCCTGCCCTGACACAACTTCAGGCCAGATCTGTAATACTAGACTGAGTTACAGATCCTGTTCATAGACTTTAATCATTTTAAGTTTTCTAAACAGACCACGTGAACTTACTCTTGGTGAAAAGCCCCGCAATACCACCCAACAGAACCACACAGCTCAAACCAGCCAGGCAGAATGCACTTCTCTCACGGGGTGTGCTGGGCAGACGGGAACAAAGTGCTGATAACGTGGTGTTCTTGCACAGTACGCCCTGGGCACGGTGGTGGCTGCAACAAAGGCGTCCAACGGGCTCCCCCAGCCTGGCGACGAGTACGATTTCTACCGCAGCTTCCCCGGCTTCCGCGCCTACTGCGACACGCAGGGAGACCGCCTGCTCCGCTGGTAAGGGCCTGATGCCCCTCCCCACCCCACAGCAGGCAGCCCCCTCCTCTGGGACCTCCATGCTTGGCTGTAGGTTAAACAGTGGTTTATTTCACACCTGATTTTAGCTGCTTTTCTAAAAGCTCATGGAGAGCTGGGGCAAGAAGGAGCAGCTGACACCAAACACACGAGTCTGTCCTTTTTAAAAAGTCGTCATGTGGTTTGTGAGAAATTAATTGTGGCACTTCATACTGTATAGGTGCTTCTCCTATTCACTGCTCACGCGATGGTGTCTACCATTTGATTTATTATCAAGCTTTCAAGTGTAGGAAGTTGAAGAAAGCTGGATTTTCTAGGGTTGGGATTGCCTGCTCACAGATTGCTGACAGTTGTGCTGTTCTCTTGCAAGCATGAGCCAGGTGATGCAGTACCACGGCTGCCGGAGCCTCCTGAAAGATTCCAGCAAAGTGACAGGGCTGGAAGACAAATTTGATCTGCTGGTTGACTCCAACGATGTCATTCTTGAAAGAGTGGTAAGCAAATCATTTCTGCATGTGGTTCTTATAAACTGTTCGGTTCCCATAACTTCTTTTTTCATTGCAAGAATTTCAGTGGTGGTGCTTTCACAGTTGCAGTTGGTGTTTCCTCAGTCTGGTGTTTTCCTTCATTTTAAAGCCCCCTCCATGTGCTGGGCCAGAGCTCCCAGCAGCTGGGGCAGGTGGGTTATGGGCCAGAGGGGGGGACTGCAATGTGTGACTTGTGAGGAAACTAAATACAGTTTGGCATGAAACCCTCACAACCTGAGAACAGGTCTGTACATTTTAGAGCTGCTTCTGTGAGGAAACTCTTCCCACCCTTGATGTCCAGCATGCTCCTCCCACATTTGTCTGTCTTGTGTTACACAAAATTTGGGGGAAATGGCTGTGGAGGTACCTACCTGTGTGAATGTCTTTGCTCAGTGAGTTAAGTGGTTGAATGTGGTAATTTAACTGGTGTTTCACATTGCTTTTCTGGGTTTTAGAGTATTTTATTGGATGAAGCATCTGGAGTGAACAGAAACCAGCAGCCAGTGCTGCCAGCTGGGTTACAGCCCCCACAGATGATCGTTTCCAGCTGGAACCGTAAGGTGAGGCCCCTCTGCTCAGTTTGCTGTGTTAGCTCAGCTGTTCTCCCAGCCTTGGCACTGCTGATTCTCCAGTGGAGTGTAGTAGTTAAATATTCTCTCATGTTTTTTCACACATTCTAAGTCCCTCCCTCTTTTTTTCCCTTTTCCTGTTCATTCAGACTTGATTCTGGATTCTCTGTGCTTTCAATTGCCATTTCAGTGTCGTGTACACAACAGCCTTTCTTGTGTTTATTCCTATGGATTCAGGATCCTGATTCAGAGAACTCTGGACTTGCTGAGAAAAAGTAACTCAGTTTTGAGTGTGGGGTATAACTTTATTTCTCTGAATGTTGGGTCAGGCTGAGTAGGAAAAATGCTGAGTGTCTGTTAAGTCATATGAGTTTTACCTGTGGTTTTTTAAAAAGGCAGGAGAATTCCACAAGAGAACTCAGTCTGAAACTTTCCGGCTGCTTCACGCCAAGAACATCACTCGACCACAGCTTAAGTTTCGGGAAAAGATTGACAACTCCAACACTCCCTTTGTCCCTAAACTTTTTATCAAGCCAAATGCTTTGAAACCTCTGCCTGAAGGTAAGGAGTTTATTTTGCTTGGGTGACCTGTTGAGAGTATGTGACACAAACCTGTCCTCACAGTTTAGAGGAGAAATCATTGACTCTAAAAACAAGTAGGTCTTTACCACCATTGAACATACATGAGAGTCGCTTTTGCCTCAGAAGTCTTGACCAGTCTTGTTGGCTTCACAGATGTTCTTTCAGATGAGTGAAGTGTGTAGGGAGACCTACCTTAGCTTTGGGTGATTTACCAGAGCCACTGTGTAACACCCTGTTCTGGTACCATTCTGCTGCTGATGGTTCATCCATAATCTCCACTGATGCCATTGTGCTTTTAGTAACTGAAGATTTTTCAATCTCCTTCAGAGCTTTTGAGCAGAACCGCTTTGTTGTCTTGCTTAACAGCAGCCTGGTAACTGAGTTGTCATTCAAGGTGAATTTAAATTGTTAAGGTTTCTGATACTTCGTGGTTGTAATAGGATGTTGTGGTGGGCGGAGGGGAGAGAGTAGCAGGCTGAGAAAGTGTGATGTGGGGGACCCAGTCCAGTTATTCCATATTGGTTGTTCAGCCCTCACAAAAAGTGGACGGCAGCGAAAGGAGCGCCCCGAGGACTTGGATGTGCCAGCTGCCTTGGCAGACTTCATCCATCAGCAGAGGACGCAGCAAACTGAGCAAGACATGTAAGAAATGAACCTGGCAGCGAGGTGCTGGGAGCCCCACGGGTGGGCCTGCACCCGTGTGCTCCCACTGCGCTGGTGCTCGTCACGTGTGGCAGCTCTGCATGTGTTTGTGCCCACACTACCTTGTGTGTGATTTGCTTTAGGCCTCTGCAGTCACGTTAAACCTGTGCTTAATAAGAGGCAGCGTTTCTGCTGGATAGGGAAACTGCCATAGGTGTCAAAGTCTCTGTGCTCTGGCCTCAGAAAGGTGGCTGGGAGTTAGCCTGTGCTTATCTTCCTGATTTCCACAGGTTTGCCCACCCTTACCAGTATGAACTGGAGCATTTCTCTCCACCAGATGGAGTTCTCAAGAAACCAGAACTCCAGGTTGGTGCCCACGTTAATTTTCAGCTGCAGATGCAGTGCATTCACAGCCATACTTGACAAATTTCAGATCTGAGGGTGGAGGTCGGGGTGGGAGTTAACAGAGAACATACCATGCCTAATCCATGTGCTCTGCCAGATGTACAGGCCCATGGAGGAAACACCCTGTCATTTTATCACCACACTGGATGAGCTGGTAGAACTAAATGAAAAGCTTATGAACTGTAAAGAATTTGCTCTGGACTTAGAGGTAATCAAATTGCCTTTTCTGCTTAAAAGTTACACATGTACTTTGAGGACCTAAGAGACCATTATATTCTTCTAGTCTGTTTTGTGGTTTTCTCTTTTTTTTTTTTTTTTTTTTTTTTTTTTTTTTTTTTTTTTTTTTTTTTTTTTTTTTGTAGTTTCTGACATGAAAAAACAGTTCATGACCCTGATCTATCAGACATAATCTATAAAGCTGAATTAAACTGTGTCAATATTACAAGTTTTCCAATGGTAGGACTGGCTGCCCAGTTCTAGCTGAATTTGATCTTCTTTCAATCCATCCCATGGTTTTTTTATGTCATCTTAATGACTGCAAAGAGAACGTTTGGTTATGCAATTGTCTTTTTTCTTAAAGCAGTCCTTTTCCTTCATTTGGGGTTGCTGTTTGTTTTATAGCATTACTTCTGTAACGAATCCTAGTTTACACCTCTCGTCCCCGTTTTCAGCACCATTCCTACAGGAGCTTCCTGGGCTTGACATGCCTGATGCAGATTTCCACCCGAACAGAAGATTTCATTATCGATGCCCTGGAGCTGCGCAGTGACCTGAACATCCTCAATGAGACCTTCACAGACCCTGCCATTGTGAAGGTCAGCTGCCAAACTCACCACAATTCTTTTTTTTATTATTGTTATGGGTTCAGTTTAAGCTTTATTATACTTAAAATCACACTGTGTGCTGTCCTGGTCACTGGGCTCTGCGCTCGCTGTAATTTGTTCATGGACCTCTTTCCTTGGTGTAAGCGGTGAATTGCTTGCCAGTTGCACTCATTTAGTAGTTCTATATTTAACAGTAAAGGACAGAGAAAAGAAATCTGGTCCTAGACACATGAGTGTGAAAACACAGCACCACCAGCCTGGCGCAGAAATGTGCTTTGTATCACTCCCAACTTGCTTTTCTTTTCAAGGTCCTTCACGGTGCTGATTCAGACGTGGAATGGCTGCAAAGAGACTTTGGTCTGTACTTGGTGAATGTGTTTGACACTCACCAAGCTGCTCGCCTCCTCAATCTTGGCAGGCATTCTTTGGAACACCTGCTAAAGCTGTATTGCAGTGTAGATGCTGACAAGAAGTACCAGCTGGCTGACTGGAGGATACGGTAAAAACTGACCCCTAAATGGGCTGGAGCTGCCAGGTAGCTCTTTCTCCTTGTTTGCATTGCTAGAGCTTCTAGTTGCAAGACCCGTAGTTATAGGTTAGTCTCAAAGTGAGTGAGCACAGCATTTACCTTGGCTGTGCCTTAAGTTTCTGGGTATTAACATTTTCCCATGATTTTTGGAAAATGAGTTATTTTGGGAAGAAAATCTTCTGAGAGCTCACTTCTTAGGACCAGTGCTTAACTGCTGCAGTGTGATGGAGACAAGTCTGTATTTGCTTCCCCCAGAGCCCCCACAAAAACGCTGTCACCTGTACAAGGTGCTGTTGGAGCAGGGAGCTTGGGCTGTGCAGGTGCACCCTGCACACCACAGAGATCCTAAAATCTACTTTATGGAGGCTCTGCAGAGAGAGCAGAGTTATTTCAAATGCCACAGCAAGCACTTCTGCCATCTGACTGGGCTGCAGGGCACTCCTGCTCTCTGGCAGGACTGTGAACAAGATGACTTGGAGAGGGCACAGCACGTTATTGCTGTGGCCCAACACATCCCTCAGCAAGGAAACAGAAGAATTTCCGTGTTAGTTCTTGGCATGTCTCGTGTCCACTTTGCACTAATATGCCTTGCAAGAGGAAAGTGACACTTTGGTGGGACAGCTGAAACGTGTTGATGCAATTGTGGCTCTTTTTCTAGCCCTTTGCCAGAAGAAATGATGCAGTATGCCCGGGATGACACTCACTACCTGCTCTACATCTATGATAAAATGAGGGAGTCGCTGTGGGAGAGAGGGAACGAGCAGCCCACGCAGCTGCAGGTTGTGTGGCAGCGCAGCAGGAACATCTGCCTGAAGGTAAAGCTTCACCTGGCTGGATTACCTGCATCAGAGCATGGGCTTAGGACAGAAAGTCCTTTGCCTACTCTGCTCTGTTACATAAACACAGGTTGTTTTTCCTCTTTGTGTGTCTGAAATCAGCTGTATAAACTCTTCTCAGTCGTACCCAGTCACTTGTTTCACTAGCTAAAAGCCTTGGATTCAGGTGCCTTCCTGCTGTTTTTTGAGTGTTAGTACTCCTTGGCCTCACGATGCATTCAGGTGTGTCTTTTCCAAGATAGATGTTACATTTCCACTTCTGCTGGGTGTTCCTAGAAGTTCAAAGCCTCGCTGGATTTGCCTTATGAGACAATTACATTGTGCCTGGAAAATACTGTCTGTGAAAATAGGCCTTTTGTAATATAGTGAAGCTTAAAGATACTGAAGCTCCTCCTGGAGTTCATGAGGGTGATTTTCCCCTAAAAATGGATGAGATATATGTTTTTCAGGAATAGGCTTGTAGCAATCATTTAGGATAAAAGCTCAAGGCACATTATACCAGAGTTCATTCAGTCCCCTGATACCCACATGAGATTCTCTGTCTCAGTGGAGCAAGGCAAACTGGAAAGCCCAAATCCAATACTTACCATGAGTGTTTCTCTTTTTCCTGTTCAGAAATACATCAAGCCCCTCTTCACTGATGAATCCTACCTTGAGCTCTACAGGAGGCAGAAGAAACACCTAGACACCCAGCAGCTGGCAGCTTTTAGGTTGCTGTTTGCATGGAGGGACAAGATAGCACGTCAGGAGGACGAGAGCACGGGGTAGGAAGTCTGTTGTTATGGACACTGACTTAATACTTCAGTAAATCTCTTGGATTGTGCCCCTTCCACCCCTGAGGTGGAACCACTTCATAGAAATCGCTGTACTGCCTCAGGCTGCTTGTTACTCAGAAGTCCTGTTACATTAGCAGCCTGTTAAATTCTTACAGATATCTAGATCAGTCCTACTTAATTTCTTTTCTTTTTAACTCATTTCATCTTCTCAGACCTTGTAATTGGGGCAGAGTTGTGCACTCTGGAGGTATTTTTGAGTGTTTTTAACATTCTGTTACGTTCACACCGCCTCTTTGTGTTGTAGGTATGTGCTCCCAAATCATATGCTGCTGAAGATCTCAGAGGAGCTGCCCAAGTAAGTTCTGTTCACCCTGAAGGAGTCTTACTTGATTTTAATATCCAGCAAGTTGCTTCCTAATGTGTAATGACTTCTTCAGTTGGTCCCTTCCTTCCAGATGTCAGTACTGCTTTTCTCTATAGTTGTTTGGTTTGGAAGAGGAATAAATAGCAATACTCCTTTGGAAGGCTCCAGACTTCTGGGATACATCTCTGATTTTATTCCACTAATAAACCACATTTCTTTGCATTGCTCTGTGTCACAAATTCCCCCTGAGATTCCCATACTATTACAGAGCATGAGAGGGATGAGTTCCCTCATAGCATTTATTTGGGGGTTTTTTGCATTTCCTAGAGGGTTGGAAGAGCAAGGGGCAGATCCCTTAAAATACCCAATTTACACAACATTTTCCTCAGCCACTTGGCACTCATCATCTAACAGCCATACTTTAGACTAATAAAAATGCATCTCTAAAGGCAGACCCACTGCTGGGCTCAGCTTTCATAGGTGAATACTGAATGAAATGATGGTGAGGAGAGTCAGGCCACAGAAAAGTTAAATGAGAGGAGAGCTGACTTAATGGCTTCTCCTTGTCTGCACAAACTGATACAGAAGAATTTTATCACAGAGAATAAACTTTGACAGATAAATCTGACTTGTCTTGCTCTGTCACCATCAGGACCGTGGTTATATCCCATTGCACATCCTTGGAATGCAAATACCTGACATATTGGCCGTAAATACAGCACACTGAGTTTTCCTCCTCTCTCTTTAGAGAACCCCAGGGCATCATTGCCTGCTGTAATCCCGTCCCACCCCTCGTTCGCCAGCAGATTAATGAATTGCATCTGCTCATTCAGCAGGCCCGGGAGATGCCTCTTGTCAAGGTAGGAGTAGCTGGTACCACACAGGAGACTCATCACTGGCTTTCCCTCAGCCAGGGACTGGGGCTGAGTGCTGACCTGAGATGATGTGTGTGCTGAAGTTTGCTGTTTGGACGCTGAATGTGATGCTCTGCAGTAGAGCAGAAAGATCCGCTGCAGCTCCTTGCCTGTCTGCTGTTTGGTGGCTTCCAGGCAGTGTGGTTCCCTGCAGAACTGGAGCAGCAAACGAGCAGACACTGCTTGAACAGGGGGCAGTTGTCTGTCCTACACTGCACATCACGTTTGCCTGCATGAGGAGGAACTGCACCTTGTGGAATTTGGTGGCCGTGTAAACAGACTTGTAAATCTTTTACGGCTGTGGTGAGGCAAGCAAAAACAGCCCTGGCTGCAAGAGATTCATTAGTCCAAATGCAACATCAGCATGGTGATACTAATACAGCTTTCCTCCTGTAGTGAAACAAAAACACTTGTGAGCAAGAGCATGTTCTTTCCGTGCAAGGTGTTTAAATATATAGCCGAGTGCAAACACTGCAGGAGAAGAAAGTGATTTTATTAACCTGCTAGCTTGTAATAAATGTGTTGGAAACGTTGATAAGGAGGCCAGCCTAGAAGAAACAGGGCAGGTACATTTAAGTAATTTACTTTTCTCTCCCTTTCTAGTCAGAGATTACTTCGACTGTCAAGAAGAGAGCATCTCTACCCACCCCTGAGGTATTATTTACGTGATATTTTTACCTAATGTCTTCAGCCTTAAACTTGAAAACTAATTTAGCAGAATTCTACTCTCTAGTAAGTTGCTTATCTCATCCCTTTTACAGGTCTCTGCTTTAGCTTAATGTTTGTTTCCTGTGCTAGACTCATAACATCACCAGCTGTAAATTGGTGTTTTACAAACCACTATAAAGCAGCACTTAGGGCTGTATCAGCAAACACTCTGGCTGCTGGACAGTTTCATATGTGTTAAAATATATTGACTGAGCTGTAAGAAGAGAGGTTTCAGATGAGTTTATGGGGCTGACTCGTTCCTTCTCCTGGTGTATGAAGTAAAGTGTCTCCATTAACCAGTATTAATGGAGTTTGCATAGGGAGCCTTTTGATGCCAGGTGCAATGTGCTCTGGCTGGTGAGCTACAGTAAGAATATTCCACCTCTGAATCTCACCCTGTCATTTGAATTTCTGTCTAAGTGTCTGCAGTGTGTGAAACCGTGGATTCATAGTGTATTAATGGTGTTTGTAATTTGAATCTCCCTGCAGAAGCTGGAGAATGCCCTCTTTGGACCACACGACAGTTCACGGATTCCTATGGAAGATTTCCAGAACAACTCTGCCTTGGGTAATTTAGAGTTAACCTGAAAGCTGTGCTAATAATGCAGTGGTGGGGCTTTGACATGGAGGAAATAAATGTCCCTGAAAAAACTTCCAGAGGAATCTCATTACACAGAAGAGCAGTAAAATACACAAGTATCTAATAAAATTTTTATCTCCTTTTCATGCAGAGCCTGCACCAGTTTTGGAAGGTTCTTGTCTCTTCTCAGACAGTGAGAGGACAACGAATATTCAAGACAGTCAGCCAGAGCCAGCATGTCTTGTTGCTACTGCCACTGTCAGCATATTCAGTGTAAGCAGCATGTTTGTGAGTGGCAGTATTCAAGTAGTAGAAAATAGACTTCATAATCCGATAAAACTGTGGGGAAGTGTTGAAAGGAACAGTAAGGAGGGACGTGCCTGGCAATGGCACTGACTCCTGTCAGGTGTGTGGCACAAGCCAGACAGCTGTGTTAGAAGGTCAGCAAGTTAAATGTCTCTGGAGGGTCACTGCTCTCAGTGGGGGTTCAGAGTGACAAACAGCCCTGCTGGAAACAGCAGTAGCCAAACCAAGAGAATATTGGTGTTAATATTTCTTTTTTTTTTTTTCTTCTTTTAAGGAAAGTGATGGAGATGAAGGAAATAAGAGGCCTTTAACCACTGCCCAGCGGAAAGCTCAGCTAATAATGGAGTCCTTCGAAAATCCATTTAAAATGGTAAAAGCTCTCAGTACATATTTGTAGTGGGACTCACAAAATACCCAGTGCAGACAATGCCCTGAGATGGTTTTTCAGGTGTATCTTAAAGAGCTTGATCGAGCATCAGCTGCTGCTCTCTTACTGGAATCAAGGGGTTGTCTTTCGTGCAAAGGCACGTGTGGACTTGTTTTCAAAACACATTTAAATGCCTCTTGGATATAAGTCTACATAGTAAACAGACCTTTCTCTGGTTTTTTTAATCAAGTTAGAGGTTTTTGAAATTTGCATCACATTTTCATCTCTGCTTTATGGCTGGAGTTAATGAGCCGATTTTGCTCCTGTAATGAATCAGATGAACAATAGAGTACTGCTACAGATTTGTAGTGGCAAATTACTAGGAAATAATATCAAATCAACATTTTCTGGGGTGCGGTTGAGGGTTGGTTTGTTGGGGTTTTTTTGGTTTTGTGGGGCTTTTTTCAGTTGGTTTTTCTTAATTATTTGTCTTGGGCGTAGCTGCTGTAACTTCTGTTCTTCCACAAGGTGTTCCATGTGCAGAATGCTTCTTAAATATGAACTCAGTGATCTACAACAAGCAGCGTTTTAGCAGTGAGATAAATGTCATGTGCTGTGTTTAAAGCAAAATGGTTTTTTTCCTCTCTGCAGTACCTACCTCCAGAGGAGAACTCTGCCTATGTCTCACAGTCTGCAAAGTTTGACCCATCATCAAAAATTTATGAGGTAAGGCTCGTGCTAAAAATTCCTGCAAAGTGGTACAAAAGAAACAAATAAGTAGTTTGGTTTGCATTGGGAACCTCAGCAAAATAATATTTTCTTTTTCTTCTTGGATACTTATTGAGAAACTTGACGTGTTTCTGAGGCATTTGTATTCTTTGGAGAACCAGGATTGGAGATATTCCTCTATATAGTCCCTGTCTGTCAAAGATACAACTCCTGAAGTATCTACCTTTGTTCTCATGGCCTGTTTGTAGCTGAGAACTTTTAAAGCACTTGGTTTTACTTCACCTGGTGCAGCAGATCTTGTTCTCTTTTACCATCCAGTTTGATCTTTTGTACTCTGAATGAAGACCAGCATGTGGAAGCAATTCGCTAAAACTTCAAAGGAAGTGGTTCCAGGTAACATTTTCTCATTGCA
This sequence comes from Empidonax traillii, assembly GCF_003031625.1. Classification (NCBI taxonomy): domain Eukaryota; kingdom Metazoa; phylum Chordata; class Aves; order Passeriformes; family Tyrannidae; genus Empidonax; species Empidonax traillii. The sequence goes on along the minus strand of NW_020955299.1, from coordinate 1,636,263 downwards.
GATCAGCAGTCGATGGAAGCTGATGAGTCAGGCATCGGTACAGAAGAAGCCCAAGAATGAAATCAGTAAGAAAGCAGCCCAGGAGTCAGGTACAGCCATTCCTCCCTTCCTCAGGGTGTGTGCCAGCATGCTTTTCCCAGTGCACATAGGTTGTTTCCTGTAGGTGATGGATTTCCTGATAAATGCTGTACTTTGGTAATGTTTATACTGTGTTTAGTTTGAGACTTGCTGCTTTGCTTGCTTTTTCCAAGCTCCTGGCTAACTTACTGCTGCTTTTGACAGTAATGCTTGTTTGTCTCCATAGCTGCCCGTGCCCAGGCACAGAAGTTGCACAAAAACGCAGCACAGAACGTTGTGTCTGTTCGTCAGCAAGCCATGGTATGTCATGGAATTCCCTCCTTCCAGCCTTTGCCCATCCTGACTGTTACAGCAGTTCAGAGTGAATGAAACCCTGAGCCCTGTCACTCTGGAACACCTGAATGACAGTGTTTTGGCAGTGGTGCTGCCCCGGGTGTAACAACAGGCCCTGCTAACCGTGCTGTGCACATTGTCACATCCCCCCATGGGCTCAGTAGGGAATTCTTTCCACTGCTGCACCTCTGCTCCTCACTAACGTTCCCCATAGGCTCCCCCAAATCTGCCAGTGTGGCCACAGCAGGTCTCAGCCTCTGATATCCTGTGAATTGACAGCTTGGCTTTTTATCTCAGAAGTCCCTGCATTGTGAGGAGGCAAAAAACCAAAGCAGTTTAGGCCCCAGGAGGAGCTTTCTCCCCACACTGTTACTGCCACAGGCAGGAGCTGTCCCTGGAACCTGGCTCTGCTGGGCAGATCATCTGCCTGCTGGTGCTTGTGCAGAGGTGTTTCATTCTTCTCTCCTCAACTTGTCCTTCTTTCCCTTCTGTGGGTTGCTTTCCCAGCAGGAACAAGCTAATAGGAAGAGGGAAAGAGACACGAGTGAAACGGGAGAGGAGTTGCCAACGCAGGAGAAGAAACGGCCAAAACCCCCCCAGCAACCAGAGGAGCTGGAAGCACCGAAGCAATTTACCCCCTTTGATTACAGCAAGTCCAACTTCAAAGTGTTTGCAGGTAAGATCTGATCCCCTGCTAGGGCGCTGCAGGCTGTGGAAAACATTGCCAGCTGAGCCTGGGGAAGGTTTGTGGGAATGTGGGTGGCAAGGCAGTACAGACTGTTACAATGCGCTTATGTACAGTGGGGAAACACTTAAAGAAGTTGGCTCAAGTACACACTTCAGCATCCCTTCTGGTTTGGAAACAAATGCTGAAACTATTGGCCAAGTGGGTTGTGGGTTTGGATTTTGTTTCTTTTCCCTATAGAGAAAGTCATCTGTTTAATTGGACTCGGGAACGAGGAGGCAAAGGAGATTGGACTCCTTTGTAAGAAGCACCTATTCAAAAGCATCTCCTGTCCTTAGGAGACTATTCTGGGTTGTACTGCGTGGGAGACTGCAACAAAACCTCCGTATCATCAGAGGAACTCTGTGGAATGCATTGTTCTTTATGGAAAATTTTAGTGACAGCTTCTCCTCTCTCCTTTAGGAAGCAGCAAATCGAAGCAGTCGCCACAATTTGATCCTGCCAAGCAAGCTTACTCAGGCAAGGTATGGGCTTGTCATGAATAGAGGAACAGAAACGTGGGTGACAGAATGTACCCAACCAGGGGGGGCAGATGACTTTTTCTGGATGTGCAGAACATTCTCTAACAGCACTTGGTACTGAGTGGAGCTTCCAACCACGAGTTCATTCTTCCCATTTAGGAGGAGCTTCCTTGGGGCCCCTCAGACTCTTTGTTGTTTCCCACTTCTTCATACACTGTTCACACCTGCACCTCCACCCATCACAGGCATGACATTTGCAGCACAGCACACCGCTACAAATTCCCAAATTCAAGGCACTCCCAAGAATCTCAGTCATTCCAGTGGTTCCAGGTCATTTCAAGTTGCTCATGTTCTCCCCAGAACAGTCTGAGCTTAGAGATTTTTCACTTACTGCTAATTGAGATTGAAGAGAAGAAAGAAAATAAGAACAATCAAACACAAACTTAAGGCAGTTCCTGTGCTGTCACTCCTGCATACCTGGGTACCTAAACCCCCCATCTATACCTGCATAGTGCTCACATGTGGAGTTTGGGTGCTGATGGGTCGCATCCCATGGGCTTTCAGGCATGAAGTAATAGGAAGCCCATGTGTGAACTCATTGGGTGATGGAGCAGTAATTTTAAGTTCTGAAGCTCATTTCTAGCATTTAGCCTCCCCTGTGCATGTTGCCTTCCTACATCTTTAACTGGAGGGAAAATGTTACCAGGGAGCATCTGAGACATTCCAAAAAATCATATTTTAGAAGCTGAACCAGTTTATGCCTGATAGAGTAGGAAACAGTTTCCTGTGCAGTCCCTTTGCCCTGTCAGTTGAAACTTGTTTCGGGAGAAAAAATGAAACCACGTGGTGAATTTGGGACAACCTGTACAGCTCTTTCTGCCTAGATGGGTAAGGTTTGTTGTCAGTGGGGTATTGTGCCTCACAGTCCAGGTCAGAGCAGTAGAACAGCGTTTCCTCTGGTGCACTCAGTGCAACCCTAAGACACAAAGGCTCATGGTGTGGGCCGTGGTTGGAGGGACCTGGCAGCACATGAACCTCGTGGCATACACTGGAATTGGCAGTAACCTCACCGTGCTGGTGTTTTGTCTCCTCTCTGTGCAGAAATTTGCTGGAGCGAACAAACTTCAACAGTCTGGAAACCGGAGCATGTCCTACCTGGCAGGGAAAGCTGAAAGGTGAGTTGTCAGCCCGCCCTGATCCAGCTGGGGTGTTTGCACACCCGTGCCCTGGAGCCATGGGCAGAGCACAGCTATTGTGCTCTGCTGCTGGGGGAGCTCAGGCACACGTTTAATGGGAAGAGGTTGCGTCACAGCTTGACGTCAGTTTAAAGGAAAAAAAAAAGAAACTTAGTCAGGATTAATGCAATCAAAGACAAGTCTGGGTGGAAGGTTTGAAACGCTGAGGTAAAAAGTTTGCGTTAATGGCTGTGGGAGTTGCTTTCTTTGACCACAGAGGTAGGTGGAGGTGGGGAGAACATCTGCCTGGCTTGGGGGGAAGACAAATAACAGTACTGCCAGGCATGAACATTCTTGTTCTGAATGGATACTTAATGTTTAGCTTACAAGAGTTGATCCTTGTGTGTTACTTAGTCATAAAAAAGCAACACTAGGTAAGGGTTCTGCATCAGGACCCTTGATAGAATCATTGTAACATCGTCAGCTTTGGGTCTTGAGTGAATTTAGAGCAGGAGTTAAAGTGTTTGTGTAACTCTTTTGCAGGGGTTCGACACACCACTGGCCAAAGAGATAATCCTTGTTACAGCACCTGTGGGAGTTGCTGCTGAAGGAAACAATAGTTAGAAGTGTTGTCACCACGAGGAGGCAAAGGCCGGTCGTTGAGCAGTTTTTGTACAGAAAACATTTTTAAAACCATTAAAATCTTTTTTTTTCCAAAAGGAAAAACGTTTTAATTGATGCCACTTTTATTACATTCACATTGGTTTTTTTCTAATTATACTCATAATGTTGCTTTGTTTATAATTTTGAAAGTTTGTCCTGTGTCCTCAAACACAATTAGGCTGAACTTTTCACTTGTTGGAGTTGCCTGAAGTCCAGAACCAGCATATCAGTGGAGTAAGAGAGGAACCTCTTGACACCTCCAAAGGCAGCACAAAAATAATAGATTGAGTAGATATGACTCAAACCCCACCAGTGCAGAGGAGGAAATGAAGCCAGACTGTCTTTTGTGTCAGACCTCACTTACAAATTGAACCGCACAGCTCAACTCTTACAGGACAAGGTAATATGAAAAATGAGAGTGTTTACCTGGCAATGTTTGTGTATTTTTAAACAAAGACTTGATCCTAAGGGGAAAAAAAAAGAGTTAGGATACTTTTGGGATCAGAGGTCAGTGGTTTTACCATAAAGTTATAGAATGAAAGCAATAGCATTAGCTAGGAGGTAAAACCAGACTGCAGTGTTGGGTTGGGGAAAGGCAGCGGGTTCTGTGCTGCAGCTGAATCTTTACAGCTAAACTAACATCTCCAAGTTTTAAATACCCACAGTGAGTTACCCTGAAGTCTTACTAGAGAGAGTATCAGAAACAGTATCAGTGTTTGGTGGATGGATGACTGAGCTTATTCTAGTGCTGACCACTGCTGTCTGATACTGCTGCTGTGCAGAGGTAAGGAACATGACATTTTAACAGGGCTTTATTTTACAAAGACTGTGAGGAGGTTTGGGGTTGAGTTTTTTTTCAATCTCTTCCACTGTTTTGGGGGAGTAGGGAGTGGAAGGAACAGAGGAGGGGTTTTCCTTCTTAGGTATCTTAGTGTGAACAGTGCCAACTGAGCAGCACTGTAATGGTGGAACAGAGTCTCTTTCTGCTCATAAAGTCTGCTTGCATGGCTGAATATTGGAGAATGTTTTTGTAAAGAGGCAGTTAAATAGCAATTGTCTCTAAGTGCATTTGCAGGGGCTGCCAATTCCCTTCCCAGCTTTACCAGATCTGGTTATTTCTGTAACTTGAAGAACAAGAAGTCTTACTAAAAACCACATTGCCCCCAGGGATATTAAAATCTCTAGTTTAAAAGTCCTCTAAGTTCTATGCGAGATGACATTTCAAGGGTAATCTTAATTTCAGGATTTTTCAGGTTTTCCAGAACCAAATCTGCTTTTGTGACATCCACACAATCCCAGGATGGGTCAGGCTGGAAGGGACCACAGTGGGTCATCTGGTCCCACCTCCCTGCTCCAGCAGGGTCATCCCAGAGCACATGGCACAGGACTGTGTCCAAAGGGGTCAGGAATATCCCCGGTGAGGGGGACTCCACACCCTCCCTGTTCAGTGTTGGGTCACTGCACAGGGAAGAAGTTCTTCCTCATGTTCAGGTGGAACTTCCTGGGCACCAGTTTCTGCCCTATCCTCTTGTGCTATTTCTGGCCCCCCTCGTCCCAAGCAGAGCCTGGTCCTTGCTCTGCCCCCTCCCTGCAGCCACTGACAGACACTGCGAGGGTCCCTCCTCAGCGTCTCCTCTGGAGGCTGAACAGGCCCAGCTCCCTCAGCCTCTCCTCTTGAGAGACGCTCCAGCCCCCCAGTCACCCTCGTTAAATCCCGCATCGCCCCTCCCCGTTCCACGCAGCCCTTGCATCCCCTCAGCCGGACCCTGCTCTCCCGGCGGTGTCGCGGGCGGGGCCGTGTGCGGGGCGGGGCCGTGTGCGGGGCGGGGCCGTGTGCGGGGCGGGCGCGCCCTTTCCCCCGCGCCGGCCCCCCGTTCCCGCCCGTCACGGCCGCGCGGGGCCAATGGCGGCGGGCGGGGCGGGGCCGGGCGGCGCGGGGCCCTGCGCGCGGCTCCCGCGCCCGCGGGGTCAGGCGGCGGCAGCGGTGGCGGCGGGACCGAGCGCGGTGTCCCCGCAGCGCTGCCCCCGCAGCGGCTCCGCCCCGCGCCCCGGCCGCGATGGAGCGCGGCGCGGCCGCGCTGATCCGCGAGGGCTGGTTCCGAGAGACCTGCCGGCTCTGGCCCGGCCAGGCCATGTCGCTGCAGGTGGAGGAGCTGCTGCACCACCAGCGCTCCCGCTACCAGGAGATCCTCGTGTTCCGCAGGTGCGGGGGGAGGGCGGCGGGCGGGGGGGGGGGGGGGGGGGGGGGGGGGGGGGGGGGGGGGGGGGGGGGGGGGGGGGGCGGCCGGCGCCACGCGGTGGGGCCTGTTTGGCGCGGGGAGGGCGCGGGGGAGCGCGGCCCCGGGCCCGGCTCCAACACCCCTTCCCCCCCGCTCTGCCCAGCACCACCTACGGCAACGTCCTGGTCCTGGACGGGGTGATCCAGTGCACGGAGCGGGACGAGTTCTCCTACCAGGAAATGATCGCCAACCTGCCCCTCTGCAGCCACCCCGACCCCCGCAAGGTGAGCCGTCCCCGGCCCCTCCTTGGGGTGCCCCCGGCCGGGGCTCGCAGACCCGCCCCGGGCCCTGCGGGCGAGCGTGGCCGCAGCCGCGTGGGCCCCGCAGCCCATGCCGGGCAGGACGGGCCCGCGGGGATTCTCACCGCTCCCGTTAGGCCGTGCAGCCCCAAATCCCCCCGAGCCGCCCCGCTGACGGCCGGTGCTCTGCCCTCCCCTGCCAGGTGCTGATCATCGGCGGCGGCGACGGGGGAGTGCTGCGAGAGGTGGTCAAACACCCCACCGTGGAGTCCGTGGTGCAGTGCGAGATCGATGAGGTGCGTTGGGCTGCCGGCTGCGTGCGGGAGCCCCGGGGCTGCGGGCGGGCAGGCGGGCGAGCTGCCCGGCAGAAACAGCCCGGCCTCACAGCATCCACGGGAGCTGCGGCTTCACCTGCTGCCCCTTGTCAGCACCGGGCGCCTTTGCTGCCGGTTCTGCTGGCGTGACACTGACAGCGCCACCTCTTTGCCTTACAAGTCATCTACGTGGCAGCTGGCTGCCTCTTCCATGTGATTTCTTTCACACACATGCGGTTGAGGCCCTTCCAGGCCGGCGTGGGCCAAGCACGGGATCTGGAGGAGCGCCCTGGCTTTGTGGAGGTGCTGCTTTTCCCTCTGCCTCGCTGCTGAACTGGCTGCTGCTCCTGCCCGAGGAGGATGGTCGCTGTGTTGAGCAGCCCCCTGCCACTGAAAGCAGGAAATAAGAAGGGGGGATTTGTTTCCAGATAAATGGGCCAGTCCTCCCCTTCTCAGCCAGTTTGTTCTGATATTTTACTTTCTTAGGAAGTTTTACTCAGAGCAGGGCTGTATTAGGAATGGGAAACACTGCTGTGTGAGATGTGTGCTCTGTCTGCCAAGCTAAGTAGGCAAACGTGCCTGGTTTTGAACAAGCACTGCCTGACACCAGCATATTTTTTTCATCTCTGCCAGCTGTGAGAAGCTGGTAGTGTTCAGTGCAGTTGCTGGGCCCAGGGCAGTGCCTGTGTAACCATTTTAGAGAGAAAACTGTATCTTATTGGGGGACTGATTTAATAGCTGTGGAGCAGAGATGCAGAACTTTCTCATCTTGTATCTAGAAACCTGCTGGCATGGTTTCATTTAGGAGGGAAGAAAGGGAGATCCCCTCTGCAGGTGGAGTCCAGAGGGAAAAAGGGCTCAGAGCAGTCTGATCTGTGATCCTGTTCACTCAGTTCCTCAGGGAGCTTTTGAAGCTCCAGCTTCTTGTTGAGTTTGGCAAGGACAGACCGACAGTGTCACTGAACCCTGAGGCCGTAGGAAAGGGCTGAGTGTAGCTTGTTGGCTGAAGATGCTGACAGCTCTTGAGGATCTCGCTGGCTGAGTCGGATTTGTGCTGAAGGCATGGAAGGAAATGACTCACTGTGCTGTTCTTTCAGCTGCAACTGCACGGCAGCCTGAGAAGCAGCTCCTTGTAGCCCCTGCTGACCCACTTGTGCTCTCTGTGTTGCTGCAGGATGTGATCCAGGTATCCAAAAAATACCTCCCAGGGATGGCAGTGGGATATTCCAGCGCTAAGCTGACCCTGCATGTGGGAGATGGTTTCGAGTTCATGAAACAAAATCAAGAAGCCTTTGATGTGATTATCACAGACTCGTCTGACCCCATGGGTAAGAATTCTGCCATAAAAGGGCGCTGCTTTCCACACTCCCCCTCCTTCTCTGCTTACCTCTTGGAAGTTATGCCAGCCTGCCCAGGCTCCTTTCAAGTGAAAGACTGTTGCTGACTTGCTTCTTTTGGTAGGGAAAGGGAAGGATGAGAACCAGAAAATTGTATTAGCAAGGCTTCAGGCGAGCTGGCGCCTTTCTCTCCTCAAAATTCAACTCCAGCAGCTATTGCTTCTGGCAGAGTCGATCCCCGAGTCCAGCAATCCCATGGATACAGCTCCATGCTGGAAGGACAGCTTTGCCCATGTGCCTGCCAGCGAAGCAGTGGCTCACACACTGTTGGTGTAGCACCCACCCTAGAGATGGCTGTGATGGGGCTGCTGTATTTCTGAAGAGAAAAACTGAGGCAAAGAGGGACCAAATGTAGATGTGGGACCTCATTTTAGGGACCTGACGATGACTGCTTGAGCCCCTTCACTCTTGTTGAAGTCAACACAGGAGAGGCATCTCTAAAATGCAGTTTTGGAGCAGGAGTTCTGTTTAAAAAATGCTCCCTGGAGCAAAAGGCAGCTGCTGTGACTTCCTTTGGTAAAGGTCCTGGGCTTGCAATTGAGCAAAGCTGAAATCCTGATGGTTTTGCTGTGCTGGGTGCAGGCTGAGGTTCACCCCAGGTCAAAACTTTCCTTCACTCTCTTTTCTCCCAGGTCCTGCAGAAAGCTTATTCAAAGAATCTTACTACCAGCTGATGAAGACAGCCCTGCGAGAGGATGGGATTCTCTGCTGCCAAGGTGAGGGTGCTGTCCCTGGGCACAGCTCACGCCAGAGCATTGCATGCCAAGGGTGAGGCACAGGGAGGGGGACTCTTCTGGGGGAGACATTTTGGCTCCCAGGTACAGCAGTGGTTTTGGTCTGTCTCCATCTGCTCGTTAACTGCTGGACTGAGCTTAGCCAAGCTGGCCTAAGGGTCTGGTCTTGCCTTTGAAACCGCATGAGCTGCGCAGAGCAGAGCAGGTTGGGACTTGGAACCACTGCTAACCTGGCACAGGGAAGAGGGGCAGCTCTCACCTTGCATCCCGCCTTCCCCTCTCCCTGCAGGTGAGTGCCAGTGGCTGCACCTGGATCTCATTAAGGAGATGCGTCAGTTCTGCAAGTCTCTGTTCCCGGTGGTGGAATACGCCTATTGCACCATCCCCACGTATCCCAGCGGGCAGATTGGCTTCATGCTCTGCAGCAAGAACCCGGTGAGTCTGCGGCACCTCCAGTGCCCTTTGCCGCTCCTTGGAAGCGCCTGCAGGGTCTGCCTCAGGCTGTGCCCCCAGAGCTGGAGCTGTGGCACTGAGCTCTCCCAGCTCTGGGGCCTCCAGACCCAGCCCAGGGTGCTAGAGCTGCAGAATGAACTGCAGAACTGACTGGCTGACTTAGAAAAGGACGTGGGTTTCTGTCTAGTGCAACAACCTTGGGAGGGAGGAAGTTGCTACCAATTCCCAGAGCCCATTAAGGCTTTGTCTTATTGATGTTGGCTGTTACAAGGTGGGCACGTGCTTGATGAGAATCAGCCTGTGATCTGCTTGCACAGAGGCCTCCAAGGGAGAGTTGGTGTTGGGATGTGGGCTGGTTGCTCTGTGAGACCACTGAGTTCTCCTCTCTGTCTGCTGCAATGCAGCTGTCGGGTGGGTTTTTGGGGCCAGCAGTGCTGCTGCTGTACGTGATTTATCTGGGGTGCTGGCAGCAGGCACTGTGCCCAGCTTAACACAGGCATGGATTCTGCTCTGACCAGCAAAGCCTGGCTTTCTTGGATGCTCAGGCACTCTGACAGCTTCATCTGGCACAGGGCTCGCCCAGTCTGACCTCATGCACTGACATCTGTGCATCAGGGCTGCTCACACGAGTTACAGAGCATGAACCCCAGCCCTTGGGGCTGGAGCTGTGCAGAACCCTTGACTTCGTGCTAGAACAGAAACTCATCTGTTTTCCTGCGAGTCCTCTGGGTTCTCTGCCACAAGTCAGGGTGCCTGTCACCCAGCCCCTGGCTCCTCACCCGAGCACTCAGAGCCACCTGGCTTTGTTCTTGCAGAACACGAATTTCCGGGAGCCCGTGCAGCGGCTCTCGCAGCAGCAAGTGGAGGAGAGGAGTCTGAAGTACTACAACTCTGACATCCACCGGGCAGCCTTCATCCTGCCCGAGTTTGCACGGAAGGTGAGCCGGGCTCCGTCCAGCACCTGGTGGGAGTGGGATTGGGCAGGACTGAGGATTTCCTGCAGCCTCAAAGGCTGCTCTGGGCAAGTCGGAGCAGGACGGCGTTTGGTGTGACAGAGCAGAGCATGAGTCAGTCAGGGAAGGCTGGAGTTCAGTTTGAAACCTCCTTGGGTTCACGTACCGTGCCTTGATGGCAGATCACTCCTATTTCACCAACCAAAACCGAGCCCCAGAGCCTGCAGAACTGGTGTTTCCCATTGAAAAGCTCCAAAAGTCTTAGATAAATGTGGTAATTGTTTCTAGCAGAAACCAGAGGGTAAAGAAAGGATGCTCCAGCAGAGTTCAGTCTGCCTTTTTGAAGGATTTCTGCATTATTCCATCATCTCCTAACTGGGTTGAAAGTGCAGGTTCGGGAAAAAAACCTCCTGAGAGCGTCCTAGGGATGAAGGCAAATGCCACAGTTGTGTTTCAGAGATGGTGATTTGTGTTTCTGCTGAGGACTGGTAGAGCTGTGGCAGGTCCCTCCTGACACTCTGTATCTCTGCAGGCGCTGAGCGATGTGTGAGACTGAGAAGCTGCTTCCTTCCTTCAAGGTGGACCCTGAGATCGTCAGTGATGTGGTTGGGACCTTCCCAGCAGACTGCAGATTTGCTCTCCACTGTGTGGGATCGTTTAACCCTTTGCCAGCCAACATTCCCTTTGATGTGTAACAGATGATGGGGCATGAGCCAGATAAGACTATTGAAAAGGTCCAGTGACTTATTGCGTGAGGTCAGAACTGTTCTTTCCAGTGCTGGAAACGTAAGGTGTCTTCATCCTCTCTCTCCTCCCTGCACCCACCCTATATCCCCCCATCCCTGCACCCCCCGTCCCACCTCCACCCCCAACTGACATGATGTATTTATAACTGACACACATTTCTGTCTGGTGATCTGGGAAGAGTCCAAAGGGTCCCTGACTCGGCCTTAAGCACAGAGGGTGAGAGCTCTGTGCACAGTGAGCTCGCTCTCCTCGTGGGAGCTCCTGCTGCTGAGACATTTGACTGGTGACGGGTCTGAGCCTCCGTGTCCCACTGCCCTCCTGTGACACCCGCACTGCTCTGCAGCACGGCTGGAGAAGTCACAGTGCAAACTGTTGCCATTCACAATAGGTCTCCCTCCAACCCTGATGGAGTAGCAGTATTAAACACCAGCCAGGCAGGCTGGCAGCAAAGTCTTGTGGCTTTTTTTTTTTTTTTTTAAATTTTTGGTTTTTAAATTGTTTGGAAACAGAAGTGCTGAGGTACCCACAGGCTAACCCCTGTTCTTACGTCTGCCCTCAGAGTGGTTCCAAAGAATGTTTATCAATATGGTGATAGGCGCTTTATATATATAAATATAAATATATATATATAAAAAAAACAAACCTTAGCTCCATTGCCTGCTGTTCAGTGCTGATGTGGGGGAATATCAGTTGTGCTGACAAATCTCTCATCTCAGTCGTGCTGAGATGCCTCAGGCCTGGATATTTGCAAGTCCTTAGGAGGCACCATTATTTCTGATGCTGCCCCCAGATGCACAAGTTGTTTTCTGTTGTTCTCTGTGAGGTGGATCTGCCTCCACTCCTTCACTTCTGCTCTGAAGGCTCCGTGCCCGGTGCAGTGGGACCCCCTGCCAACCCACTCACTGTGCCCCTGGCACTCCTTCAAACACTCGGCTCTGGTCAAGGTGATATCGGTGTGGGTCGGTGTTCTCTGGGGAGAGTGGAAAGAGAAACAGAGATGCTGAGGGCCTGCTGTGCTTCCAGGGGCTCTCTGCAGTTGCTCTGCCTTCCCCTCTCCCTCATCTCTAGGGATGACAAGTGATCACCCAAAGCAAGCTCTGAGGAGCGGTCCCATTGCTTGTTTTGTGTCGTAGCCCAATAGCTCCAGCTGCAGTGTCAGTACCTGTTACCCGAGCTATGCTCCAGTCCAAATGCAGCCTGTGTACAGTTTTCCAAGCTGTTTTCCAGCTGTCCCTCTCCCTGCTGCCATCAGGCAGTTCCTGTCAGCCCTGGCCCCGCTCCCTCCTTCCCTCTGCAGGAACTGCCGTGGCTCTGACGGCCGAACCAAGGCTGAGCTCTGGCTGAGCAGGCTGGGGACAGGCACTAGGTGGCATCAGGAGAAGGCAAAAAGCTGCTTCTGAGAGAGGCCTTTGGGGCTTGTTGAGAGAGAAAAGGAAGGAGCAGATTTCAGCAAAGGTTGGGGTTGAGCTTTACCATAATTGTGACCCTACAAACAGCATTGGTGGTGCAGCCACTGTGTGCCCACAGCAAGGGACTTGTGGGGTCAGTACCAGCCCTGCTGCTGTCTCCCCTTTTTGATGAGACTTGTCAATTCTTTCCCAGGGCCCCCTTCTACCCCCAGTATCAGTACAGCATCTTGGAGCTCCTAAGGGTTTGCAAAGCACTGCTGAGTGCAGAGCTGAGTCTGGATCTCCTCTGTGTTCTTGTGCTGGGAATTTTACACCGTTTTGTCTCTCCCATTGTCTGTGTAACTGTCTCCTTTCTCTCACAGCCACCGAGTCCTTTGGGCTAACGAGGCATTTTCATTGCTCAGCGCTAGTATTTTTATAAAGATCAGATCAGCAATGGTTGTAACTCCTCCTGTTTAAATCCCTGTGGGCCTTACCCCCTTCAGCCCCTCATCCCTGATGGAAAACTAGCTCTGGCACTTTCCCCTGGAACAGGAATCAAGACCAGGACTGTAGTCCAGGAAGGCCTTAGAGCAGCAGCCAACTAGTAACAAGTTCAAGCCTTTCACCCACCCCTGGTGAGTACAACAATGCCCAGGAGGGAAAGAGCTTCCTCAAAACCTGGCCTCCACACAGCTAATTATTCCTTCTGGTTCTTTGAGCTCTCTCCAAATGTGTAGGTTCAGCAAGTAGCCAGTGGTGAGAGCAGGAAGACAAGGCTGTTTCCCATCCAAGTCACACACACTCCATCCTCAGGGTCCCGTACGCAGTTTCCGAGCCATTCCAAGGCACTGCTCTCCACAGGCAAGGCTGTTCATGAGCAAAGAGCCACAGGGATGATGTTTGTCTAGACATGCTGCAGTCGTGTTCCAGCATCTCACTGAGCCAGGAGCACATGGACAGGGATAGGCTCTGTCCCAGGAACGTGCAGTGTTGTGTCAGTGAGAGCAGGTGGAGACAAGCGAGGGAGCAGAGCCTGATGGGCTTCAGCACATCCATTGTTGGAGCCTCTTGGCACCTCTTGAACTGTGTCAGACTCTCTGCTCTGCTTTTGCTCATTGAACTAACTCAATTTTTGGAAGTTCAGGAAAGAGCTTCAGTCAGTTAATTGGCATGAGTGTGGTGTTCACCCAGAGCTAATGTTATCGAGGCCTGGCTGAATTATTGATGGGGCTGAGAGCTGGAGCAAGAGACTGCTGAGAGAGGAATGACATTCATCTTTCATCAGAACAGCAGCCTCAGTAAGCAGGCAGTCAAAAAAGTATTAACAAGTGCCAGCAAGTTTGGGGAGAGGAAAGTTCCCTTGATAACACAGTGGGGCAAGAAGAGGGAAAAGTGTGGACAACATGAAGCAGCAGCTCGGGCCTAGCAAAAGAGTCAGACAAAAGGCTGTTAAAAAATAAGGTGAGGCATTTAACCAAGTTAAATACTGAGAAGTCTGAGGGGATGCTGTTTCCTAGTCATGTTAGGATGGAGTTAAGTGCTTTTCAAATGTGCAAAAGCTGGGGAACTGCAGCCAGGGAGTCACAGCTGCAGCACAGCGAGGTGTGAGGCAATAAAGATGGGTGGGTTATTGCAAATGTTGGGCATCTCAGTGCAGGCCTTTCAAGGGCACCAGCTCCTGGCTAATGGGGCTTGAAGAGCTGAGGGTGCTGGGACAGGGACCCCACAGGTGCCCTGCAGCAGGGGCTGCCCTCTCCTTGGTACTGAAGGGCTGGGCATGTCCAGCAAGGATTTACTTAACAAAGCTACTTCTGTGTGCCAGGGCTAAGGCAGGATGGGGGATGTGATGACCCTGTGGGTGTTTCACCCCCTTCAGCTGTGGGAGAGCAGTTAACAGAACCCCAGCCTGTCTGCAATTCCTGCTCAAGGCTCTCCCAGCCCAGTGGTCCCTTCTGTGGTGCTGACAGTGTCACAGGTCTGGGGGTCAGCATCCCTGGTGGGCTCTCAATCCTGCCAGCAGAGGCACAGCTGGTGTAACAGAGATCAGTCCGTGGCAGTAGCAGTAACCCCAGCCTGAAATGACTCCAGGCTGGAGCTAGACAACATATTTACACTGGGAAACAGGTACTTTGAAATAGAGTTTTACAGAGATCAGTTATTTTCTAAGGAAGACTTTGGTGGAATAACTGGAATGCTTAACTTCACATGCAGTTAAATCATGGAACCATAGAATATTAAGGGGTTGGAATGGATCTGAAGGATGAACCAGTCCCAATCCCCCCTGCCATGGGCAGGGGCACCTCACACTAGACCAGATTGCTCAAGGCCTTATCCAACATGGCTTTGAACACTGCCAGGGTTGTGGCATCCACAGCCTCCCTGGGCAGCCTGCTCCAGTGTCTCACCACCCTCACAGTAAAAAATTTCTTCCTAATAAATATCTAACCTAAATTTCTCTTCTTTCAGTTTCTACAAAAGGCTTTGAGCACCACTGAGACATTTTGCTCGCCCTCCCCTCACCCTCCTGGGTCCCTCTGGGGTCGGCAGACAGAGGATGCAGCACAGCTCCCCCTCCCCAGAGAGCTGGAGCAGCCCTGCAGTCGTGTGTGCTGTGAGAGCAGCATCCCTGGGGCCCTCCCCTCCTCCTCCTGCACCTGCTCTGAGCTCTGAGCAGGGACGAGGCTCCAGCCCACACTCCCACAGCCTCTTCCCTGGGTTTGGTAGATGAGTGCCAATGGAAAGCCGAGGCTGGAACAGCCACCTGCACGCTCCTCCAGGGCCCTGGGGAGCACAGTGCCAGGGAATGCTGCCTGAGAAATGAGCTGTGATTTCAGGCCCATGAGCAAATTGGTTTCCCCTTCCAGGAAGGCTCACGACTGTCAGCTGACTATTGCTTTATTTATTGCACTGGCCTTTGCAAGGAGAGACTCTCGAGGGCAGAGAGCAAGGATTGCAATGACAGGAAGGTACTGGAACCCTTCCTTCAGCTGCAGCTGAGGGCCTCACCTTTGGGAACCTTTCAGGAAGCCTGACGTGGTTCTGCTACGTGCTTCAAGGCATGGTGACCTGAGCCCAGAGCAGGCAGCAAAGGGGCAGAAGGCAGCAAATACCCAGGCCATATAGGAGAGCAACTGAGAAATAATCTCATTCCTTAGTGTGGCATTTGGGGCCAGACACAGTCGTAGATTCTGCGTTCCAGCAGTGCCCAGTCCCTGCTGCTGCACAGACTCGCTGAGGAGAGGGCAGGGACCTCTTTCTTGGATGATAAAACCTCTCCCAGTGCATTTTGTTTGTGCAGCCTTAATCACAAGCAGATGGAGGTTGTCTCGTGTGCTTGTGGAAACATATTCTGCTGTGCTCCTGGACCCACTGTTCATCCCTGCTGGAGCCACGCGAACTGTGGCACAAAATCCTGGGAGAGCCAGGCCTTTTCAAGTTACTGTATGCAGGAATTCCTTCTGGAGCATCCCCACCCCACCAGGCTCCCAGGGATGTGTTCAAAGGCATTCTGATTTCAGGCAGATCTCCTCTCACTGTGAAGTGGCACAGACCCACTCGAGCATCAAGGAACACGACTTCCAAAGGGGTGAGTCAGATAACAGGGAGAAAGTGGTGAGAGGAAAAAATTGTCAGAAATGTTTATTGTTCCAAGGGAAGTCCTTTACCCTTTCCTCTACAGGGTGATAAGCATTTAAGGGTTGGCAAAAAAAAAAAATAATAATTGGGGCCTTCTTAAAGGTCAGACAGCCATGCACATGGGATAGGAACAGTAGGAAGTACAAACAATCCTGGTGCTGTATGTTGAACTCTATCCAATTACTAAAAAGAACAAATTTTACCACCAAAGAGTTATTTTGCTTCCTTAGGAGAAGGAGATGGTGCTATAGCCTGTGGGGAGGAGGTGGTCAGCAGGGTCTGCAAAGGGGCCAGAGGACAGACTAACTAGGGGAAGCAGCAGAGGGAATGTGGGGAAAGGGAAGGGCACTAGGGAAGATGGAGGAACCTGGAAAAGAGGTGTCTGCTACTGAGAGATGCTGTAGCAGAGCCCAGAGGAAGCTAGCTTGGATTCAGAGATCCAGTCCTACTGTGGGCACTGGAGTGTAAGTGCTTTGATGTGTCCCTGTTCCCTCCCTGCCAGCTGGGAACAGACACCCAGCCTTGCCCAGGCTAGACACAGGTTTGGCTGGGCTGTGCTTGTCAGCAGGACCTCAGGTTTGGTGCTGGTGTATCTGGGCAGGAGCTGTCTCCGAAGTCACTCCTGCTCAGGAGGTAACAGTTATTTTATTGCTGCCCTTTAGTCCCAGGGCAGATTCCAGGCAGCCTGGTCGCCATTCACATCCCTGTGGGCCTCCCCCGCAGCTGATCTTTTCTTGTAGGAGCATTGTCACACTTGTGACCCCAGTCTATCAGTGGAGCATTTTAGACAGCAGCCCCTTGCAGAGGGAAGCTGCAGACAGAGCTGTGTTTATTGGAACAGGCAGCGTGGGCAGAGCAGATGGCCCCAGCATGGAGACCTGCCCGCACTGCCCCTGCTGTCTGCGTGGCTTTGGGGCCAGTGGGCCCACGAGGGCGAGTCCTGCCTCACAGCCCCAGTGCAGGACTCACCTGTCAGCCCCAGCACATCTCACGCTCCCAGGACCTGCCCTCCCTTCTTCCCCTTGAGCAGCCAAGTGTGTTTTGTCCGTGTGCTCCTCTCCGGGTTTGCCTCTCCCGGAGCAGATCGGCCGTGGGTCATTTGGCAGGTCCCTGTGGTTTCTCTGCCTGCTGGAGCTTCCCTGCTCTGCCTCAGCCCCGGGCTGCAGGGAAGTGTTTGACAGAATCCATTACACGGGGACTCTGATAAAGCAGCCAGATCAGGTTCAAAGGAAACAGATAATGTTTCATCTGGAAGTGGTGCGTGGAAGCCACCTCTCGCTTGGGGAGGGTGAGAAACAAGGAGGTTACAAAGTTCTCTACAGAAAATCCATTTCCAGAAATTGCTAGATTGTTTCTTTCACCCCACAAGGCTCTGTGAGTCAGAAAAGGGTTTTTCTGTCTCTCAGTGAGGGAATGCAGCATTTCTTTTACAGTGTGCATGGAAGTGGTGGCATCTTTTTCCCCCAGAGCTGGTGTAACTGGCGCTGGGAGCTGGGTTATCTGCAGGCAAAGTTCCATCATGCTGTTTCCAGGATCTGTAATGCTGGTAAGAGGGAGAAATGGGGAACAGGTTTTTCTGCCTTCTGTTCTTAGTTCTGCCACAGCATCCCCTGGCCAAGTCACCTCCCCATGAGTTTTTTTTTAATGTGCTAAATTAGGATAACAATTTACCTTTTGACTGTCATTTGTTGTTCGGGTCAGGGGAAGACTTGCCCTGAGGCGAGTGCTGCTGGAGAAAGGGCTGCTGGTGAGCTGGGATCTCAGCTCAGCGTCTCACAGTGTGACAGTGATGGGGACAATGCAGATGGCAACGCTTAACAGCACTTTCTGCTGGCCCAGGGACCAGTCCCACTGGCGGGACAGCTCTTGGGGCAAGGAAGAAGCACTATTGACTGCTGACCAGGAGTGGTAGGAACACACTCCAAGCAGCCTGGGGTCAGTGCCAGTAGAGCATGAGCCTTTTTAAGCCTCTCAGGGCAGAGCAGCTCCAGGTCTGACCAGCCTTTCAGTATTTTGTTTTTAATACATTTACACCCAGCATCTCCTGTGCTGACCTACGCTCCTGGGATAGGTTCAAGAGGGACTGAAGCAACGCTAGCAACAAGACCCCACAACCCCCAGCTGTGTTCCAGGTGGTCTGATGTGCATTCTCCAGACAGAGGACATAACTGCACAGCTGCAGCTCTGTCCCCATGCTACCCTACAGGGAGAGCCAGGAGTGTTGGCATTCCAAGGTGAGATGCACTGCTGGATGTCAGAGATCCAGATCCAAACACCCTGGAAGTCTGGAGCTGCTTGGACACACCAGCTGAGGGTCCAAGCCCACATCTAAGTACTGCTGGCCGGAAGTTTTACATCTTCCCTCTGAATCATCCAGGTTTGTGCAAGCTGGTGGCCTCTTCCACCCAGTATTATTTCCCAAACAGAATCCAGCTAACTAGGAAGAGGCACAGAGAGTGCCTACAATTTCTTGGAGTGAAGAAACAGCATGTTACTGGAGTGTCCCAAGTCTTTGCTTCCTCCATCTCTGCAGGTCTGGCACATGGAGAGCCCAGAGGCACTGAAGTATCCCACTCAAGCAGCCAAGTGTTAACAACCTCTCCAAAGTCTAATTTGCCTTTGATATAGACTTAATTGTTTGCGTCACCCACTGGGCTGGGGGAGGGCTATAAAAGGGGCTGCAGCCATTGTCTGAGGCAGAAGAGAGCCCAGGAGCAGCTCCCTCTCCCAGTCTTCCTCGTTCAGCACCAGTCCCAGCCTGTGCATCATGCAGCTGGTGGCCAGCCTGGTGTCCGTGCTGCTGCTGGTGTGGAGTGTGAGAGCCACGGCATTGCCTGGAGAGGAGAGACTGGCCATCCAGAGCACCAGGGTGAGTAAAACCCACCCTGGGCAGCAGCTGGGCGAGGATGGAGCCAGGGGAGGGGGGAGAAGGGCAATTAGGCTCTACCTGATGCAAACAACTCTTCCAGCCCTCTATGTTCCAAGGCACCACAGCTTGACTCGCTGCTGAATGCGGGGCTGTTACTACAGCTCTACCCACAGCTGATTTAGGAAAGGCACCAGATGCCAAGGGCTGCCAAAGTGAAGTCTGAGATAAGCAAAAAGTGGCAAAATGAGCAGCAGAGAGCAGAGGGAAAAGGAGAAAATATTACTGAAATGGTACAGCATGAGAGAATAAAGCAGAGTACTAGGGAGGGAGAGAAAAGATACATAATTGGTAAAATGATCAAGGGAGATGATATTTTAAATAGGGCTCATGGGAAGGACAAATGTTTAAAAGATGGGTTCAGTAGGAAAGTAACAGAGGAATCATAAATGAAGTAATTATATCAGAATAAAATTGCTTTTTCCAGAGTAGTATTCACAAGGGGAGTTATACTGACATAGTTCTGCTAGAATAATTACACTCTGAACCAGCACAGCTCTATGCAGTGGCAGAACTTATTATAGCAGTATAATTACCCTACCAACTGGCAAAACCCTAATATTATAATGGCTAGAGCACTATAATAACTTTATTTTGCTGTGCTGTTTCCCTAGGAGGCCAAAGGGGTAAGGAAGCAATAGCATAACATGATTACAAGCCCTGTTTCCTTGCCCTCGCCCCGCAGTTCTCTCACCTGCATGTTCCCTGCCATCCCTGATGTTCCTCTGAGCTCTGGTCAGCCACCAGTCCAGTTCAGGCTGTATCCACAAGGCTGCTGTTATTCCAGAGAAGGGAAGGATCCCACTGCTGGTTTCACAGGCACCAACTTCTCCTTTGTGCGTGTCCACGCTGTTTTTTCTGTCTCAGTGTTGGCTCCAGCTCATCCATCAGTGTCTCACTGCCCCAGGAGTGGGCTCACATCCCATTAACAACAGAACTGGCTGCAAGAAAGAACGGTGCACAGTGTGAGGTGCTGGGGCTGGAGTTCTGTTAGATCAGGGCTCCTGCAGCTGCCTGGGATTAACCCTTCTGGGGATAACTGGGAACTTTCAGCTCTGCATTCTTGTAGTAACAGACCCAGCACTTAAAACGTAAACTCTTTCCTTAAGAAGTAAATTCTGGTGCAAATCCCAGCTGCTGGGGAAAAAAAGAAACAAGTTGTAGGGAATAAATTGATAAATAAGGCTTTGGTAAAAATTAATTTGAGTGTGATGACTCTTAGAATTCTGTGCACTGTTGCTTACAAAATAATGATATAATTAAAGAGAATCATTATAGAGCATTCTGCAAACTGAAAAACTGTTAGATACTGATGAACCAATCCCTGCAGTCACCACTGCTGTAACTCAGACAGATGTTTTAAGTATGAAAAATATCGGGATTTTACATAAAAACCCCTATGTAATGCATTACAATTCAAAAGGAAGATGTGTTCCCTCTGATGCACTGACGGATGGAGCACAGGGAAGGGAGCAGCTCCCCAAAGGTTTGCCCCAGCCCACCGTGCTGAGATGTCAAACTGCTCCCTGAGAGCGTGGATCTCTTGGAGCACAGCTGCAGGCAGAGAGGATGTGAGCAGTGGATTAGTGCAGGGGAGAGCTGC
>NW_020955299.1:1613779-1615854 GCF_003031625.1 Empidonax traillii | reverse complement strand
AAGATGTGTTCCCTCTGATGCACTGACGGATGGAGCACAGGGAAGGGAGCAGCTCCCCAAAGGTTTGCCCCAGCCCACCGTGCTGAGATGTCAAACTGCTCCCTGAGAGCGTGGATCTCTTGGAGCACAGCTGCAGGCAGAGAGGATGTGAGCAGTGGATTAGTGCAGGGGAGAGCTGCCAGGTTTCACTGACAGCCACAGCCGATCAGGCAGAAGGAATATCCCCTAACACGGGCTGGGCTTTGCCTTCCCCACCCCTCAGTCTGAGGCCACTGGCTCTGCTCAGAGCAGGTTGTTTCCAAACAAACACAGCACTTAGAGCTAGGAAAGAAGCTTCCGAGGAAGACATGATCCAGGAGACACACTCAGGGGGTTCCCCTGTCCCAGCCTGTCTCCCAGAGGCTCAAGGCACTTCTGTACTTGCAGCACAGGAGGAGGAATCAGAGCGAGCACACACTGGCTGTACCTTCTCTTCTGCCACACACACAGCGTGGGGTTTTGCTGTGCCTTGTGTGGAAGCAAGGGTTGTTACTAGAGCTAAGAAAGTGATTAAAAAATGTCCATAAACCTTCTGTAATGTAAACTCAGGATAATTGCTGCTGCCTGTATTTATCCATCTTTTGAGTTGCTCTCCAAGTGGTCCTTAGTGAATGCTGGTGCTGACAGAGAGAGCAGTCCCAGCAGTAAATACGGCATTTGTGAGGACTGACATGGAAATGTGCTTCCAAAATTCCCTTCCGCATGGGAAACAGGATTTGTTCCTGTCAAACCATCGATCCCAGCTTGGCCAGTACCAGCTGTCCCTTCTAATGAGCCACAGAGACCAGGAATGCTCAGGCACCAGGTAATTACTCAGATTTGCTGGATGTAAAGTTAAGAGAAACACAATAACTCACAGTTTGTACTGGTGGAAATCCCTCAAGCCCCAAGACACGGGCTCTGCTACAGCAGAGGGAGCTCAGCAGCTCCCAGTTCATCCCACCTTTCCCCAGGGTCAGGCTATGGAAACACAGGTTCTTGTTCTAGAAATACAGCTGCCTGTCTCTGCTGATGCAATGTTTTGCTCCAGATTTTGGGGCATCCCTCTCCTTGTTGCATTTCATTTTACAGTGGGGTACAGCCCCTTGTGAGCTTGATTTCATATTGCTCAGGACTCTGTGCCTCTTCCCAGGACCCTGTGCCTCTTTCCCTGACCTTCCCAAGGCGGATGCTGGGCGGCCAGAGCAGTGAAGGGAGCACGGGCTGACCAGGGGAGGAGGCAGCAGCTTGGCATTCACTGAAATTTAATTAGTGCCGGCAGCGAGGGACTTCACAGCTGATTCAAGCCTATTTGTTAGCAGCTCTTTTCCAGCTATAGCATAGACACATAGCTGGACCCAGTGTGAGGGTCCAGCTGGCTGAGCTGGACAGGGAGGGGAGATGGGAGCACTGCCCTCTGGGGAAACAGATCCCTCAGCTCTGGCACAGCTCTGCTGATGGGAAAAACATCGACTCTCAGGGCAGGACACCAGGGACGGCAGGGGGACACGAAGGGACCTGGATGGCCGTGGGGGACAGGCCCTCCATGTACCACTTTCCCTGCTCTCTGCCCGCAGGAACAGAGCACAGTGCGGAAGGACGCCATCCTGAAGATGCTGGCGGGCCTGCTGGACAGCGTGGACGTGGGGCGCGAGGCGGCCGCCCCGGACCTGGAGGAGGAGGGCAAGCTGGAGGAGGAGCGGGCAGTGCTGGGCCGGCTCGCCCAGCTCTCACAGCGGGAGCGCAAGGCACCCTGCAAGAACTTCTTCTGGAAAACCTTCACCTCCTGCTAGTGCTGCCTGGCCTGGCCCTGCCAGTCTGCAAACACCATCCCCGCTCCTTGTCTTCCTTGTCTCCCCCAGCTCCCCTGCTGTGCCCTCCACCCCTCAGAATAAAGCATGGCGCCTCGGGGACTGTCTGTGCCTCTGTGTGGGGCGGCCATGGGGGTGGGCAGCCATTTTGTGGGGCAGCTGCGGGGGGCAGTGGCCATTTTGTGGGGCGACCATGAGGGCAGGTGGCTATTTCGTGTGGCGGCTGTAGGGGGCAGTGGCCGTTTT
>NW_020955299.1:1404580-1611987 GCF_003031625.1 Empidonax traillii | reverse complement strand
ATGAGCAGCCAGCCTGTTTTTCTGACAGCTGAGGTAACGCTGCCCCTCTCTCCCTGTAATGAGTGATGCCACAGCTCCAGCACCTCCACGGGCTGGCTGCTGCCACTTTGCTCACACCGCATTTGCACTGTGCCGTTTGCCGCAGAAATGTCTGGCCCTGTGTCTCTGGCTTGCAGGAGGAGTTAGAGCCCTGTGGCTTGTTTTATTTTTCACTCCATAATGAAAAATAAGATCCTTGCTGGGGGAACTCGGCGACTCAGTATATGGGTAATGGGATATGGAGCTTCCCAGCTGTGTTGCCTGAAGCGCCCAGCTAGGATGGAGGAGACCTGGTTTTGTGCCTCGTGTTGCTGCTGGCATTTACATTTCATCATTACCTCCCTCTCAATACCTCGGTTTCCCTGTCCTTAAAATGAGGTGAAAGCTCTTTACACCTACGTATCTTAGGAAAAATTATATCAAAAGGCAAGTGCCGTATAAGAGCTAATTATGGCCATTACCATTACTCAGACCTGTGTAGCAGTATGTGACCAACCAGGATGCAAACACCTTAGAAGTGTTCTCTTAGGAATTGCCTTATTATCCACCACTTAACCTGGTCTGTGATCAGAATGTTTGACACAATGCGTAGGGAAAATGAGAAACCCCAGAGCACATGGACACAGGGATTGCCCCCCGACAAAACCTGCCTGTTCAGGAAGGCGTGTGCTGTATTATTGAGTGGTTCCTGGAGGACAGAGGAGTCTGGCTGCTCTCAAGGCTGGAAGTAAATTTGGAAGTTGAGGTGCTCTTTCATCCCCACAGATGGTTCCTGCTCAGGCAGGCTGGGGCGCTGGCTGAGCTCCAAGGGGAAGTGTGAGTCGCCAGCGCACGTGCTGTGGACAGGGGCCAGCACAGCTCCTTCCTTTCAGCAGCTCAGATCAGCGTTTGACTTGGATTGGACAGTGCAGTTCCTCTGGTAAGTCGATGTGCTGAGGCTGAAGCGATGTGAGGTCCTGCCTGATGCCTTGTGTTAGGGAGTGTGGCAGGAGAAATCAGATTCACCGGGAGGGGCTTAATAAATATGTGTCGTATCTGGCCATTTTCTGTTTGTATTTTCACAGAAGAATTGTGTGCTGTAATGGCATATGTCAAGTAGATGGGAGGGAGAGCATGCTATTTCTCCTTTAGATGCAATAGCTGGTGTACTTTAAAGTCTTGTCACAGCTCAGAATAATGGGTGTCTGCATGGGCAAGTGCAAAACACCCGTGAGATTTTTAAAAACGTGAAAAAGACACATTAAAAAGTAAAAAAGATGTCAGAAGGCAAACTTTTAAAGGTAGCTAGCAAAGACAGTGCTGACCTCACCTAATCCAACTAGTCCGGTGGTATTCACTCTATTTTATTCTTTTTTTTAATGTTTTTAACACAAAGTGAATAATTTATCATGGGGACAAGTCCAGCTGTGACCCTACAGTATGTTCAGTACCCAGGGGTAACTCTGTGGCTGCATATCCTATTCCTTGCTGTATGTGAAGTAGTCCAAGGCAGCTTATACCTGGAGGAGAACAGAACAAATCTCATTTAAGCACGTGAATATGTGGACAGATATGTGGATGACAGAGGAACTAGGAGGACATTTTTTTGAAATTTAGTACCCTCCATGGTGACCTGTTTGTACGTGCTTTTACAGTGAAGATCGTGTTTTAATACACCGTGTGCGTTTTCGGCTTCAGACAAAGGAGAGAGCTGCAGTCTGACCAGACTCCCAAAGATCCTGTCAGTCTGCAGGTAGCCACAAATGGAGTTAAATTTAGCGGGAACACAACAGGGCTGCCTGTCTGGTGGTCCTGTGCCTGTCAGTCTCAAGCAATGCGTGGCCTGTGAGGCACCTTTGGCGCTGATTACAGCTGCAGAAAATTGAAGTTAAACCTGGTACTGCAGGGAGAATGAAGCATAAGGTTGCACAGGGTGTCTTTTGTCTTTATGTTGTTATTATATTTGGCTCTGCTCAGAAACACTGAACGTGTGTTTGAAAAGCAGTGAGCCCATTTATTTAAAAGAAAATCTGTTTCTGAGGTCAGTGATGGCATATGAGCAGTTAGATGCAAACTGGGAAAGAGTAACTGGGTTTGCACTAAAGGGGGAATTTTTTCTCCAGTGTTGAGTGAATTCTGCTCTTGGTCACAGATTAATGTAGTGCCTCACAGCATGTGTTCCTATGGGATGTTTGTTTTTGACAACACTATCTGAGGAGCTGGTGGTTTAGATAACAACAAACTTGACAACATCCCTGTGACACAGAAGTGCTACTCTTATTTATCTTTCCTAGTGATTTGGGCTGGGAGATTTGCCTCATGCCTTGATCCCATTGATCTAAGAGACTTTGCATTTTGTTTTAACTGTGATGCCACGTGCACCCCTGCCCATGGCTCTGCTGACCTTCCTTCCACATGGGGGTTTGCTGAGTGGAAGAATAACACAGGTGGTCAAATAAGGCATTTGTTCCCTCCTTGTTACTCTGTGTAAACAGTTTGTTTGGTGACCTTGTTCTCGGAGCTCTGAAAGCCTCTCTTACCTGTGAAGTGGGCTTTGAAAATTTAACTTCAGCCACTTCTCTGAGCCCCTGCTTTCACAAAGCCCTCAGCAGCAGCAGCAGGCTGTAAATGCCTTTTATATTCCATGAAAACCGCTCAGTGAAAGGATCTGTTACCTTGACCATTCAGAACTCACAGTAGCTTCATGTAAGAATGTGCAACACAGGAAGTCCTGAGTACAAATGACTTGGTGAACTGGGAGGATGTCTGGCACAGTGGATTTTTCCTGTCTTTGCTGAACCCTGAAGGAACTTGCAGGGGATTTGAGAGGAGGATTCCAGGGAGTGAGGAGGAGCTGCTGGAGCACTGCAGTTTTTGCAGACTAGGTCAGAAGGACAGGCAGGGTGTTAGTGTTGTGCTTCTTGGTGACACTGTAGGGTAAAGGTCTGTGTTCTGTAAAAGCTTGAAAATGGGAAACCAGAAGGTACTCTCTACTGCATCAACAGGGATTTAAGAGATGTAGCTTTTCCTTAGGGATTCATAAGGAATTATGGTCAGAGTTACTGCTAAGGCAGTAGATGAAGTGCAGGGAGGTAAAAATCCAGTTATCCAGAGACACACAGCAAACTGAGACCTGTCAGCATAGGAAGAACCTACAGAGGTGAGGATTCTGGCAGAGCATTACTGCAGAATATCTATTGTGGTTAAGGTTGCTTTTTATTTCATAATGATCTCTCAGCCTTTAGAGCAGGGAATATTTGGGAGTCGGGGGGCCTGTGTCATGCAAGTGAGACAGGAGCTGATGGAGAGCAGCTCCCTGCTGTTGATCAGCTGCTGTGAGTAAGCCCTTGCAGGAGCCTGGGAATACAGGCAGAGGCTGTAGGAGCTGCCAGCCTGCATCCCAGAGCCCGAGGAACAGCTGTACCCCACGCACAGGGAGAGCAGGAGCTACCTATGCTGAGCCTGGGAGCCTTTGGTAACAACCGTGTCTGATCCGTGTGTTCCCCTCTGCTAAGCCCAGCACCTCTGGAACTCACTGAGCTCTCACTTCCAGATTTGTGCTCCATTTTGCAGACAGGGGAGGGAGGCGCCAGATGAAAAAAAAAAAAAAAAAGCCAGCCTTTCAGTCCCTTAAGAGGGGAGCTTTGGAGAGAAAAGCCAGCATTTCATCCCCTTCAGACAGGAGCTTTGGAGAGAGCTGCTCGAATCTGGATTCAGACCTTGCAGCGTGTCTGCTTCCCACTTGTTAAAATTACGTCGGGCTCATAGGAAGTCTCAGAGGAAGCGTCTGGGAGGTGAAGGAAATGTGAGAGATTCAAATCCATGTCTTCCACCTCCCCAGAGAGTGTCTCAGCCCTGAGTGGTTGGCCGGGCTGGATGAGGCTTGTTGTCTAGAAGGACAGGGTGCACAGGGGAATAAGCTGTGCCAGAGGAGAGAGCGTGCTGCTTCCCTGGGCTCGGGGCATTCAGCTGGGAATGAGGAATTTCTGTTCTAGCAGTGCCTTTGGGACCCGGAGGACTCTTGTTTTAAACCAATTAATGTTTAGTGTAAAACAAAAAATAAATTACAGGCAATCTTTACAGCTGGGACCTTGTTGAATTTGGCTTGAGTTCAGGCCTACTTCCTATTGTAAGGCTGCTGGTTAGGAAAGCCTGCTGTTAAAAATGTCTTCAGTTTTACTAGGCTGTGCTTGGCTGGTGTGTTTTAGTCTCCTCTGGACAGCCAATGAAGAAGCCATTGATTTATGGCTGTGGAAAGCTGCCCACTCCAAGAATTGTCCAGGAGATGTTTGGTCCCTCGGATGATGGTTTTAGAGTCCATCACTTTAGACACATTTGGTCACTTGGATAGAGGGAAGAGTCTTCAGATCTGCTTGTTTTCAGTGTGACTTTGTCTATGTATTTGAACAAGAGCAGATTGTCCCGCTAGCACTGGGTATGCATGTTGGTCTGCATTAGTTAATGCACCAGGCACGGGCAGCAGCTAAATTATTAGAGAAAGGGAAAGTATTTCTATGTAATAGAGAAAAGGAGACATAACATTTTACACGGAGCTTTTAATTCTTCCGGTCAGGACAAGGCTCTGTGCAGGGAGCCCCTTGCTCAGAGTGTAACCCAGAAGGTCAGGATATGTGTCCATGAAAGCCTTTTCTGTGCTCCTGAGAGCTCTGTCCTTGGCCATGTGCTGCCAATCCAGTCAGAGTCCAATCAGTCCCATGGTGAGAGGTGCCCTGCCAGGAGCTTAGGTGCAGGTGTACACACAGGGAGCTGCAGCTGCCTAAAAAGCTGGATTTACACTTTAGGAGCCCAGAGCTGTGGGGAGCAAACAGCAGTCCTTGTGCTCTGAAATGCTGGCTCACAGAGAGTGCTCCACATCGTCCCTGAGCTGATGAATTTACCCACTGCTGGGAGCCAGCAGGCTGGAAAGTGCTTCTGATTGCTCTTCCTGAAGGATAACTGAACCCTGTCCAGCGCTGGAAGGCAGCTGGTCATTGCATGGGACAGAGAGGGCCAGAGGCAGAACCACTGAGAAGAAATGCCACTGGTGGCTTTTTGCCACATTCCAGAATCAAAATGCGAAGCAAGCAGGAGGGTACAGTCCAGGATCTCTCTCTTGGGGCACAAGATGTGGCTGTCCCAGCTCTGCACCTGGGGGGGCTGCAGCTGGTTCTGGGTGTGAGCAGCCACAGCCCCAGGCAATGCTCAGGGTGGAGTGACGTGCCAGGCACGGCCTCGTTGTCAGCTCCGGTGTCAGCCGTGGGATCTGGGCAGGCACAGGGACAGGTTAATATGTTTCCTGTTCTGTAAGCCCTGCTCTGACAGCTGGTCAGTCCTGGCTGCAGGGCTTCACAGCCTCTGAATGGCAGCCCATAAATCAGAGCTGGCACTGAAAAGAGGAATCCTAATGAGGGCTGAGAGATTCAAGCAGAATTGTTTTCCCAAGTCCCATCCCATTTTCACACATACACACACAGACACTTGCCCTGTCCCTCAGAAACACTTCAGGAGGCTTCACCTCTCTGGGAAGATGGACTGCCTGGTAAATGAGATGTCATGGGCAAACATTGCCCTTCATTAAGGGGATTAATGCCCAATTATTTGAGGAGCCTTAGCACGAGGACAGAAACCATAAATAACAAGGAGCCCTTTGGAAAGTTGGAGGCAGCTTCATGAGCCCTTGAACTTCCCAGTGCAGAGGTGAAGAATGGAGAGTCCTGCTGGGAAGTGCCCCCTGGTTTCCGTGCCCATTGCACAGTGCCCTCAGTCATGTGTTCTCACGTGTGGCTGTGGAGGCTTCTGCTGTGTCTGCACAAGGCTTTCATAACAATAAAGCAGCTATTTAATTTATCATTACTACTTGTGTTGTGGAAGGCAGTGCAGTCCTTCAGATGAGGTTGATTCAGCAGCCTGTCAGGCCTTCTTTTAACAGATCTGCCCCAAAAAACGCGGCTTCTCAGGCTGCAGATCTTTCAGTATGAGCAGAAGAGGTGAGATGGGAGAGGAGGAAACTGAGAGAACAAGTCAAGGCCATCAGGACAGCAGGACATTGGTATGTTGACTTGGAGATCCAGTTAAACTGGAAGTTGGCATCTTTGAATTCCTCACCTGTCTGAAGATTGCAGTGCATTAGGGGGCAATATTACAGTGATAGAAGAATAAAAAGCTCACAGTCTTTGGAGACTTTCTTAAGTGAAAATATGTTTCAAAACGAAAAACCATTTGGTCCATCTGTGTCCCATTACCGAGCTGGGGCCATCATCCATTTTCATTAGCCAGGGTGAGCACGGGGGTGGGGACAGAGGCCCAGGCAGCTGCCCTGGACACCAGGCTAAGACTCACCATATGGAAAAGCCTAATCTATGTTAACAGGCATCAGAGCCCAAAATTGAAAGAGTAATGGCCCATCCACAGGCAGGAGCCTCGGTGAGAGAAACTCTCAGCACCAATCTGTCAGCTGCAATTCTGGGTCATTACAGGGCTGCTCAGCACAGGCCAGCAGACAAGCTGGAGTAATCTGACTTCAGCAAGAGCAATTCCTCCAGCTGTGTGAGCACCCTGGCTCAGTTCCCTCCTTGCTAACATACATCAAACAAAGCATCTTCCTTTCCGCGGAGATTCTTCCCACTGGGCCCCGGGGGGGGATTCCAGCCAAACATTTAAATTACATGTGATGATCTTTTAATTTGCTGGCTCTGAACTGCTCTTACCACGTCAGACAAACACATGCCACAGCAAGGCTGTTTCCCTTTTGCCTGCCCCACACAGGTGTACCTGAAATATCTTCACTTTGAGGCCCCAGAGTTTCTTCTTTTAGTTTTAATTGTTAGCTGAGGGGGCTCAGATCTTAGCTGAGAGCCTTGCCATGCAGGTTGGAATTGGGTTAGATCCTTGTACAAGGTTAACTTTGCATGTAGCCAAATCATTTTGTTTGCTTTTCCAGTGGAGCTGAGCATTGCTGGGGCAGAGTAAGATCCTGAAACTGGTGGCTGGTGGAAGTCACTGGCAGTTACTGTGGCTGGGACAGTTTACGACACACTTTCATAGCCTCTGTACCTAATTTTAAATTAGAGGGCTATAAGCATCTGCCAAGGCTCCCTTTGCTTGCCAGCAGGTCCAATGCCTCCAGGCCATGTCAGCACTTTCCAGTAGGTTTTTCTGCACACAGCTTTGAGACTCAACAAGTAGTGGACCTGCTGGCAGTAAATACAAACAGGTGTCAGTGTGTCCCACAGGTGTGAGAGAGTCCCATTTGCAACCCCCTGCGTGCAGCAGTCAGGGAACTCCTGAATCCAGGGAGTATTTGAGTGCCAACACCTGAGCATTTGTTTTTGTGCAGCCAGGTCGTAGCTCTGCCTGTCTCTGAATTGCAGATTTTTCTGAGTCAGAATACAGTGCTGTGTTGGCAGGAGCTCACCCTTCCTTTGTGAGGCTTCTGCTTAATTGGGTTTTGTTGAAAACTCCATTTAAAAGCTCTTGTTTTCTTTTTGCACGTTCCCTCTATTGTTCAAGCTTTAGTCATGACTTCTGGTGAAACTTTGGCATTGTGGATTTCATAATGCTGAAAAGTGAGGAGAAGGAAGCCAGGTAAGTGTCTCACTCGTTTAAAAGACAGAATTAAATTTCTCTGTGAAACAATAGCACTCTCACCCTGAATCCAAGTGCTTGACATGGCCCCAAACAGAAGGACACAGGATCAAATGGTGTTTTGGAGGTTACGGCTTTGTGAGGATTTCTGCGAGGGAAGAAAAGTCAACCAGAGAAGCTGAGGAGTAAAATGTTCATTCAGGATACAACTCTTGCCCTGCATTTTGATAGGCTTGGGGGTTTTTTTTCCCCCTCTAGGGCAAGAAACAAGAGCTTCAGGGTGGAATGTTGTGGAAAATGAGCTTAAATCTAGACTGAAGGACAGTAGTTTGGTTTGAACACTTCCAGTGTTTTTGTGCAGGAATAGATTTGGCATTTCTGCCTTAAAAACAAGATTGATAAAGCCAGTCTTTGTAACTTCTAGAAAACCTCTAGAAGGTACCTAGTACCTAGGAGGTATCCTTAATTTCTCCTCCAAAGAGAGAACAGTCAGAGATCCCAGACTTCTTTGAAGGGGGAGCAAATTGAAATAGTAGAGAAAAGCATTTTTGTTTCTTTGAAGTGGTCAGCAGAAGTTTAGCACAGCTGGTTGCTTGGTAGGTTTGATTTTTTTTCCCTGGAGTGCTACAGGCATTCTAATATCCAGGTTCTGATTGATAGCACTGGTGGCTCTAACACGCCTTCAATCTATTTTCTCCAAGGCAGGAATGAGGCCGTGTGTATTCAGTGAGGGATTTAGCCCCAGGGAAGATTTGTCCATTCCAGTGTATCACACCAACTCTCTAATGTCTGAGCAGCAGCTCTTATTTCAGGAATGCTTTGGGCTGGCTTTACTGTTTGTCTAGATTAGCCAGGTAATAGCCTATTTGTTACAAAGGAATTGAGGTTATGGGTGATTGCAGAGGAGCCTGCTGCAAGTGGGTTTAATGAATTTGCCAGTCCTGATGCTGTTGCAGCCTGTTCTTCAGCACATCTCTCAGCTTCTCCCTCTTCCTGAGCAGGGAGGGAGCCCCAGGAATTTACTGTCTCCTCCAGCCTCAGCAAGCTGTTCATTTGGGAGGAGAGGACAGTTCTTCACGGTGTCAATTAGTGCACATACATGTAGAGGGAGAGCAGTTATGAAAGAAGGAACTAATGGAAGGGAGATGGAAATAGAGACAAGCAGCCAAGCTCTGACTTCCAAAGGCAGACCTTGTGCTCTCAGCTTGTGTGCTGTGGTTTGGTGTGGAGGATGAGCTCTGGGATCCCCATTTTTGGAAAACCAGGCCTTCATCCCAGACTGTGCCCTGCAGGCTCTGGTTCTGCAGACAGGGAAAGGTTTCAGCCCCGTTTAATGGAGGATACAGGAGTGCAGGATTACATGGGAACTCCAGCAGGAGATGGACATGGTTCTGCCAAACTCTCTTTGCAGTTCTCCTGTGACAGAGAATGGGTTTGGAGAGAACCTACTGCTCAAATGGGTCCTCTTGCTGGAGGCTGTGCTGGAGGGAGTGCACACGCTAAGAGCCTCTTCCAAGCTGGCAAGTGACTTCCCAGGCCTTCCAGCCATCCTGGCAGGTGTGTAACCCCAAACCACTCTCTCTAAATGAGGCTGTGATTCCTGGGTGGATGCTGTGGGAGCTGAAAAGTCTCCTGATTGCTTTACAGGGCCGAGCTGCTTGCTGAATGAGTCTACAACAGGATCAAGGGAGGCTTTTCATTACCCTCACTCTATTCACAGCAGGGAGTTCCTGATGGGCTTATCCTGGGTTGGCCTTCCTGTCCTCTGGTACAGAGATTTGTCATATTTTTCTTGCTCCTCAGTTTCCTTCCCTGCTTTGAGACCTCATGTTGGACGAGAGATGCATGCTGGACATGTGATTCTCCCACCCCTTCTGTCCCTCCTGGCTGTCTGGAGGCAGGTTTACCCAGGGAAAATGTGGGTAAGCACTCTTGGCTGCGCCTGGAACGTGCAGAGCATCTTTGCTTGGAGAGAAGACAGCACTATTTCATAGCTTTGGCTGTAGCTGCATCTGAATTGTAACTAAATCCTCTTCCCAGCACAAGCAGCTGCTCCAGTGAAGTCACAGACTTGGAGCCAGCCCAGCAGATGTACTGCAGCTACCCAGGGTGTGGGTGGGAGTGAGACAGGAGCTGTATGAGCTCCTTCATTTTCTGAGAGCCCAGCCAGTGGGACTGGGGGACAGAGAAAAGAGAGTCTGACCTGGGCAGCTCTTGTGCTGCCTTCCCTGGGGCAGAGTGGGAGTTTTTTCCAGAAGGCAGAGCAGTGTGTTCAGCATCTCTTGTGTCGTACTCTCTTCCCAAGGGAACGAGTGTGTGCAGTGCAGGGATTTGCCCCAGAATTTGTACAGTCATGTGCATAAATACACACACATCCATCCATGCAGTGGCTGAGATGGGCTGGCAGAGGTGAAAATGATGTGCTGATGGATCCTGCAGCTGTGCAGCTGAACAGAAGCTATCCCTCATTTTCGGTATGTACACACACATGATGTATAAACTGTTGGGTGCCTTGCACTCTGAGCTCTGTGGTGCTCCTGGAGAGGTCGTGTTTCCCAGCCTGAGGCCAGCCCCACACAGGTGATGGTCACCCTTGCTTCTGAGAGCTCTGATCATGCCAGGGGAGCAAACCTGTCAACCAGCATCTTTATTGCAGAGCTTCTGTTGATCTTTGTGGACAATCAGAGCTCAGATTCGAGAGCTTTCAGATGAAGATGATGCTGTGGAGTTGCATTGGCTGTCCTTTGGAAGTCAGTCTGTGCAGGGTAAAGAGGCCAAAGCCAGTGTTTTTTCCCTGCTGCAGAAATGCTCCATAGCACTGTGGCAGCTGGAGTCTGTCTTTGCAAACAGAATATAGAGCAATGAGGTGGCAGTAGACAGCGTGGGAAGGAGGAAAGCCTGCCCTAACTGATGGAAGTGTCTTGCCCCATTGCAGGAGCTTTCTCTGCCTCCTATTTTTCCCCTGGCAAGATTATTTTTTACTCTGTTTCACAGCAACCAGGCTCTTCCCCCTGCCCCACTCCATGCTCTGCTTGCTCCGTCTGTGTGCTTGTCTTTTGATGTCAGTCACGCTTTTTGATTTGTAATGAGGAAACAGAACGTCTTTCCCTCTGCTGCATTTGCTTCCCCCAGTCCTCTGAACCCCTCAGTGCAGGAGGATGGGATTTAGCCACGGAACAACAGGCATGCCAGCAGTCTCTCAGGGCCCTGCAGAGGCAGCTGGAGGGAAGGGGCAGTGGGGAGCAGTGTCTTCAGGGATCACAGTAAGCAGCTATTTTGCTCCTTTGCTGGCCTGGTTGGTGATGCAGGGACAGCCCTGCTCTGTCAGATGACTGCTCTGTGCTTTGCCTCCATTCACTACCCAGGAGTGCTTTGGCACAGACCTGGAGGCACGTTCAGGTGCTCACTGTCCTGCTTATTACCCCCGAAACACCAGCCAGTCACTGCAGTGCTTTCCGTGGGATTGCTGCCAGAGTGCAGGAGCTGCCTTTCAAAGACCCAGAGGTGGTTCTGTCCCCCAGCACAAGCTGATTTTTGGAGGCACTGTGTGGTTTTGCATGGTCCGTTTGAGAATAGAGCTGTCTGGGACTTTTTTGATTAAGTAGGTGGTGGAGCTGTATTGATTTCATTTTTACAGGAGCTCAGAGTTTGGTACAAGTGAAACCCTTGATGTAGGAACACAGCTCAGGCAAAATTACCTCAGGTAATATTTTTGCAGTTTTAAGACTTGAGGTCAGAGGGAAATCTGAACTGAAGAGCTGCCCCATGCCTTAACCTGGGTCTCACAGCACTTTGGTGACAGCCCCAGCAGCAAAGCTGCTTTCCAGCCTTCTCATCTTTTGTTTTGGTTCCTGCTGCTTGTGGGTTTGCAGGGAAAGTGGAGATCTGGTCCCTGGCTCCTAGTGGTACCAGCATGAGGCACTGTGCTGGCTGAGCAGCTCTGCTCTTGCTGATTTATTCACGTGTCTGACTTTGCTGTCTGCACTCCCTGTTGCTGCAGGAGGGATTTGAAACCTTTCCTTGACAGACCTCAGTGTCAAGTAGTAAAAACTCATTTTGGGAGACTGTAGAGAGTCTGAGGGAAAGTGTGGGCTCAGACAAGGACTCTCCAGCGTCTCTGTGTCATTCCATATTCTTCCATTCCACAGAAGGTTTTTTTTTTTTCCAAGGGAAGTCCTTTCTCTGAACCTTGGCCTGGTATTTCTGTTGAGAATGCAGCTCCCCTTTGTGCTCTCTCGGTCAGCCCTCAGCATGGAAGGAGACAGGGGCAAGAAAGCAGCTGAGCAAACTTCTCAGGAGGCATCACTCCAGGTAACACCCAAATTTCTTAAAGTGGGTCAGTAACTCAGCAAGTCCCAGGGCACTGGAAGCTGCAGTGACATGGGTGAAGTGCACCCAGCCTTAGGGCTGGCTTAGTCCTGTGCCAAGGGCAGACTGGGGGCAAGAGGAGCATCTGTGTGGCCTGAGGTTTGCTGTCACAGTGCTCCCAAAATGCTGCTGCACCCGGTGATGTGAGCCCAGTGGCCTTTGGAGCTGGAAGGAACCTGGGTGGAGGAGCAGGGACGGTGTTCTTGGCGTGGTTCACATCAGGTGCTTCTCCTCAGACTGTGCCAGGGCAAAGCCAGTGTGTGCACCAAGCAATCAGCCCCTCAGGCTCCAGGGGCACAGCTTACTGAGGCAGCTGTCTTGTTCCAGCCACCCTCAGCCGCAGGGGCCTCATCAAATGCAGGGCTGTGAGAGACCTTTCAGACCTAAGACCAGAGTTGACTGTTCCTAGCAGGAAGCCTGATGGGGGATGTTTCTGGAAGTATTTGTGCCTGAGGGAATCAGGCAGCAGCTCAGTTAGGCACGGACTGATTTTTTTGCAAAATTTTCCTTCTCTTTGCTCGTTTCCAGCCGGTTTAAGGTCCACATCTATCTTGTTGATAGGATCATTTTAACAGCTAGTGGGCCATGGGAAAAGCCAGTCCCCTCTGGGTTCTTGTCCATTAGCCATGTTTGTAGGTACTGCTAATACACAATTAATTATTACTGCTACTACGTTCTCCTTCACTTTTATTAA
Organism: Empidonax traillii; assembly: GCF_003031625.1. NCBI lineage: Eukaryota > Metazoa > Chordata > Aves > Passeriformes > Tyrannidae > Empidonax > Empidonax traillii. The sequence goes on along the minus strand of NW_020955299.1, from coordinate 1,599,323 downwards.
ATGGTGTTTTCTGTTTGCAGTCTGCTGAATGGTTTGTTTGCCTTCGTTTCTGTTCGTGTAATAACTCCTGCTTTCCTGCAGTTTCACTGCCTGGGGTAATGATTTTTTGGCTGCTCATAAGGTGTCCATTTAATTACAGGATATCTCTGGATAAATTTCCTGCCTGTGCAGTGCAGTGGTCTGTTCCCTGCTGCAGAGCAGTTTTCTCACTCTCTGTCCATTTTTGCCAGGGAAGAGGTGGACCTGGGCTCAGCATTAATGTGTCTGGCTTTTCACCCTCTATAAATTTAGGCCTATCTCCATGTGCACTGGAGTAGGAGTTTTGGGGGAAAACTAAGTGCTGACTTGGAAGAAAGCAGCCTGCAAGCAGTGGAATTAATAAAGCTTTGTGTCCTATAGGCATTGGCTCTCCCAGTTCAATTCCCTGGACAGAGCAAAATCCCTGTGTGGATCCACAAATGTTTAGAAGAAATTTGAGTTTGGTTTTTTTTTTTTTTTTATTGTGCCTGTTTTACCTTATCATTCAGGTCATTCCAGGATGGGCAGGATAAAAAGCCATCCATGCATATGAACAAGGCTTGGAGAAGGTTTCAGTCACCACAAGCTTGCCCTGGGTTTTAATGTACAGCTGAGAACTGGAAGACTTGGGCATCTCTGAAGCTCGGGTGTGCTGTAGTGTGGTGTCACTGAGTATTTCTGTGCCGTTACACAGAACCATCTCCTGAGGCTCCTCACTGTTCTAAAATCCTGTAATGTGCCCCATTATTTTGTTCCTAACACCCTCCTGCCCTGGCGACAGAAGGAACTGCTCCCGGTACCGCGCTGGCTGCATTATTGGGACTGTGGATCGGTTGGTTAGAGGGCAAAGAACATTGCCCAGCTGCCCTCACTGCCCGTGCAGACTCACTCTGAGCCACCTCCTCCCACTGCCGCCCTCCCGCAGGGCAGCGATACGATCCTACAGCTCCCTGCAAAGCCTGCAGCATTCCTGAGCCATCAGCCCCGTCCCTGCCTCTCCCTGTCACCCACTGAAGCCTCAGCACGAGCCTGGTTTTTAGGGATTGCTGTTCCCAGAACTCAGCAGGCTGAAGGGGGTGGAAGGGAGATAAACATCAGAGTTCAACATCCAGACAAACACGGCAGAGCACACACGGTAAATACATCCACCCCCAAACGCAAATACGTCAGCAGAGATTCCTGGCCCGGGGCTCAGAGCGGAGCAGGCTCGGACAGGAGAGCTGCACCATGAGGTGAGTGCAGGGCAGGGCCATCCCCAGCTCCTCTGGCCACTTGGCTCTGGGCAGGCTCTGGAAGGCAGGAACATGTGTCTCGTCTTGTTTAGCTGCTGCTCCAGTATGACTGCACTGATTCCTCCCAGTTTCTTCCACTGTCAGATGAGCAGGGTGTTGGGCATGAAATACCCCCTTTGCTATCGAGCCTGGCAGTTTAGATGTGTGGGTTTGGGGTATGATCTGAGTTAATGCTCCCTCTTCCTGTGTTAATCTCTGTTCCTTGGCTCAGGCTGTTTGTCTTGCTGGCTGTGCTCTGCAGTGGAGTGAAGAGCAGTACTGTGCCACAGAAAATGTATGGGAGGATCACGTCCCCAAACTTCCCAAATGTCTACCCAAACCACAAGGAGAGGATCTGGAATATTACTGTCCCCAAGGGATATTCTGTCCGTATCTACTTCACCCATTTCGACCTGGAGCTGTCCTACCTGTGTGAATATGATTATGTCAAGGTATGTGTAGGATGGGGTGACAGGTACCAGGGTAAGCTGTTAAAAACTGTGTTCATGTGATCCTGGGCACATGTAGGACCAGTATAACTCTTGTAAGCTCTTGATTTTAGTCTGGTTGTAAAGTTCAGGCTCAGCTGATTTCCAAATGACATGTTTATTGAGGCCCACAGGACCAGGAAGCAGAACTGGTTGTGTTGGAACGTCCAAAACTTGACCTGTTTGTGCTCAGAAAATTCTAATGCTCCCTTTCTGTGAAGCAAAAGGTTTAAAATTTTGTCCAAACCAACATTTGAGCTTCATGTTGCTGAAGTTACAGTGAGTGCTTCTGAATTAACAAGTAGTGCTTTACACAGGGTATAATGGGAGAGCAGAAAATGTAAGGGATGGTCTAACCAAGGTGCTGTCAGCTTGTCTGAACGGGCTCTGGCTGTGGTGTCTGCTGGATAATGGGAGGGACAACCTCAGGAAGAACCTGTCTATGTGGGCCTGATGCACATCCAAGAGGGAGCTGGGCACACAGAGAGGGTGCAAATCCAGTTTCCACCTGATGGAACCAAACCAGGCTGTTCCCACTTGGACAGATCTCATTTCCATGGGTTTATACGGTGAGTTGCTCCCATTCCCCAGAATGACACTGCTCTTCATGTGCTTTCCTTTGGGCAGGATGGGGCACTCCTTTCTGGTAGGTCTGCAGTGCACAGCCCCCTCTCTACCATGCCCAACACAAACCCCATGTGTCAGAACGTTTCTCTTGTATTAAGGATAAATTAAGAACTAAAACTCTAATAGGTGAATCATAGAGCAAGTGAGTCACTCATTTAAAGACACCTTTTACTATACATTTGAATTTGTCAGTGTGTGAAACTTTTTCTTTTCACCCCGGTTGCCTCGGGCTTTACCAAGATCTGATTCTCACTGAGAGCACCAAGTTAACAAGAAAGGAAAAAGGGAGACAAAATTACGGGCTTAAATCACAGAGAACAGGGGAAATCTTCTCTTATCTGTCCTTGGATGTAGATTTGGATGTAGCACGTTTTGAGAGCATCCAAACCTCCTTCCTCACACCATTAAACACAAGCTTTCCAAGCCATTGGGAAGGTCAGTGCTCTGTACTCATCTGGGGGATTTGTCTGCCTGTTTTGCAGCTGAGTTCTGGTGGGAAGACCTTGGCCACACTGTGTGGGAAGGACAGCACAGACACCGAGGAGGCTCCGGGCAACAAGACGTACGTGTCCATGGACAACCAGCTCGTGGTGGTGTTCCGCTCCGATTACTCCAACGAGAAACCATTCACGGGCTTTGAGGCCTTTTATGCTGCTCAAGGTAAGAGATCTTGCAGATGGGAGAGCCTCAGCTGTGGTGGGGTTGGTGCCTGGCTGTGTTCTGTGTTGGGTGGGGGACGATGTCTCGTACAGAGGCAGGTGCAGAAGGGCACAGCAAGCAAAGGCAAACAGCCCAGCCTCTCAAAACCCAGAGTGGCTCACAACAAGAGGACATGTTGTTGAAGGGTGCTGTTTACCTGATTCTGTGTTTGCCCATTAGATATTGATGAGTGCAAGCAGCTGTTGGATGGTGAACCCCTCTGCAATCACCACTGTCACAACTACGTGGGGGGCTACTACTGCAGCTGCAGGGCTGGCTACACACTGCATGGAAACAAGAGGACGTGCACAGGTGAGCTCTTGATGGGTCAGGAGACACTTCCCTACCTACAACATCCACTTAAATCCAGTCCTGACTCTAACAGAAGGTGAAAGCTGTGGGGTTTTGCTGTTGTTTTCACATTCCCTGTTCACCTGGTGCAGCTGGGAGGAGGTCCAGGGGGTTGGTCAGAGCTGGGAGCAGAGGCCCTCCCTTGCAGATGAGCTGTGGGCTAGTGGTTGCCATTAGGACAGCAATTTTGTGTGGCAGTAGAATGGTGCTCTGGCACTTGGTTTTGGTGACCCCTTTCCACCTCTGTTCACCTTTAGGTGGGTTGAATGGGAGAGGCAAGAAACTCACCTTACACTTCCCACCACAGACAACTCCAGTCTTCCTGGCTGCCAGTGCAGCCAGTCTTGCAAAACTGAGTACATCTTGTTCCCTGGGTACTGAGATACTGAGTAGTCTGGAGCCAAATTAGTAGATGTGTTGGAAAAACTGACAGTTGAGCTGTGAATTCTAATGGGGAAATAGTTAGTTTTCTTCCCTGGAAGGACACAGGCCAAGAGGCAGCACAATCCACATGTCACTGACAGCAGCTCCCATGATCCACTCATTAAATGGTGGGCTGGCCAGGCACAGGTCTCCTGTTCAGAGGGCTCACAGTGTGAGATCTCTCACTGACTGCTGCCCAGCCCTGCTCCTCAGGTCAAACCAGGGAAAAAGAGCAGCACCTCAGGATTCCCTGTGCAGTGAAACAGGGGCCTACACGGGGTGAGAGGTTCATCCTTCAGGGGTGCAGCTTTGCTAACTGGAGCTGAACCCTGTCTGGGCAGAACCAGCACACACACTGCTCATAAACACTGTCAGAGGTGGAAGATGGTTTCCTTGAGCTCCCCTGTGCTGAAATACAGGATTGGATCCAGCTTCTAACGCTTAAGGTTGCCTTGGCATTTGTCTTCCCAAATCCAGCCTGTTACAAACTGTCCAGCCGTGGCTGCCTGGGTCTGATTCAAGCTCCAAGCTCCTCATGTCTCCAGTGTATTGGAACAGGCTGTCCTAAGAGATGAGGGCAGAAGCTGCCCCTGTGACTTCTGGGCTGCTGCCTGGCCAGGCTGCCATTGACAGGCTCTTTTTCTCCTTTATTTTCCAGCCTCAGATAATTAAGCTTCTCCTGGCTTAGGCAGAGATGGAGACAGATGTGCTGGGAAGAGCTGGTTTCCCTCCCTCCTGGCCTGCCTGTTGCAGTCTGCCCAAGGGCTGCAGGCTTCTCTTGCTCCATGACTTGTCTGTCGTGGGTCCTTGCCTTTCAGACCTGCCTCCTGCAGACAATAAAGAGGCTGTTCCTTGTTGAAAGCTGATGGCAGCCTCTGGGGCATTCATTTTCTCACATTTCCATGTGTCACTTGGAAAAAAAAGAAGGTAGATAAGGCAGGAGCTGATAAGAGGGGAGCCATTGTGAAAGGCCCCTGAACATCACACCTTAACATGAAGACTCTTGAATTTCTTGTCCAGCTCTTGTTGCTTGACCTTCCACAGTTCTTAAGCTGCAACAAAACCATGACCACACCTTTGCTCCCTAATCCTCCTTTTAGATACACTCTTGTCTGCACACAGATTTGTAGGCTGAAACTTTCTGTTCCAAGCCCATTCATTCTCTGGAAGGGTCTGAATTTGTCTTTATCCCCATTTTGTGACTCTGGCCATTTCTCCACTGGGAGCCTGGTCTCATGGCTGAAGTGTGTTCTGGTAGGAAAAACTGGGGAGTTCCAGGAGTTTGGTAAAGCCACATGAGTGTCACAGGGCAGCTGAGGTGTCTTTTCCTCACACAGTGCCCTCCCCACGTAGGTGCAACACCAGGCAGGCTGTTCTTCAGCCCAATTGCTTGTGGTGCTGATTGGTGGTGTCTCAGTCCCCTGCCCTACAGTGATACCCACTGGATGTCCAGTTAGGCTGTCCCCCCTTTGGGCAGCCATCCTAAAACATGTTGGAGAAATTCTCATTTCAGGCCACTGCATTTGCAGGCTTCAATATTCCCTTGAACAGGTCACTTGGTACCAGCTTTGAACATCCATCAGCAAAATGAGAGGAAACATTCCTGCCCTGACTTACTGGGAACATGCTTAGTAAGTGTCTAGGAGGCGGATGCTGCAGAGCACAGATCTGGGGGCAGAGAGGCTGTGCAAGCACTACCAAGGCTTACTCGTGCCATGTTTAATCCTGTTCAGAGGCTGTTTCATGGTCACAGTGAATTGTGATCAAAGCAGCCTGAAATTTTGTCACGGCTCAGTGACACAATTTATGACCCACCTTTCGTTGGGGGCCTAATGAGCCAATGGCAATGGACCTGCAAGTTTTGAGGGGGTCATTTTTCAGAGTTCAAGCCTCTGGCAAACAGCTCTCTGTGATCCCAATAAAAATATGGCCTCAGCATAATTGAGCACTCTCAGGACAGCCCTAAAGCTCGGACTGAGCAGTCAAGGGAGAGCATTTCTGCTGGCAGATGTTAAAAAATCATTTGATCCTTTTTATGCTGGGTGTTTATGACTTTCTTGCTCACAGAATTATGGAAGAAATTACTGCCCTGACAAAGGGAACTCCCAGTGGCCACATCCAGAAGGTATTAGGAGAAAAGTAAGGTCCAGTCTGAGCCTTTTCATCTTCAAGCTGCAGATTCCCTTGGACGAGCAGAGTGCCTTCTGTTGGGTCAGCTAGTTCTGTTCATGTGACCACAGGTCAAGAGAGTTTGTTGGTGATGATTCACATTTTTCCCAAACTGTATCATGAAAGTCTCACGTCAACATTAGGAAACTGAGTTTAAAGGAGAAAGATGTAATGAAGTATTAAAAAACATTAGTCCCTGTCTTTCTCCCTTTTCAGCCCTTCAAAACAAGGCCAGTTTTCTGCATTACTGGGTTTTTGTTCGTGCTGCAGCAGCGTGTGGGGAGCCCAACCTGCTGCCTGTGGGACTGGCCAGCACCTCAGGCGTCAGTGGGCACTGCAGCTCAGTAAGTGTTTTTCAGAGTACACTTCCTGAGGGAGCAGAATCCTGGCTGTGTGTCAGCCTTGTGGTTCTCATCCTTTAAATTCATCAGGTGTGCCTTTGCCCTCTGATTACTGAGAAGGTCACCAGCTTTCAGGAGCTCCAGTGGGTGGTTACACACACTGTTGTTCTGTCTCTGGCATATCTGTGTTACCTCATCCTTTCTCTCTCTTACCTGTATTTATACTGAGCTTTAGCCTAATAACACTTTCAGCAAAGGAGATAATGGTAACCTTGGTAAACAGAAGCCAAGGTGTTGCTGCCTTCTAATTCTGAGGTTCTTGTAAGAAAGAATTTAACCTTACCAACCTGAGTAATCCCTCCTTTGCATGGGAGGTCCCACACCCAGGGACAAATGGTTTTGTAGGTTATATGAAAAGGATTCTGTTGCAGAACTGGCAAAGAATTTGAGATTCTGACTTCTTAATGATTTCAGTAGGGAGTTAGGGGCTTAAAGAGAGTCCTCATTATATTGTGGCTTGGGAGCCCCCGGTGGTCCAGGGGAAAATACACTGCACTGTCACTGCAGAGACCCGGGTTCGATTCCCGGTCGGGGCCCCTCCCCGGGCAGATGGAGCTCGTTAGCCCATAAGGCTGTCCAAGCGTGCTTGGCCCTGGCAGATGAACCTCAGGATTAAAGGGTGGGCTCAGTTCTGCGCACACTGTGTCTCACCTAAAAAATCCAATGTGCAGGCTGGAAGGTGGAAAGACCTTCCCCGGTTCTTCGTTCGCGAAGAGACTGGCCATGGCCATGGCTTAGGGTAGGAATTCCCACTGTCTTCTCTCACACCCAAGGATTTCATGTTTTCATCCCTATCTTTTCCTATAATTGCCTCCAGACTAGTCCTGAAGGGGCTGTGGAGTTTGCACAGATATTGGCAGTTTTCAGTCTTAAGAAAAGCAGATTTTTTTTTTTTTTTTTTTGCACTTCCATGGGGGTGAGCTGCATCCTGCTAGATCTGCATATCAAATAGATCTCGGGGTGTTTCTCAGCCTGGGCTGACAGCAGGTGGAGGGAGGCATTAGAGTGGGACCTTAAAGCCTGGGAGAGGCAGCGAACTCTGTGTCTCTGGAATATTTGAAGCAGCTCAGGAGAGTGTGCTGGAAAACGTGCTTTATTCTTACACAGTCAAATGCTTCTGCAGTTTGAGACACAATCAGTGACATTACAGAAATGTGCATTTAGCTGGGAAGAATGAGACAGTAACAATTAAGGAAAAAAACCACTTACTAATAATCTTCTACAAGTGTAGCATGAAAGGAAAAGCTTGAACTCCCTTGGCAGCTCAGCTGATCTCTGCTGGTGCAGAGCAGGGTGCTGTAGGGCTGGGTTCAGGGACAGCCAGCACCTGCAGGTGAATTAGTCAAGCTGTCTCCACTTCTTTGGACCAAGAGATGCATTTCAAACAGGATTTATAAGTTAGGAGAGCACTCAGTTTTAATGGAATAGGCATTTCTAGGTGTTCATTAGCTGTTTGTGTATCTGTCAGCTGTGTTTGAAAACCTGTGAGAATGAACTGGAACACCGAGAGGTGCTCACTGAGAGTCACTGGGGCCATGAAAAGGTTCATGTCAAACAAAAGCAGCTGCTGGTAACTCTCTGGGAAGATGGACAGAGGGAGATTGTTCTGAAATCACAGCTAAAAGAAACACTTGGTGCCTGAGTGCATCATGACTTGTGCTGGGGTATTTTAGTGAGCTGAGAGCCACACAAACATAAACCTAAAAGATGATCCTTTTACCTGTTCTTGCTTTTCTTTCCCAGTAAATGCTTGTGATACAAATATTTTCTGTGGCGACAAGTGGGGCTGACACAGAGGTATAGGGTGGAAACGAGCTTCTCATTCTCTGAAGTAAAAGCAGCTTAGAACCTTGGCTAAGGAAATCCATTATTAAGGGACAGTAATGTTCGTTTACTCATTCACAACTTGGTGCCCTCCCATTAAAATGACAACCTTAAACTGTATTGTCTGTTTTGAGATGACAATCTGCAATTAATGCCTGCACAATGGCATTTTTGTTGGTGGAGGTTAGCATGGTGTGCTTGAGGATTCAATTCAAAGTCAAACAATTTCCCTCTTCCAATTATTTCAGTGTCAGAGCGGTGCAAAAATCTGCCGGTGTTATCAGCCAGTCCAGCATTCCTCCTCAATTACAGGATTGCTCATACAGCTCTTGCAGCACATCATAAAGCCTTTGTTCCCAGCTGATCAAAGCACCACTTCACAGTGATCAGATGCTGTCAACAAGCAGAGATCCTCGGGGCACTTGTGGCTGTTCCTTCTTGCTTCTCTTCAGCAGGGAGCATTTGTGGCTCCAATTGTGCCGGCAAGAGGCACAGCTGGTTTTGCTCAGAGAATACAATTACATTCTAAACGTCTGGCAACAAAGGCATTAAAAAGAAAGGGCTGCATTCAGAGGCTTCTGGAATTGAGGAGCAGATAGCTATCTTACCACTCCACACACTCTGGAGCAGCAGACAAGCTACAAATTTAACACCTTGGAATGTTTCTGAGGAGCTTCCAGTTATCACCCCCATTTACCTGACCCGCAGCCCTGCAGGCCTTTCAAGTGGTGCTGTCCCGGTGTCCTTCCCTGCCCCTCTCCCGAGGCAGGAGTGCTGGATAGTGCTGGTGCCCTGATCCCACCCCAACAGATCTGTGGCTCCAGAACTGTCATGAAGGCCTCGACTAGTGTAGAAAATTAACTTCCTCCTTTACCCGGCGTGGCTGAGCTGAGTTAATACAACTACAATCATCTCCTGTTTGTTTTTTCCCAGCCCGCTGTCAGAGTCCCATTTTTACTGAGAGGATTGGAGAAATCAGCGGCCCTGACTATCCAACAGCTGATCTCAGTTCCTGCAGCTGCAGGATCCAGATAGAAGAGGCTTCCTGATGGTGCTGGAATTCATGGAGACCTTTAATGTGGAGACACACCCAGGACTGCTGTGCCCCTGTGATGTCCTTAAGGTAAGGTGAGGTTTAATGCATTTCATCACAGCTTTTATGAGGCAGGCCCAGCTTTTTTACTGCACCTTCTTCAGCCCATGTTTCACCATGTGTTCATTTCTTCTTCTTGCTTCAGTTTTGTTATTTTGGGTTTGGTGGTTTTTTTTTTTTTTTCCTCTCAACACCTCTTTTGGAAAATTCACCAGAGCCATCAAATTAGATTTCATCCCAACCTCTGTCCTGTTCCTAGAACTTCATACTGGAAAGGCCTGAATAGTGACCAAACGCTGGTGCTTTGAAACAGTGGATTCATGGGTTGTTCTCAGCAGTGTGCCTACCAACCAAGTGGCTGCCAGGGAATTTAATTCTGAAATTCTGAGAGAAGCCCAGAATCCCCCCTGATTTTATAGCTCAACTTGGCACATGACTTTATTTCAGAGAGCAATTTTCCCAGCTTGTGAAGAGTTACAAGGTTACGTGTTGAGGCAACAGCCACCCTGGGCTGGTCCTGTCGGTGCAGGTCACTGCATCCCTTTGCTGGGGAGTCAGTCGCAGTTTTAACTGCAATTGTAAATTTGTATCCACGAGTGTGGAAGTGGAGAGAAAGGGCAGAGAACCGAAGAAGCTTTAGCACTAACAAAGCGGTGCTCCGTGCCCTCCTGCAGTCCGTGTGCCGCAGTCCTGAAGCACCACCCCATGGTCACAGCGCACCAGTGCAAGCCCGGCCTGTCCTGGTGACAACCGCGCTCTCTCGTGACATGAGATATCACTGCTCGACACGGGTGAACCCTGCCAGCCCCGCCGGACTCCATTTCCCGGGGATTAAACGCGTAGGTGCCCTTTCTCATCAGCACTTTCCGCTGCTCACATACCGTAATTAGAGGTGTGTTCAGCACACTGGGTTTGTCCTTTGATACCCTCCCTGAGGAATTGCTCCTGTACGTGTCTGTGTGTACCAGACATACCACCCTTGCTGCTGCTGCTGCTGCTCAGAGATTTGCTTCTCATTACGTTGGAAGAAAAGGAGGATTTTACAAAAGATTTCACCAGATCAGTGTAGCGAGAATTTTTAATGTTCTTCGTTTGTTACTCATCTCTCCAGGGAAGTTAAAACATGGTTATTCCTGCTGAAAGCTGCACTTCACACTTCTTAGTAACTGAACTGAGCTTCGCAGCAGGCACTTTTGGAAGGTGCTTCAGTCTGGGTATGCTTATGGAATTTTAAAATCATTGGCAGGTGATGGTGGTTTGGGGAGGCACAGGCTTAACTCAGCAGTCACTTTATAGTCTGTCTGATTTGACAGGTGCACTGTTTATGTAGAAACCCAGAATAACTGATGTGAGAGTTATGGTTCCACACATGTAGTGGGAGAGCTGGGTGGGGGTGAAAATGCAGTGACAAAATCCAGGGCCAGTGTGAAGCCCCTGTTCTGCCCTGGGAAGGCCAATGGAATTGGTAAGGCCTAAGCATGGAATTAAACGTGGTCCTTGGCTGTGGGGTGTGCAGGGAGAATGTCCCTGGAGCTTTGCCTGTGGGAAGGATTTGCATTTTTAAGCTGTGTAAGCAATGCTGAAAGATACCCACGTAGCATTCAATCCCAGCTGGGAGCTTCCTTACCTTCCCTAATCCGTCAGTGGATTTAATAGATTAGATCCTGGGAATAGCCCGAGGGGGGGAAGTGACACTCACCTTCTCAGGAGCCTGGAGGGACTGAAAAGCCACCTAAAATATGTTGTCAGAGGATGCCTGTAGAGTCACTTTGCTGGTGAGCAGTGCCCAGCTGTTGTGTTCACTGGTTCTCCTTTGTGCTGTCTCTGGGATGCAGGTCAAGGTGCATGTGGTGATGGACACCGGAGAAACTGCAGCTCGTGGCTCAGCAGCAGCCGCACAGACCTGCCTGCTGGGCTGGGCAGAGTCACCCACAGCTATTCCACTGCTTGGGCACAGGAGCAGGTACAGCCCTGGGGCTTTCCTGGGTTTCTTTTAGTACCTCAAAGCTGCTGAGGCAGAACCACCTCACTGCAGAATGGTCGTTTTTAACAATCAGCTGCCACCTTTGTTACGCTGATTTTCAGACTGGCAAGTGCTACAGGTGCTGTTTACAGGGAGGAACACCAAGAACACTGAAAATGTCATGGTGTTACCTTAGATTTGTTAAACCATTTACTATTTTACATGCCTTGGTCTTTCCTGAGTCTCCCCAGCACAGCCAGTATTGCAGATTAACGCCCAAAACTCAGTTCAGTTCTCCTTGAAGAGAGCAAAAAGCTGAACGTTCCTTTAGTCCAGCTCTTTTGGAGAATGCAGTTTCACAATTAACTAAATTGTTGCTTTTAAAGTGCTTGGCATTGTTTCTGACAGGAAGATTGAACCACACTCCAGCAGTGCTTGTGAGGGGAAAAGCCACTGTATTCCCTCACTGCACAGTACAGGGTTGGGAATTTTGTTTTTTAATGCCTGAACTGCTAGATTAATTACACTGTAAAATTAGTCAAGATCCAAGACTGAGTTTTGGGAGAAACATTTTACAATGTAATAGCCTAATTGTCACTCTTATCTTTTAGATTAGAATATCCATATATTCCAATTACCTTAATTTACATTTAGAACAAATGCATTTCCTTCTCCATGCCCAAATTCCTCAGCAGTGCTGTCTCTCTTGATTACAGAACTTTTCCAAAGGATGCACTCCTAATGAAAATTGTATTCTAAATCAAATATTCATTTGCAGGCAATTTTACCATTCCAAAACAATCTAGGAATTACATTTAGAATCATTAACTTAATTTAATCCATATAAGCACAATAATTCAGTGTTCAGATCCCAAACTGTTAAACAGCTCTTGTTGCCTTTGTTGCCTTGCACTTTGTGGAGCTGGTACACGGAGCAAGGGGACTTAGAGAGTTTCCCTGGAAAGTGGTGTTAATTATAGGGAAAGGAGCTGTGTGTGACAGCGGGGCTCCAACAGCTGCTCATGGTGTAGCTGAAGAAAGAAACCCCTCAGCTTTGAGCAGTGCGCTGGAGATTTGGAGCAAACACTATGGGGAAGGCCAGACAAAAATAACTCCTGAAGGTATAAAAATTATCTTGACCACTTTGATAATGGTGTTGGCTGGAGTGGAGCAGGAGCAGTCAGTACCACTCTCACCCTGCTTGATCACCAGGAGATCAATCTCAGGTGACAGCAGGTGAGGGGGAGGCAGAACAGCCCCAGCAGCTGCTGGAAACCCTTCAGCTGTACAAAGCTGGCACCCACCTGCAGCAGGCTCTGCTCTTTCCTTCAGACAGGGTACTTTGCTGTGTTTTCAGCAGTGCTGTGGATCCTGAGCATGGGTCCCTCAGCACCCCTGTCCTGCCCCCCTGCCCCTGCCGGGACCTGCTGCACAGCCCTGCCTGCAGAGCTGCACAGATGGTGCTTTCCCCTTCAGAGGCACAACCTCAGTCCCTGTTCAGCTGATTCTCAGAACTAATGAAAAGCAATGTCAGAAAAAAAATGTTAACAAAATGTTTAAATAAAAGTTTAAAAAAATATATATAGACCCCCTTACAATATAAACTTCCTTTTTCTCGTATCTCACCTTCTTTCATTAATATTTCACTTTCTAGAATAACTGAAAATGAAGTACCATTAAAAACACAATCAAGACTCGAAACACTTCAATGTATTTTCAATAACAGTTTATTTACTCACTTATAAACACTAGAGTATGCAAAGCAGTTAAAAAATACTACTGAAACTTGAAAATTACTCTAAAATTTTGGGGGATTTTGTTTGAGGGTGAAGGAAGGCTAAAATTATTAGCAAAGACTACTCAATGCTGCCAACCAGCCACTTAAAACCTAAGCCTGAACAATTTAAACCTTAAATTTAAAGAATTAAAACCATGCTAATTACAAAAACTTACCACAAAGTTCCTTGCAGGGGGTCACAGTTAGTCTTTGGAGGTCCAAGAATACCATTTTTAAGTGTTACTCAGCAGAAGTAGCTGGTAATAGTGCAAGTGCTAAAATGCAAAATTCACAGATGGGACAGAGTTTGGAGATTATTCTGATTTAGGTGCAGGAAAAAAAAATGTAATCAACTTTTTGCAGTGGAATATGAACAAAGGTGTGAGATTACTTCTCAGCCTGAGTGTTTAGAAACCCTCTTTAAACACTGAGATACAGCTGATTTTTTTAACAGTGCAGGTGGAAACTCAGCCGTGCACTTTTGTCTGCTGTTCAGGTGCTCTGCCCTTCACCAGCCTCAGCAGGACACACAGTAACGAAGATCTCATTTGCAAAGTCCCACAGGTTAAACCCTGTACAAATATCCCCATTCAGACTGCTCACAGCCCCAGCACAGCATTATGGTGATACAACAACAAGGACCAGGTGGCAGCAGGTTCCAAGCCCAAGTAGGTGAAACAATTCCTCAAGCTCCTACCACCAGTGGAACTTCCCTCCCACCAGTTTCTGCTCAAACGCCCTGCCCTTCCTTAAGAAGCTGCCCCTTATGTGACACCTCTGCACCTGTCATAAACTTAAGTTTTTCAGACTCAGAATTTATCAGCCTGTTTATATTTACTGGTGCTTTATTCAGCTGGAAAGTCTTTCCTGTGACTAGTTTTTACCCGGAGTTAATAGTGTTCTTCTGGGCTGGAAGTGTGGCAGCAGCCTGTTTCCCATGAGTGGGCTGGTCTAAAAGCAAGTTAAAAACATCCATGCCCAAAGGAGGTGCTGCGGACAGCGAGTGTCTGTCTCCCCCAACCCCCTCCTGCTGAGGAACTCCAACTCCTAACCGAACAAGTCCCATTCCTTGGCACAGATGGAAGCTGGAGGGAGCTGCTTACCAGTCTAGGTGCGGGCACCCCAAGGTGTGGGACCTGGATTTTAGATCTATGTCACTGCACAGTGCAAGGCTACAGTGGCTTAGAGGTGTGTCGGTGGCTCCTTTAGAACCTGCTTATCTGAAACAAACCGAGTGACTGCAAAAAGCTTTACAGAAGTTCATCTCAAAAGGGTAAAATTAATTAACTGCTATGAATTCTTTGCATTCAGGGCTGCAAAACAAAGACACATATTACTTAAATCAGTTTTATTTAAGAATTTCCTACAGTGACAAATCTTATAAAAAGCATCCAAACACGAAACTGCAGCAAACAGCATTCTTATGGATATCTTACAGACAGTGGAACTTCCACCCTGGAGAGGCACACTGAGCTCTAGTGATCTCTGCTACAAGAGCTACTGCAAAGCACACCACAAGCTCAATGTTCTCATCACAAACCCCATCATCTTCAAGTCACATTACCACACTTACAGATCATTAACAGAAAAAAAACACACACCATACAGCATTCACAGCAGTTGACATAAGGGAAAAGAAATACAAATATTCCATTTCACATAACACATTCAACTAATTGATTAACTAGGTAGAGAACCCACTTAAAGTCTTCCACATATGGATGTCCTTTGAATGCAATAAACACTCGTACTTTATTTGCTATCATTGCTCTCCGCACACTCTCTCACCAAAGCCACAGGATTGAGAGACATCTCGCCAAGTCAAATAAAATCCCATTACTGCACCACCAGGTCTCTGCATGCGCTCGCTCCTTTATCTCGCACATACCAGCCCTCTCATGCCTCGGCACCACCACCAATCCCACACAAGGTTTCAAAAGTTCAAACAGCCTTCTGGTTCCATCTCACAGCCTTGCGTTCACAGCGTTGATACGACTCCATGAAATAAAGAGTAGCGGATAAAAATGGAACACCCACCGTCTAAGACGCAGCATGTGCGGTGTGATGAAGTATTCTTGGATGAGAAAGCATGTAGACAGAAGTATTCCTAAGGCAGAATATTTACAGCACTGCTTTCAATGAAGTGCTTCTTCCATACACATTTTGAAATGAGATGAACTGCGGAGATTAAATGAAGCCTTCATATCGTACTTTAAGTATGGAGGGGAGACAGTGTTAAACAAAAACACAAAACAAAAACGACACTGTGTTGTCCAACGGGGCACTTGGAGAGTCTTATGGTGGGATCAAATTAAAAACAAGAGGGAGAGAATGCTGTTTCTGACCAATGGTTCCATTTTGAACATGCAAAGAATTCAGGTAGCCAGGAAACAAGGGATAAAGTATTACAGGAGAAACCTTTCCTATCGACTGTAGTGTTAGTTCACCTGTCGGGCAAACAGCAGTCCACTTCCAAACATTCAGAATTCCAACTAGATATGTAACAAAACTTAGAAAATTCCTTTTACCTTTCTTTTCTTTTTCTTTTTTTTTTCTTTTTTTTTTTTAAAAAAAGAAAAACGTCAAAAATACTGCTGAATATACTGCACACTGAACAAATTGATTTGGAAAACTTTAGTATATATGTAATTTACAGTATACTTACCATGAGTTAGAAAAATTTGATTTCCCACCATAGAGTCAGTATCAGAGCCCACTGCGTCTACATCCCCCAGCCTGAGGACTTGGAATCCATGCTGGAGCCAAAGCCTCCGTTAAACCCGCTGCTGGAGCCTGCGTTGGAGGCCGAGCCCCAGCCTATGGCTGCCCCCGAGTTGGACCCTCCGTACGAGTTGTTGCCTGAGCTAAAGCCCTGGTTCTGCTCCCGCTGCATGTTGCCTTGGGGCTGGTTGTTCCCCGAGGGCCCCGACTGGTTCTGCTGGCTGGCCAACATGCCCATCATCCCCCAGCTGCTCTGCAGGGCCGCCTGTGCTGCCGCCATCATGGCAGGGTTGATGCTAAAGGCCCCGAAGTTCATCCCCCCACCCATGTTGCTGCCCTGGTTGTTCCCCAGTCCTCCCCCGCCTCCTCTGCTGTTGCCAAACCCACCCTGGTTCCCAAAGCCTCCCGGGTTACCACCAAATCTTCCACCTCTCTCTAACTGTCTATTGCTATTGTGCTTAGGTTCAGCATTGGATATATGTACGCTGATTCCTTTAATGATCAAGTCCTCTCCACAAAGAGACTGGGCAACCTATAAGAAATAAGGGATTGATTAAATGTATGTTAGACGTCTTTTTTTAGATGTTAGTAGTACAAGACAAAACATCCCCCATGATTCTGAGCAGATATTTAACCTGCAAAGGAAGCATAGGCATGTACTTAATCCAGTCTGAAGTGGTTTATCTTTGCATTCACCACTACACTAGCTGCAGTATAAAAGCCTGTCTGGAAGTGCAACCTCAGTCCATTCAATAAATCAGATCAAGCTAACACCACTGGAATCCTCAAGACAGTGGACAAGTAAGTGTTTCCTGTGTAGTTCCAGAAACGATACTTTATCAAGCTACTGAAATGCAGGCTAAATATGAAGTTAAAATATGACTTACCTGATCATCTGCAAACGTAACAAAAGCAAAAGCCCGGAAGGGCTTAGGAATGAAGACATCTACCACTTCCCCATACTGGGCAAAGAACTGTCGGAGTTCATCTGCCGTCATGTCCTCGGTGCAGCGCCCCACAAACACCTTCCTGCTGCGCAGAGGCTCGTCAGGACTCTGCTGCAGGGACGGGAAGGACAGAAACATCACAACCACCCTGCAGAGCTGAGTTACAGTGTGATAAAGGCCCTCCTCGATCCAGCCTGTTCTGAGGGCTGAAGATCAAGGAAGTTTGAGATTGTAGAAGTACTTTAAAAAAATCAGTGGAATTCCACTCCAAGAACAAACCTGCAGCCACGAGAAAATGAGGGTGGGAGCAACACATGGGGACAGTGACAAGGCACTGCAGAAGGACGCTTTTTTGGTAATAACTGCTTATAGAGATACTGGGAGCTACAGGTTCAGTTTTGAACTCAAAGACTTAATCTGCTCTTCCCTAGGTTAGTTATTCCAGTTGCTTTATTCTGCATTTATTCATGCAGCAGACAAGTTAGGCAGGTACTGCTGGACATTAAACACACTATTTCCAGATTTTCATCATTCCCTCACATAAGCAGCTATTTTCCCATCTCACCCAGCTCCTCCCTCTTTTCTCTCAGCACCAATGAAAGCAGCAGTAAAACCCAAAGTACCTTAGAGTTGGGGAGTTTACAGTCACACCACCTTCCATCGATCATGTGCCGCTGTGACATCACCTTCACCTGGGTTTCGTAATCCGTGAACCGAACAAACCCAAACCCTTTGGAGTGGCCTGTTTTAATGTCCTTCTTAACCTAAGGGCAAAAAACAAAACCAGAAGTCACCACGAGGATGAAGTGCATTGTTACTGAAGCAATTTAGTGAAGATCTATTTGAAAGTTTTACAAATACTGTTATCACAGCAACATCCAATTCCTTAACATCTCCCCCAAAAATTAATAACAGGCTCATGGAACAAAATATACCCTTAGGAAGAGACACAGCTTCTGATCTTCCCCAAGCTGACATGGCTCTATGGTTTCTATTTGCTTTCTCAGGAACCTGATTTCTACCCGATGTCCCTCCTTCTCTGAGCTGCAAAAGGATTTTACCTGCACCATCAGAACTTCTCCAAAGGTACTGAAATATTCCTTTAAGTCTTGTTCAGTGGTTTTCCAGGGAAGACCCAAGACTATTAAATCTGAAGTCTTCTGTACTGCTCGTTTCACTTTCACAGCTGATGATGCATCAGTTTCATCCATTTTTCTCTTATTATCTGAATATAAAAAAGTACATTAGACATCATCCTCAAATCTGGAAACTGATCCATTGATTATGAACTGCACGGTATAAAATCATGACCTCTGATGAGAAAGAGTACAGACTACAGGAGACACATGCCAGCTGTTGGGAGCTGATTATAACATATCTGACTGCCCTGAACCAAAGCCAGTCCACATTGAAGTCCCTCTTCAGAATGCAATTTGACCCAGTTAGCTCTGCATTAGTTTACTTAAGTATCATCCAGCAACACTCACAGACCTACAAGGTGGAGAACACAGGAGGTTTTAACACGAATATTTCACTAGTGATTTATTTACTTCCCCTTTTTTCCAAGGTGGTGGGGCAGGGTGGTCTGACTTCTTTCCTGAGCACTTTTAAATGGTACCTCTGACCAAACCAGGCTTGAGAAGTGCCTGTGAGTACAGAGGTCCCATTACACCACGATCTCTGAAGGTCTAGATGAGGTTGTGGACCTTTCAAGGATGATAGAAGACTTCGTCATTAAAGCGTTTGTTTGGGTAAAGTCTTAAAAACTTAGTGGGGTCAAATCTACTCGGCAGGACAGACACGCACGTAAATCGCTGATCCCTGTGAATCAGAGGGTTCAGCAGTAACAGCTCAGCAGTGACTCACGCAGAGAACACAACCCTGTACAAAGAAGCGATGGAACGAGCACAGACCTTTGGGATAGTTGACGACGTAGACGAGGTTCCCCCAGCCGGCCTCGGGGGCGTGCAGGATGCCCTCGACCAGCCGGACCCCCCGCATGCACTGCGACACCGGGTTCCTGTAGCGCAGCCCGCACGCCCCGGGGAATTGCGCCGTCACCGTGGACAGCAGCACCGTGCCGTCGTCCTCCGACGGGATCTCGATGGGCTCATCGTTCTCGTCCTCCGTCACCCGGATATACTCCGACATCTTCGCTGGACGCTACTGAACTGCACAGGGGGAAAGCAGCGTGAGCGACCGCCCTGTGCCCGTCGGCTCGGCCTTCATGTCCCTCGCCCCGAGGCACCTCTGTGTTTATTACACAGCGGGGAACACGGAAACGCGCCGTTCACTGACACACTGACACCTCCGGCCCTGCCGTACCGACACACGGACCAACACCGTGGCCTGTCCCAGAGCTTCGGAGGGACCGAAGCGACAGGTCCCCGAGCATAGCGGGGAGGTGCCACCAGCTCCCGCCACGGGGGCCGCTCGCCACAGCCCCTCTGGGCCCCGCCGCCTGCCAGGCCCGCCCAAGCCTGCCCCCTCCGTGCGCGGCTCCGCCCGCCCCAGCCTCCCGGGCAGCCCGGCCCCGCCGGCCCCGCGCTCCACTCACCGGCCAGGGAAGGGAACGGCGTCCCCGGAGCCGCTCGCTGCCCCCTCGGTGCCCCCTCAGTACCCGCTCCGCCCGCCGCCCTCCGCCGGTACCGCACAAAATGGCGGCCGCGGCCCCTCAGCGGCCGGGCCGGGCCTGGGCCGAACCATTCCCGGCGGTCGGGGGGGGAGGTGGCGGCGGGGCGCTGCGGCCGCGGGGCCGCGCGAAGCCCCGGCCGTGCCCCGGCACATCCCTCTCGCTTCCAGCCGGAGCTCGGCCGGTGCTCTCGGCACCGGCGGAGGCGGCCGAGAGAATACCCCGAGCCCGGCTCCCCCCGGCACGGGGCCGGTGGTGCGGCCCTACCCGCGCCTGCGCGAGCGCGGGAGCTGCCGGGAGCCGTGAGGGGACGGCGGGGCGGGAGCGGCACCGAGCGGGGAGAGCCTCGGACAGAGCGGCCCTGCCTCGCTCCCGGCCACAGAGAACGAGAGCTCCTGACTGGAAAAAAACAACCCCTACTCAGTCACTTGGTCTGTTCAGCCTGGAGGAGAGTGAGGGGAAACCTCACTGGGGTGTTCAACATCCTCGTGAGGGGCAGCACCGATCTCTGCTCTGTGTGAGCAGTGAGAGGACCCAGGGAACGGCTGGAACTGTGTCAGGGCAGGGTCAGGCTGGAACTCAGGAAAAGGTTCTTCCCGCAGAGGGTGATGGGCACTGAACAGGCCCTCCAGGGCAGTGGGCATGGCCCTAACGCTGCCAGAGCTCCAGGAGTGTTTGGACAAAGCTCTGAGGGACTGGGTGGGATTGTTGGGGTGTCTGTGCAAGAACAGGAGTTCGACTCGAGGATCCTTCTGGGCCCCTCCCAACTCAGGATATTCTATGATTTGCAGAAAAATAACCAACAAAAAAAAACCCACAAAACAAACAAACCATCCCAAACCATAAGGGTAAAACCAAACCAACCACGAATCCCCCCGACTTTTCTAAGGCCTAAGCAGTCCTTCCAGGGAAGATGAGGAGCCTCCATCCCTGGGGAGAATTCATCTGAGGTGTACCCAAGGCTCTTCCAGTCGGGCAGGAGGAGACTCCACGTGCAGTTCAAGATCCCTTTTTCGCAGAACAGGACAGGAGTGTTAGAGATGCTGAGCACAGCAGTCGTTTGGATCAGCATCCACCCTGGCAGTGCCTGTGTTTAAACCCGTAAATTGGAGCAGGACTCAGACCCTCACATTGACAGACTCGTGAGCGATCCCAGCTGGCAGGTGTTGGCACTTGAACAGAACCAGTCTGATCCAACCCACCTCCATCTGCACATCTGCAGACATTCCCTGAGGATTTGGGGAAGAACTCGATTAACCAGGCTGGCTAATGCAGAGTTTCGTGGTAGCTCAGGTCTGTATCTCTGGTGTCTGACACCATCCCCAACAACTGGTTCATTGCTCAGAACCAATGTCTTCATTAATTCCTCCAGATATTTGGGGTTTTTTAGTGCCTTTCTCCCTTTTACTGCCCTGCTCACTCAGCTCGCATAAAGCAACTTTGTAGGATCACTAGAATTTTAAAAAAGTTAGTAATTCTAGCCCTGTCCTTTAATACCCAGTAAAGGTTTGCTGTAGCACAGCTTAATCCTCCCTAAACCCAATCTCCACTTACTTGATTGGAAGACTTAATGGTTATAGCTCATTGTACACTACTGTAAACTTCTGAACTCGAGAGGCATTGTGGCTTAGGGACTCCTGTTCCTACTGACACTCAAAAAGTGCAGAAGAGCCTGTCTACACAGGTTTTCCTGAGCTGCACTCACAATAAGGACAAGCCTGTGTGAAAGAACCACAGGGAGGAGAAAAACATCGATCACAGGAACATGGCATTTTCCACCTGGTTTGGCCCCTTTTACAAGGTTAATCATCAGCTTTCAGCAGCATCACCCTCTACATAAACACCCCACCTTTTTTTTTTTTTTGTTACTTTGCAGTGATAATACTATAAACCGATACATTATTAACTGTTCTGCAGTTTTAATCTGACGTTTTCCATCTGGATAATTGCCATTCCACATCTCCAAGTTATTTTATTCTGATACTTTACTAATGAGCTTATCTGGTCCATCAGTCACAGTCACATTAGTCTCCAGTCACACCAGAGACATCTGTAACACAATCAGTGTTTATTACAAGATCCACATGAACAGGAAGCCACACAGGGTTGGCATTAGCAGAGCTGTGAAGCCCTGCCATCATCATCATAGACAAGGAGTGCACTGCAGAGCTTTAACCAGCTCAGCGACCTAATCTGTGGTCTGCACCACACTATTACAAGGAAAATGATTCTACCACCTTTTCCCCTCCTCATCTGCCCCTTTGTGGCACTCATCCAGTCTGTGTTCCCAGTGCCCATCCAGACTGACTTTCTTTGCATTGGCCTCCTAAAAAGAAGTAAAAATAAGCCTTAGTAAGGAAAGACAGCCCTACTGCTGGGGAAGGCTAATCCAGTCCCTTGCATTAATGTCTTCTGCTAAGTATTCAAGACTCCCACTACAGATTCCTTCAGGTGTGAAAACTGGCTCCCAGCACCACTGAACCCCAGCCCATCTATCCCTGCGTGACTTTAGACTCAGCCTTATCATTTAATTAGCATTTTTCAACAGAGTTCTGAGAGGACCTGACTAGACACAGGCTAAGGAGATAAGCTAATGCTCCAGGTAGGCGTTCTCCTGAAATTCCTACATTTTCTAGTGATCCACGATACACATCCCAAAGCCAGTTCAGGTGCTGCCGAGTCAGCACGGAGGCAGTGAGTGCTGTTTGAACACGCTGTGAGGACGAGTGGTAATTGCAGCATGTCAACATTGCCTGCTGCACCATTTCCACTCAGAGTTAGTTTAGCAATCACCTTATTGAAGAGGCAGTCGTGGCACTGAGCCAGAGTGACCTTCATCTCACACAGCATCTGGCGGTAATTGCACTAATGAGCAGAGTAAGCACCAGCCCTGAACTGGATTTCATGCAGGTAAGAGCTTGGTGAGAGCAGGGAGCTCTGTGCTGGCTGTGGAACAGGCAGGGGGAAAGAAGGGCAGTTATCCACAACAGAGGCTCCTGCCCCAAGAGCTTCTTCCTCACTTTTGGCAACAAACAAGCTTAGAATTAAACAAATGTTACTCTCCATTTTCTGCAAGAACTGGGATTCTCGCAGCACTTTCCTTCTGTTCTTTTGCATTATGATTAGGTTTAAGTTAGGCAATTAACAGTGGTATTGCTCTTGAAGTAACTACACCAGCGGGCACAGTGCTAGTTAATTCACCAGCTCCCTCTCCCTGGCAATTCCAGGGCCCGTGGGTGCAGACAGATGCAATACGTGGCACTAGCCATCATGTATATTGACTTAAGTGTGCCCACAGGCACAAACCCAAGTGCAATACAATAACTATTTGCTGCTCTAGGTTAACTGTGCTCAGGGGTGCAAGCAAACTCGGTGTAATGATCAGCTGTTCACCCTCCCAAAAGCACTTGGGATGAAAAACAGCATCGGCAGGCAACTAAATATAAGCTCCTGATAAAAAAAGCACCACCCAACCGTGGGTACTGAAAAACATGGAGTGCCTGAGCCTGTTCCTAACCACGTAAAAAGCAGGAGAATTTAATGAATAATGGCCTATCAGTGTAATCAGAATCCTGCCTGATTTTGTCAATAGTTAATAAATCTGACCTTTCTCCCTTACTCAGTGGAAGTGTTTTTTCCCCCAACATCAAGTTTCTCGGAATAAAGCAGAAATATAAGGAGGGTGAACAATTTCTCCAGAAATACCTACCATAAATAGAGCTTTCCATTCACCAGCAAGTTATCAACATAAAAATTTACCAACACCAAGCACTCTATAAACAACCACCAGAGAAAAGCTTTCCCTCAAACAAAATAAGAAGCTTCCACCCACACAAAAGTACCTGGAAAGATCACTTAGTTCTCACACTCCTCCTAATCTCCTTAGTTAAAACAGCCCCTAAGACTTCATTATAGCACCTAAAATATTTTAGGCACTTTTCCCATGATTCTATAAAGCCGTGATTCCAATTATCTCATTTCCAGCCCACCTGAGATAGTTTAGCCCTGTTTGTTAAAGGAGCAGAGTTTCCACATTCCTTCTGCCTTGTATCCTTATTTACTCGACGCTTCTAAAACTGATTAGAACAGGTGATGTGTTTTTTAATCTCTCAGCAGACACAATGAAAATCAGATTTTTACAAGTTTGGCTCTTGTAAAGACCCGGAAGGACTCAGTGGCCACCAGTCCTGGTGGTGTTGGGTGAGGCTGATTAAAGTGCATGTCACTGAAACACCTGGGATGGATCAGTCACCCACAGGTGGGGGTGCCCTGGCTGCTCCAGCACACAAAGGATCAGCCTGGGATAGAGCTCTGGGAGAAACTAAAAATGTTCAGTAGTGACCGGAGACCCAAATGGTGACACATAGCCCCTCCGGAGCCCCTGCTGGCACTGAGGGGCTTGTTCCCTTTGTTGCGGAGCTGTGAGAGGGTTCAAAGCCCAGCACTGGGGATTATCTGCTGGCTCCACCCTCTGGTTTGAGCGGTACCTGTGGGAACTGTCAAACGTTTGCATCTTGTACGCAGGGAATGCAAAATTCCCTTCGCTCTGTTTTGTTTGGCAGAGTCAGATCAACCCATCTGCAAGTCGCCTCCCTTGCCTTTCTGGAGCATCCAACAGCAGAGCCTGGGAAGGATTTCTGCCTGCGATTCTCAGGGGTATCTAGTCCATTCCCAGAGCTCAGTTCCTGGTGAAGATGTGCCAGGCATCTTCCAAAGGAATTTGATGCCTCTTCCAGTGTACTGGGATTCAGAGATTTTCTTCTTTTTTTCCCCCAGATTGTGTAGCAAATCCCAGCGTGGAAGAGCATGAACTTCCATCAGCACAGCCTGGCATAAGCCAAAGGATAAAATCCACAGGCTGGGAACTGCTCTATGGAATTGCAAGTGTTGGTGTGTGACGGGCCCTAAATATTGAATACAAGCTTAGGAATTTAGATGAGGGGTTGGAAATAGACTCCTTCAGAGGCAAAGCCACAGGTGGCTTGGGTAAGGTGTAGCAACTGTTCCTGTAACACCTGGAATAGTGTGAGGGACAACTTTGGCAGGATCTGTTCAAAAGCTCTTTGGTCCAGTTTTCCTTCTCTGTTTTTTTTGTTTTCTCTCAAGGACAGGGCAGACAGTCTGAGTAGTTTTTTGCTGGTGTTGAATGATGCAGGAGCTCCACTGAAGCAGGAGCTCAGGTATAGGACAAAGACTGTTTTTAAAGCAGTTAGGCTTTACTGCCTGGTGATATTTTTTCAAAGTACATTTACTGAAGATTTATGTAAAATCTATCTTTTGTCTACTTAAAATATGTCAAATGGATGTACAGGGCAAAATTTAATGCATATGGGTTTTCATTATTTTAAATCATTTGCAATATAAATGATTTACTATGACATCAGACCTTTGTTCTTTGGCTGTCCACCATAAATTGAGGCCCACCCAAATTTCCAGTCTTAGCTATATCTCTACATTCCCTCCCCCAGTATCTCTAATCTCGGTTCTGTGATTCTTCATGTAAATGACTTTCAACAGGGAAAGGAAGGGAACACATAATTTGCCTTAATACAGGTAATTTTGAAAGGGGAGCAGGACCTTTACATGAGGAATAGTTGACAGCTGTGGAAAGGGGAGAACTAATGCTCGTAGAACTGAAAGTCATCCTTGATGAGAGTGGTGAGAGCTACTGATCACCCAAATGTGACCAAATGGACTTTTTGTGCAGTTGAAACTGCCAGAGGTGATCGACTTCTATCTTTCTCTTTCTGAATTTTTTCGCGTCTTTTTAGTGCCCTTACATTTATAACGCAATTAATTAATCCAACTCTGGCCAGTTAATGTTGTGGGCAACCACTTGGAAAACTGAGGTACTGGGGTAAGCCAGGCTCCCCAAGGTCATTCTGAAAGTCCACCATGAAGAACTGGTGGCACCTGACACCCAGAACTGTGTTTTCATGACAGACTTGCTCCCAACAGCCATAAAAATCTTGAAGCACACGGACTTTTTGGAAGACCTTGTGGAAACTGCCTTCATTATTGTGTTTGCCAGTTGTCCTTTGACAGTTAATGGGTACAGACCTTTGGACCCATCACAGCCTGTATTTGAAGCCTTCCCAGCCCAGTAGTTACTGAAAATTGTTGCCACTGAACGGCTCTTCTGTGGCTACACTACGAGAATTAAACCCCTGACCTCAGCCCAGTTCTCATTCACTGATGTCATCTCTAAACCTGCAGGATCAAGGCTCTGCCGAGCCTCTGATTTCTCCTCATGGAACTGAGAACAGTTCAGCCTGAACCAAACATGGCATTTCTGCAAACCTGCCACACCACATATCTCAGCCTTTACACAGCCCCCCTCCTGCTCTGCTTGCACAGTTTCACGCATTATTGCTCATGCATGTCGTTTTTAAGAATACATCCCAAATTTGACCTGCCTGAAGAATTGTAGCGATTCTGAGCGATATCATAAATTACAGCAACATCCTAAGGGGATTCTCCCTGCTGACATCCGGGCCATCTGTGCGATCCTGTAGCTACAAGTGTGTCTGACAAGGCCCATTTCTCTCTTTGCTGCCTTTCCCACAGTGCTCGTGCTAAACCAAACAGCAGCACTGCCAGCAATCTAACCCTGGAGTCAGAGCAGGGGCAGATGATGTGGTGAGCCTGCATGTCCTTGCCTCCATTCAAGCTTCCAGGGGCTCTGCCACGATGAGATCCAGTGAGAAAATCTCGGTGTGGTTCTGATTTATGTGCAAGGGTGCAGAGGAGAGCAAAAGCTTTTAGTATCTTGGGAAGTAGTTTGGGATTAAGGCCAAGGAAAGGACAGTCATGTCAATTACATCCCAAAAAAAGGAGACTCAAGTGAAAGTCCTGGCTCCTGAACTGTTTCTGGGCTGGCAAATGTTCCCAGTCCTCTTGGCAGATCCTGCAGGGAGTTAATGGGCCCATTTAGATCTCCTCCCGCACACCACGGCGTCAGCTCGACCGTTTTGAGGGAGGCCTGGCTGTGATAATTCAGCATTTTTTCCTGAAATGAAATTAGGGAGTGCATTTTAATATTTTAAGATCTCTGATGCTTTCTTGTCAGGAATCTCCAGTGAACCCAGCACTCCATTCCAGATGTGGCTGAGGGAAGAAAACCTCATGCAAAGTGCAAGGCTGACACCTGGAGGGACTGAGAGAGGCAGCCGGGGAGCCTGGAGCAGCCAGACATCCTGCAACGCACACAGCTGGGTGAGGAAAGCTCAGGGGGTGGCAAAGTCCTGGGATTTGGAACTGCTCTTTTCTACTGAAGGGGTGCTTTCAATATCCTCCCTCTCCCCTTTTGCAATAAAGAAAAATCCAGACTTCTATTTCAGATTTTCCACTTCTATTTTTAGGAGAAGAAACATAGAAGCTGTGACTGTGTCACCCAGTTATTCCCTTCCGTGCTCAGGACTGTCTGGATCAAAACTTACCTTGCTCAATAAGCCACTACAAATAACACACAGTTATATTTTCAACTGGTTGCTCTAAGATATTTGAACTGCTGGGTATCAGACTTCCTGCTGCTTTACCATTTGTGTAACTCTGTGTCGAGTTTCTGGAGCACAGACTTGCAGGGCAATTCCTGCTGTCAAAGCTGCAGCTGGAAGATTTGGCATTAGGTAGAGCTCGTTCTTTTCATGTCTGGTTCTGCCAGCACCCACGGTGAGGCTTTTTCTTGAAGCTGATCCTAATCAAGGAATGCAAGGCAGCTTCTGGGACAAAGTCTTCATGCTTTTGGGAGTTTGCTTTCCAGCCTGGCAATCACCCATTCACAGCACTTACTCAAACCTTTTCAATAATCTCTCTTCTCTGCCAGGAATTGTCTCAGTATTAGTGAATGCTTGTTTTGCTCCCCGGGCCCCCATGTGTCTTCTCTGGTGTCTCTCAGTACTGACTGCATTGCTTTCCCTTCCCACCTTCACACTCCCAAGGGATCGTGGATGTTCAGTTCATCCTGATGAGTCTATAAACCACTCCATCCATTCCCCACCCAGACCAGTTAAAAGGTGAGCCACGAAAACATTGGCAAGCAGAAAAAAGGCGCCTTGAAAGCTTCAGGAGCAGCACAAGATTTGGGGTGTGCTGGGGGTGCTGCTTTTCAGCCCAGACACCTGGAAGTCTAATTCCATCTCTGTGGCTACTGTTTCTTCAGTGCTTCTCATTAGCTGTGCCATGACTAACGAGGCAGTAACGCCTTTCTCCCCCACACCCCAAGAATATTGCCCATGCTGGGTTGCCAGTTGTGCTGAATTACACTGGGTCCCTGCTTACTCAGTGATGTAGACAAATAACAATTCAGATCAAGGGTGAACCCTGGCCACTAAACTTGTTTCACTTGTGACTCATTCCAGACTTAAAAACCTGGCTCTTGCTGACATTTTATTAACCCAATTTGTCATCCTCCTAACCCCCATTATCCAACCCAGGCAGATTATTTACTTTGAAAAGATGTGCAGATAGCTTCCATGCGAATCTTAAGTAGATCCAGGTGCCACAGCTAGATTCCAGAGGGAGTTGCAGTCATGAGAGACATGTGCTGGTAAAATAACTTCTAGATGCTTCCAAACTCAATGACATTCTCCCTGTTTAGATTTTGTCTGGACCCTCCTTCCTGCAAAGCCAGCCTGGCACCAGCATGGTGAAGTGCCCAAGTCCACACCTTCAGGGCTGTGTGTGTTCCCAAAGAGATCAGCAAAGGTAAAATTAAGCATATTCTAAAGTTAAGCACATACTAAAATATCCTCCTCCTCTGGAGTTGGAATCTCTGGCTACCCACTCCTAAGCAAATCCCTTTGAATCTTTCCATTTATCCCAAAATAAAGCGTTCAAGTCAAGAACTCGCTTGCTGCCTTCCAGAGAATTCATCATTTCCAGTTTGCGAGCTTGAAGAGAGAAATCCAGGAAGCATCAATAAAACTGCTTTGACAGTGGAGTAAAGAGCTGCAAAAGGAGTAACCTGTCAAGGTAATGTGACTTAATTTCTCAGAGAAAGATCCATTTTTATAAATGAAATAAAAATGCCAGCAAAGTCAAATAGCAGGAAGTGTCACACTTGATTGTCTCTCAGTAGGACAGAAATTAAATAAAAAGAAGGCAAGGTAAATGACAGGGTTTTACATTTAGCAAGGGAAGTAATAACATAGAATAATAACATCCACTGAGAATCTATGCACAGCAACCCGGGTATGACAAAGGTGTGCGTTCCCACAAAAACATTTATTTAATGTGCACATTTTTCCTTGGACAAAAGGCAGGTTGAGCGCCGGGAGCTGAGGATTGGTGGAGATGCTGGGATTGGACATGCGGGGGCAGCCTTACCTGCGGATTATCGCGGCTCTAAAACACCGCGGCAGGGCACTGCAGGCAGCTCGCTTTGGCCTCCCAACTTCCCAAGCCAAGCTCTGGAGCTTTACCCCTTCCCAAACAAGGGAGCCATGCAGGCTTCCCAGGTTTCCTCATTCCAAGGGCGAGCGCTGTCCCTTTAAATAAGCGCAGAGATCTCAGCCCGAGCGGGGACTGGAGCCCCGGCTACCCACGGTTATGAAACCTCCCATTCAGAGCTCGGGGGCTGCTGCTGCACTCCGAGGTTAATAATCAGTTTTAATATTCACTTAGGGGGCTGTAAAAAAAGAATGAAAATTTCCTAATTTGAAAATGGACTTGATTGGCAGCTTTATTATCTCTGTAAGGTGCGTGGCATTCCACACAATCAAGTCGTTTTTTTAAATAATCTCACTGCTTAAGTCGTACACGCTGCTAATTGCATTTTAATAAGTCTCTTTAAAATCTTTCCATATTTTTTAATATCCTAATATTAGATAAGTGATTGCTGGGGACACTGGAGGGCACTGAAGTTTATAGAAAGAGGAACACCATAATGAAGCTTTATTGGGATGGCATCACCAAACAATTGCTGTGATAGCAACACTCCCAAGCTTGGAAAAGTGCCAGCCATTCCCCCCCTGGAACTGACTCAGGCACTAGCCTCTCTGGCTCAGGACTGACGCAGAAAATGGATGCTTTCTGGCTCATAAAATGGCCTCTTTCCGGCTTGGAAGTGACTGAGGAACTGTCCACTTTGGATTTGGAAAACAATTGGGAACTGGTTTTTCTCCATTGAACAATGAGTTTGAAACACACCTTTGTTTTGCTTGGTTCTGGCTTGAAACTATAAAAGTTGTTGGTGTTTGGGGTTTTTTTTGTTTTGTTTTGTTTATTTGTTTGTTTGAATTGGGTCAGAGTTAGACAGAAAGAAGGAAGATTGTTTTACCAGCTCTATAGGGTAGCAGATAGTGTGAAAGGCTTCAATGGAATTAGAAAGCCAAGGCTGCAAGTAGAATAGATGAACTTTTCGTCTCAAAGATCAAGCCCAGTTAAGATGAGAGAATATTTGGGAAAAAATGTACTTTGGTGTGGGGTTATGGAGTGTCTGTGTCTCACACAGGGGACAGAGAGTATTATCCAAGAACACCAGTCCAGACTCAATCACTCTAAAGTTAAAATAAGTCAAAGAAAACAAACCACCAAGGAAATCAGACAATAGTAGGGCTGAACTGACAAGCTTCAGTTCAAGCACCCAGAACTACAGAATACTTTCAGCTCAGATCCAACCAGGATCCTGCATGTGCATCCACAGGGTGAGCTGTTCCAGCAGTTACAGCCCAGTGGTGCAGGAAGGTGCCCCACGACCTTCCATGTGCAGAGCCCAACGTTTTCTACTGGAAGTCTGTCTTTATCTAAAGTGCTGTCTTCTCTCTATATCTGTTTCCTCTATGTATTTAAGTTGTGTTTCTCCAAATTATCTGTTGGGCAACTAACGCCACTTTCAGTGAAATTTAACATCATCATCCACGGAGGGGAAAATATAATTCCAAATTAGTGTGTAACTGGCTTCTAGGGAACTTAACTGGAATAAAAGGACTTTTTTTTTTTTTTTTCCCCAAACCAAATGGCAGTGCCAGATTTTACATTATATTGCATTTTGTCCTCTGCAATTCGTGCACTGGGACCTGAGATCAGAAAGTTATTTTGAGAACAGTAATGACTTTAATGTACTGCCTGCTTTTATATGTTTTTTTTCCCCAAGTCTTGTCTTCTGAAATCATACCATAATAAATCACAGTGTCAGTTTTGGTTAAAAAAAAAAAAAATCAAGCTTCTGCCAGTTCCGTATCTGTAAAGAAAACCAGAAAAAAATGTAGTTCTTCTTAAAGACTCAAAACTTAGGAAAGAAATACAGAGAATCTATAATTGATTTTTTTTTTCCTTTCAAGTCTGATAATATTTAAGTAAAGTTGTTTTTGGAACCCAACTATAACTTTTAATACTTGAAACGGACAATACCGATATAAACATCTTGCATTAGTTTGTTTGAAAGTGAGCCATTTTCTGACTAACTGAAGATCTGTTTGTCTATCCATGTGTTTCTTCTGCACATCATCAGAGAATCCTTGGACTTGGTCCATCATATCTGTAGGTCTGATCTTATTCCCACTGAAACCCAAAGGAATTCTGTCACTGACTCCCAGTTAAAAATGGATCAAGACCAATTTTGCCATATAGTATGAATAAGAATAGTTTGTTAATACTAAATTTCTAATTACTAGTTGTGCATCTTTCTGGTTTTAAGGTGTATGAGATGCCCCTGTAAAGAAACCAGCGTCTCTGACATGAGCCATGAAGTAGAAAAGAGTTGTCAGTTTACAAAATTTCCTGTCTTCCTCTCTTCTTCTCCCCCTTTTTTTTTTCCCCCTTCTGGAAATCAGAGCAGAAGGTCTTGTTTCGCACTGACAGGCTGGGAGGCACATGTTCAGCGAACTTCTGCACAGGAAGTAAATGTCCAGGTCATATTTATCCCTTTTCATGTGGTTCTTTTAATCCCCCAGATTGGGTTTCAGAAGAGTTTTACAGTTTCAGTTTTACAAAGCAAACCTTCCTTTAATGTTGGCATTTTAAAGAAAAAGCTTCAGTCAAAACATGTGTGTTTTACATCAGCCAGATGTGACGTTTGGGGGAACAGGCCACAATGTGGCAGCCAGCTCCTCTGTGAATGCTGGCGGGGTCGGTGTTGGACATCAAATGGGAGCTACTGGTCCCCGGCTGGGGGATCAGCCTCCTGGCTCTGTCACCCAGTGCAAAAAGTTATAAAAATAATAATAATTTTACAAAAAGTCCCCAAGAAAGTTGAAGATCAGAGCATGGCCGGCATTTCTGTGACTTGCACCCCAGTAACCTGCAGGACCACATTACAGAGCACAGCCCTGCTGTGCAGAGACCTGTACACCCAAAAATTTATTCTTGCCTGAAAATGGTTGAATTAAAGCAAAGCAAGAGGTGTTAGGGGCAGCAGATACAGCATTGCACCAGCAGCCAGTGGTTACTCCAAAAATAAAACTTGACTCTGCACAACTTCCATGGAACATCCCTGTCCCTGTAACCTGCTCTTTCAAGGGTCTAACTTTTGCCATTTTAATTTAAAAAAAAACAAACAATGAAACAGAATCAGAAGCCTCTTGGCTTTCCCCCAGATTTACCTCATAGCCATGCCAGGTGAAGCAGGTCCCTTTTTCAGCTGGACCCTCTAAATTGGGGTCAGCTGTGACAGGGTGGGGACGTTTTTTTCTGCCTCTACAAGCCCTTCCTGGCAGTGTTTTGGGGGTACAGGTGGAGTTTGTGCTGGAGAGAAGGTTTTCAGCAGTCAGTGCTGTGGTGGTTGGGTTGGGGCTGTCTCAGGGCCTGTGTCTGGGGGAGGCTGAGGCTGGTCGAGGGGCCCCTGAGGCAGCCGCCATTTCCAGCCGTTCCCTGCCATTTTTGCCAGTCCAGGCAGCCGCCGGCGCCTCAGCAGGAGCAGGTGTCGGTCTCCTGCCATGGCTGCCTTTCCCCCTGCTCTGTGCAGCAGCTTCTGGCTGTGTCATCTCCACGGAGCTGTGCTGGTACCTCAGTATTGGGTGTTGGTCACCCTGGCCGCTATTTTGTGACTGTTGGAGCCCCCTGAGCGGCCCCTCAGGCGTCGTTGCTGCTCTGGGCTGGGGCAGTTGAGGATGAGCTGAGGCAGTTGAGGAAGAACTGATGATGGCCTGGGGCAGTTGAAGATGACCTGAGGTGGCTGAGGAAGAGTTGAGGCAGTTGAGGAAGACCTGAAGGTGACCTGGGGCAGTTGAAGATGACCTGAGGCAGTTGAAGGTGGCCTGAGGCAGCTGAGGAAGAACTGGGGTGGCTGAGGAGGAGTTGAGGCACCTGAGGAAAGGCTTAGGCGGCAGAGGAAGAGCTGAGGCAGAACTGAGGAATCTGAGGCCTGAAAATTCATCTTATCATTGTGTGTGGCCTCCAGCCCCCTCAGAGAGCAGGTGCCTCACCCCCTGCCACGGCCTCACAGGCATCCGCCGTTCCCCGGGACGGAGACCCCTGAGGGAGCACCTTCGGGAGGCAGCCCATGGGAAGCTCACCACAGGGTCACTTTGGGACAACCTGAGGAGAAACTTCTTCCAGAGACACCGCTGCTGGTGTCTCACTGCACCTGGAGACATCTGGGAGAGATTTGGCTGCCACCAAGGACTGTGTGGCACCGGCAGCCATTCTGGGAGTCTTGGGAAAGCAGCTTTGTGTCTCTGCTCCTACACCAGCAATGGGTGAGTATTTGCTCTATTTCCAAAAAATATATCCCTCTTTAAGCACCTTTTCTTGGTCAGTAAGCTGCAAGTAAGGGTTGGCTTTCGAATCCTCTGGAATAACAGCTGTGGTCTCTTGAGTTGACGCCATTAATTTTTTTCCTTTAAGTTTTGTGTCAATCCAAGGTCACTGGCCTCCAGGCCTGGGCTCTCCATTGATCTCCTTGAGGGATATAAATAGGTTTTTCACAGAGTTGCCTGCTTTCCTGACTGTAGCTAGGTATAGATTTTGTCTTTACTGTGGCTAAATGGTATGGTCAGATGGCTTGCAGTAAATTTGGCAGGGGGTTAATTTAGTGTCCTGGAGTCTGTGTGACTGGATGGAGTGGGGCTGGAGTGAATCTGAGCTAAGTATATTTTATAAGGTATCCTGTACAATATATCACTTCATAATATCCCTGAGAAGAGCCTATAAGACTGGCTTATTCGTTCATGAGGAGCTGGGTCGAGCAGGACCATGTTTGGGCATTGGGATTATCAGGATGGTGTACTTGGCTGGAGCAACTACTTGCCTCTTCTCCTGGAAGCAGCAGAAATGCCATAAAAACAAGGAAAGCTGGGTAAATTATGTGCTTTAACTGGATTAATCCAAGATTTTTTGACTGACCATGCCAAGGCTGAGGTGTCTTTTAGAGGATTTAGCAGGTATTTTATTTGGTGGAACCAGATCTTGCTCTCAGACTTGGCTGGATTTGTGTAAGCATGCTACAAGTTTTTACTCAACTCATGTTCCCCCATTTCTCTTTGGCTGGTAAATGTCTTGATAGATAGCCTGAAGAAATCAACATAAACATACGTAGTTGTGTTTTTCCTTTTGAAGTGCGTGAGTATCGAGAGCTTGATTGTTATTTGTCCTTGGGTGTTCCTCTTATCTCCACTCCAGATTTTTACATCTTGTTAATTGACATTGTTGCTATCAGGCTCTGCCTTGCGTTTTTTTAAGGCACTCTGACAGAAGTTAAACTTGAGCTTTGTGAAGCTCTTTTTTGGAAGAACCAATTGCTAGCAGTTTCCTCTGATATCACTTGTATATCTGGTTCTTTATCACCTCTATAAATTAGTCCTGAAAACAGGGAACAGCAGGCTAAGCTTTTTTTCTGACATCATCCTGTTAAAGCTAGGATGTTCACTGTGGATAACTGGATTATCACCTGGCCAAATTCTTGTCTGAAAACTGCTCTAACAGGGGACAGAAACAAACCCCAAAATGTTATGATAGGAAATGGACTAATGACAACAAACAGTGACCCCCTTTCCAGACCACTTGTCCCTCATCCAGCAGAAGACACCCACAGTGTGACTGCCCAGTGTAGAGGGAAGGGAAGGCAGCTTTCCCTCGTGCCTTCAGATCACAAAATTCCTACGACTAGGAGGAAAGTCTAATGAATGCGGCAGAAATTTAGGAAATATAGGATTACTCCTGACTTTACCACATACTTTCTATGTGACTAGGTCCATTCCATTCAATTTGCCTTTTGCCTTGCTTTCCTCTGCAGCAATCCTACAGCGCAGGGAGGTAATAGAAAAAAAATCCATCAGCAGCTGTGAGGCACTCGGCTGCTGTGGTCAGATAAGTACCACAGTGAGGGAAACTCCTCTAAGTATCTATTAAGGACAGCACTTCACAGGGCTCTTGCCCCTTCTATCCAAGGTGCATGAAGCATTCCATCAATGCTCCTCGTGCTCCCTCAATACCCCTGAGAAGCAACGCATTATAAATCCCATTTTACAGATGGGCGAACTGACTTTTCCCCAAGTCCCAGAGTGGTTCGGTGACAGAGCTGGGAATTGAACCATTAGACATTTCCCTCTTCATGACAGCTCTGTACAATCCCAGGACTCATTTATTTTCCCTATTAAAAAAGAAGTAAACAAGTATTTTCTTTCTGAGACCCACTGAGGATGGGGGATTGGGGAAAAAAATTTAAGTAAAATTAAAAATAAAATGACATAATTCCCTACTGGCCCAGAGTTGTCCAGTCCCCTTTACATTCACACTTCTCTTTGTTATGTTTCCTTGAAGTTGAACCTCCCTAGAGAAGGGAACCTCAGAGTTTCTGGTGCTAGGGAAGAAATGCTTCAAGAAAAAGAAAAATAATCGCAGCTGCAATGTTAAAAATAAGAAGCTAATCAAAGGCAGCCCATGTGGGCGCCACTTTCATCTCTCATCTTCAAAGAGGTGCAAACAAACATTGTCGGCGTGCCAAGCAGCAGCCTCAGCGCCTGATGATCCCATTACTCCTCCAGCGTCCACCCTCCCCTTCCATGCTGCTGAGCCTGTAGGCATGGGACTCCAGGATCTCTGCCAAGGTGGGAACCTCTAGTCACCAGAGGGGAAGCCACATATGGAATTCCTCTGTGGATCCAAATTATTTCATAACAAACATACTTGTGCCCTGTAGATCATTCCTTGTACTGTTGCCTTTAGAGCCTTTCTAGTAACAATAATAGCATCTCTCATTCCCTAAGATGCTGAAAAGACTCTAGATCAGAGGTTTTGTTCTGGTGTTTTGAGGGCTTTTGTTTTCCAAAGATTTGGTTATTTTTAAAAATAATATCTAGGCTCTGATGAAATCCAGATGTACTTAGTGCAGTGGAAGAGTGTGAGTTAGTAGTTTAAGCGATGGCACTTGGGGAATTTAAGGGAATTTGGAGTGCTGGGTCTCCCCACAGTGCTCTTGAGAACTTGCCTTGAAGTCAATGCACCAAATGTGTTTGTACCTCAGTTTCCCCGAGTTTACTTCCCTCCACACAAGCCTGGCTGTTCCTGCACACCCTGTTGCCACCTGTATAATAAATTACCCAGCTCTGAACCAACCAGTGTAAGTACCAAACCCAGGGGATAGTGTGATGCTGTGCCTGAGCTCTTACAAGTCAGTGCAGGACAGAGTGACCTTCAGTGTGGTAACACTGGGGCATCGCTCCTGCTCCCACAATGAGGGCACACAAGGAAAACTGTCTCTGTTTCCTGTGGTGCAGCATAAGATAGTCTAGCCTGGGTTAAGGGGAAGAAGGATAAATAAGGTGATGGGACTGAACCTTTTTCCCCCAGTATGAGATTTTCAGTGGATAAATGAGAGTGAAAAAAAGATAATTTGTTGTGTTTATATTGCCCTGCCTTGTTCAGAGCATGAGTGAAACATTACTCATGGATACTGCCCTCCTACAGCAAGGATCCTATGGAATGAGGATGCCAGAGACCCAATCAACTCCTCAGCTTTGTCACTGCTCTTGTGAGAACTCTTAGGCTGCTTCACCAGCTGCAAAACACCGATGTTTTAGATAAATGGCTCTGAAAGCCGTAGATTAAAAGAAGTTGATATTATTTCTCAGAACTAAACTGCATCTTGATGCTGCCAGAATCTTGGCAGAGAAGATGCCTTTACCACCTTGTACCTGTCTGGGGCTTTCCTGCTCTGTTAACATCATGAACAACATTCCAGTAGCTGCAGGAACAGTTCACTGGGGCAGTCATCCACCCACAGAAGCTCTGTGGGGCCTGCCCTGTGTTCTCAAGGAGAGACTGGGAGATGGAGGGGCGGGAGCAGAATTGGATCCAGTTCATCATAATGAGGAAAGCCTGTCCTGGCCAGGAAAGGATTCAATTAGGAGGCCAGAGGAACATGGCTGATAATACAGGGAGGGCACCAGGACATCTGGGGCTGCCACTGCTGGCAAGAATAAAGGTGCTTTGCATAAGAGCAGGATGCAATCATAGGGGAAGAGGAATCTGCTCCCAAGTAGCACTGATTCCCCCTCCCCTCTACAGTGCACAACAAGGTACAGATTAGACCATTACACCCAGGGGAAGCCACAGAGTCGCACTCTCTTTTTCATGGACAGTAGCAGGAAATCAGTGGATTGGAACCAAATGAGGAGCCTTACTCAAACCAGATGTGACCCCAGGGAGATCAGAAATGCTGAGATGTTTTTGCTTTGACATATCCGCCAGTGCTGAGGGTGGGGGAAGGCTGAGGGTGGCAGCAGCCGATTTGATGCTGCTGGATTATATCACGCTGGTAAGAGGCCGGCTGGGCTTCAACACAGAAAATTAGAGGAGACCATTCTGCTGCTACATAGTCAAAACCATGAATGTATCCCGAATTTTAGCTGGCTCATCACCTGCTTCAGCAGCAAGGCTTTGATCTGGGACCTTCACAGCCGCACTCTTGAGTTAACCACATCTGTAGGCTACAGCCTCTTGTGATCAAGCAAGATTAGCAAAGGTACCCTCTATTTCCATTCAGCAGACTTCATAAAATAATTGGAGTCAGTTTGAATGCAGAAACAGGGGGAAATTAAAGCACAGAACTGTGGTGACATGTGCTGTGAAGTCCATTTTAAGTTCCAGCACCAAAACTAGCACTGTCTGCATGTGGATCTTACCTTGGCTCTTCTGTGTCTAATTGCGACCTCCAACTTAATGGTAATTCATTTTCTAACCTCAAGAGGCAGCGATGAGAGTAGCATTGAACGGGGTGGACATTTTGCTTAAAGACCCAGAGGTAGAGTCCTATGATTAGGTGAGGTTATTTTTCTTACTTGCATGAGTCAAAGGCAAGTTCTGACATCAATAGTCTCCAAAAAGTCTGAAATTCTATGACTGTAAAGGCTCTGAAGTCAGGTCAGTACAAAGTAATCCAATGTATTCATTCATTTTCAGCTCTCATGATTATAAAAGCCTGATGCGTGAGTTTTTTGCTTATTTGATTCTGGTAATAATGAAATGAAATGACGGGAAATCAGTTGCTCCCCTGGCGCTCTCACTCTGTCTCTTCCTTCATCCTCTGTGTCTAAATAAGGAGTCCAGAATTAACTTCAGTTAGCATTAAATTCTTTCAGAGGCCTTGAAGACAGTCATCAGTGTGTCCTTTATTTTGTGCCAGGCCATAGGACATTTGTAACAAAAAGGCAAAAAGTCCCTCGTCCAGCTGTTTGCCTCCCTGCTGCCTGAGGTGGAACAGTTGGTGAATTACCCTTGTGAGGAAGAGGCTGCAGGAGATCAGTGTGATTCACAGGGACCCCCTAAGTCATGGAGACCCTCTTGGTCCCATACCAAGCACAGACTGTTGCTCCTTAGGGTGCTGCCTACCCTTATGCAAATACTACTGTCATATTTGGTCTGCTAATTATGAATATTTCTGTGGGTGAAGCTGTTGCTCTGCTATTTTTAGGAAGCCTGTGACTAGTCATTTCCACTGAAACCATCATTGTTTTTCTGCTGACTTCTGTAGACTTTGGGACAGGAGGTTTCTGCTTTGCCTAGAAAATGATTCTGTCATGTTGTATCTGCCCCACCAGCCGGAGGAGCTGGCAAACCAAGAGGGTTTATAAGCCAAATCCTGTCTTGCTTTGTGCCCTCTTAACATCAGGCAAATGCTCCACTATTTTGACTGAGTTGAGTTTTGTACTGTCTTAGCATAGGTAAATGTGAAGTTCAGGAGGAGCTGGGCAGACTGGGATTGGGTGAACTGGAAGGAAGCCTTTGTCTGCCTGCAGAATGTCTCTGGCATCAGAATGAACCAAGGCATCCTCCAGGAGCAGTGAGATGCAGGGAATATGGACCTAATGATACAACAGGAGCATGTTGCTAGAGACCCTGTCAGCACTCTCATGCTTTACAACTCTATCTGACCCTTCCCGGGGAGGGTGAGTTTCTGGTTTGCATTAGCCCAGATGAGATGCAGTGTTGACAGGACTCAGCAAGGTTTGCAGGGAGTTGTGCTCTTTGGCCACCCCGAGCAGTAACAGAGCCACGCAGGGGCGAGTGTTGCCAAGTGGGTCCCTTACACAGCAGGCTGAGGGTGCAGCTTCTCAAATGATGGAGCAGAACCTCCTCCTTCCCCTTTCCCAAGCAATTCAGTGGTCGTAGCCCACAAAACCAGAGTAGCTGTCAAAGGACAAGCTGGATTTCATTTTGCTGCTGGTGGTGTTTGAACGGTGTTTAGCATAGAAGTTTCATTCTCCGGTGGGAAGGATAAAGTCTCAGTTTGTTGTCTCAGCTCCAAAAGGAACAGGTTTATAGGCATAAGAGTCACAGAAATACCTGTTTGCACCAGAGAACGCTCTTCTGGTCCACCAGTGAGACAGAACAAAGCACTGCAGACTGGTAAAGACGATTTCCATACTGGAGGTCCAGCAGGACAGGAGAGGGTGATCTCTGAAAATGTGTATTTCACATGCTTAGCTCACTCTGCAGAATCCCTTATAAGGTTTACCTCTGAAGGTAAGCAAGTTTCTCTGTGCTGCATCTATCTGACTCTTTGTTAAGGGGCAGATAAAAAAGAAAACCTTGGGCATTGGGATGTGCCTTTAAATTCCTAAGACCCTGGCAGAGTTCAAGCTGCCCTGGAAGTAGTGGATGTTTCTGAAATTAGAGTCTTTCAGGCCTGAGGATGGTTGAGAAAAGACTAAATAAACTGCAAGCAGTACACTAAAGAGAGAAAACACTTTACTTTTGTGAAGAAAATGAAAATTGGCTCCTCTGTGAAGCTCTTTCCAACCAGTTTATGTAGCCCTTGCTTGGAAACAAAACAGCATTGACCAATTTGTGATTTATGACAACTTCCTTTGGCACGTGCCCTGCTCTGTTTGCATCATTGCCATGGCAGCAGAGGAATATTTATTCAGCTACCTCGCCACATCCTGGCCTTCCATAGGAGACCTGATTCAAAATGGCAAGGAAAGCTAGTTAGCACTTGGGAAATCAGAGGTCAAATGTCATCTTTTCCTATTCTGCTCCTGCACATTATCATTTCAGACTGAGAAGGAAAAGCCTTGCAGAACCACTCTTTACATTTAGAAAGCTGCTTTCATCTAAGGGTCTTAAAGGCTTCATAAAGCTGTGGTGAAAGTTTCTGGGTTTCTCTGGCCCATGTGGTCTGAGCATGATGGATTTTCTGTTTATGCGCAGCCAGCCACAGTTAAATGAGCAGCACAAACTCAAGAGAGTGAAAAAAGGGTAAGAGAAGCGGATGGAGTGAGCTGAAAAGCCAGGGAGTGTTCAATCTGCAAAACAAGGGATTTCTTCCTTTAATGTGGGATTGAGGAAAGATGGAGAGGGGTGTGACACACTAAACACAAAGACTGAAATTCAAGACTAGCTCTGGAATCCTTTATACAAGCACACAATGGCTAAAATAGGGTAAAAGTGGGGGTTACTTATGTCCAGGAGCTTCCAGGTTATTGGAGACTTCACCAGTTCTTAAAAACCTCCTTCCTCTGAATTAATAGCTTGTATTCAATGGCTCTTACTTTATCCTTTGGGGTCAAATCCTTGCTTTGGGTGTAGTGACTTTGCTTATATGACCAGGCCTTTTAACAGTTCTTGACTGTTGGCATAAAGGCTTCAGGATCAAAACGAAGAGAGTTTTCCTCACCAGCTGTGGCCCAAGTAATCATCTGAGCCAGAAACTGCTGTTCAAACAGTGATCATGAGGTGCCTTGGGTTTTCCTTTACATAATGGATTAACACCATAAATAGATCACCTGGAGCAACAATGTCAGAGCAAAAGGCTCTGTGGTTCCTAGCAGTCATTGCAGGCATGGATTTCAGAGTGGAATGGGTTAACTCAGGGATTCTCAACTGTTTTTTAACAGGCAGCCAGTGTTCTGGGATAATGGTGTCAAAAAGCAGGCTGGGTTGGGATGCTCTTTGAAACAGGCAGACCAGGAATCCTTGGGGAAGGGTTGATGATGGGGTCAGATAATTCACTCTTCATGTTAATTCTTCTCTTTGGAGCCAAGGAACAAGTCTGTTAAAATGTTTGCCCAATACTTTGGGGCCAGCAGTTATAATTACACTTATTCTAATACATATCCATGCACTTGATGACTCACTGATGCAAATCTGTTTGACTACTTCCAGAGGGGTTTGCAGCAGTGGTGGCAGAGGAGGAGACAGTCTGGTCTCTGGGCTTGAGCCCCATGGTGAGATTCCTGCTCCTTTCCATACTCTTGCAGCCGTGATGGACCGAGTGGGGAGTCTGGATTTTGCTTTTGGTTTAGCTGCGGCTCTGCAGCGAGACCTGACCGAAGTTCTTCACTGAGACAATGTAATTGGGACATAAGTGAATTCCAGTCAGTTCAGGAAACACATCCTTTCAGTTCCTGAAAACATGCTATTATTAATTAACGAGCGCAAATACTAAGGGGGCCGCACGCCTTTCGTTCCTTGGTCTCAGACTTGTGTCTCTCCATTCGTCTCTTCTTGCTAAATTTTTCAGTGTTTTTAACATCAGACTGATGTTACGTATAATTACCAACTTTGCACCAAAATTATATTTGACATGGCTTGTGTGGGAAATTAGAGCATTTCAGAGACTACAAATTCACCTGGGAAGATGAGCCAGGCAAGACAAGGCAGCGCAGAGTGGAAGTAATTTGAATATTACATGTGCCCTCCTGAAAATGCCAAAATCATTTAAATTGCTAGAAAGGATATTTTCCCTAATTAGCTGTGTGTGCTGGAGGGTTCATAATAATGCACTGGATGTGGAAGAATGGACTGGTAGAATAGAGGCTGCCTGTGTTCCGCAGGGGGCAGAGAAGAACTGGCGGTAGGAAGAGTCCCCCCTTTCCTCTCTGAAATCATAAAGATATTTATTATCCCTGCAGCTATTTACAGGGATAACTCTCTTTTAGACGTGTAGAGAATGTGCCCAGTTACCTGGTCACCCACGGTGTTTGCTGCTGAGGGAAGCCAGGCTGTGCTGGCTGTGGGGATGTGCTCCAGGCTCAGATCCTTCGCTATTTGCCACTGCAGGAGCCTCCGACTGCCTTAGCTCTGCTCCACCCTCAGGCATCACTGTGCTGCTCTCTGACACTTCTTCAGCTTCACAGAGTCCCACAAAGACAGTCTCCATTCCCCTCACTTTGCTCCTTTCTCCCTGGGGCCCTGCTGGTATGTTCTCACTTCCTTCCACAATTACAGTGATAGCCCCAGTTAGGCCAAGCCAAGTCTGGTTTTTTTTCCTTTCTAAATTATCCTGATGACTGTAGACATTCTGGGGAGATGTATGCAGGGAGAGCAAGAGGCAGACACACTCTCACGGATCTTCTCTCTTCCTGACATCGATTGTTTAAGCACTAAACCATTCGCTGACTCTTGTGACTCTAAATGATGTGGGGCTTTTTCGAGGTTTTCCTCCCCACAGCTACAGAAACCGCACTGGAGCGCGAGTCTCTCTAATGTGAGGGCTTCCACCTGTGACTGTGGAGTGAGGCTGCTGCTGGTTCCATCTCCCTTTCTGCCATCACCGCTCCTGTGGTTTCTGCTTAGTTACATATTCATTTTTATAATGCAATTATCATCTTGTGGGATAAAGGAGGGGAAGACACCCTAATTAGCTGCTTAAAGCACTTTAAAACTGCATGTGTCCGTGTCTTTAAAGGAGACAGGCCTGCAGAGTGGATGCTGTTGCACTGTGCTGCATGTTTCCAGTGCTGAGCACTTCTGGTAACAGGATTGTACCCACATGGTCTGATCCGTGCCATGGCAGTGATTTCCCCATTTAACTGTCACAAGGTCTGGATCCCATTGCTTCCTTGCACCACAAGGTATCATTTGCACCCTGGCAAAGGGAATGTAAATCATTGCTTGTTGTGCAAGCAGGGAGTTTTGGCTTGGGAGATTTTCAGAACTGCTTTATATGGAATGAACAATAACACGAA
This sequence comes from Empidonax traillii, assembly GCF_003031625.1. NCBI lineage: Eukaryota > Metazoa > Chordata > Aves > Passeriformes > Tyrannidae > Empidonax > Empidonax traillii. The sequence goes on along the minus strand of NW_020955299.1, from coordinate 1,556,571 downwards.
TTTCAAGACAGGGTAGAAATGGGCTTTAAACTCTTCCACACCCATTTGCCTGCCAGGGATCCTGAAGTGCTGCAGTTCAGGTTCAGAGGTACAGAGACATTCCCAGTGAAATGGGAACTAGGCGCCTGCATTCCCCTGGGGATCTGGCTGTTAACTGCATGGAAGGGATGCTTTGTAACAGCAAAGAGGAACGTAAATATTGGCCCAGGATGCCAAAGCCTACACCTGCTTTTTGGGAAACTGCCCTGGCATCTTTAGTGTCCACAGAGTGGCTGGGCCCTGTGGTTAGGGTTTCAGCATGGTCCTTGGCTTGCTTCCCTTAGAAAGATGAAGAGCTGAGTTGATTTGAGAACATTACTCCTGGATAGTTCATTGATTCCTTCCCTTGCTTTCTGAGGACTGCAGGCAGGAGTGGTGCTTGTAGTCATCCAAAGCACACATGCCCCAATTTGTCAGCATCACAAGCCAGTAGCCTTTTCCAGGTGATAACTTGCTTGGAGGTTCAGTGCTGAGGCTTGGTATCATTGCAGTTCCATGTGCCTGGTGGTGATGGCTGTGTTCAGGAACAATGAAAGATGATGAGTCTGGACAGGAAGGGAGGTGGCTCCAGGAAAACTTGAAAAACAAGAAGCATTGTTTTGTTTTAAATGCTGATTGTTTTGTTGTAACTTGGGCGACTGTTTACTATGCTGGCTGTACAGGGGAGGAGGGAAGTGGATGAGTAATGAACTCGATGAAGGACTTTCCTTTGCTCATAAAGTGATAGTTACACCCTCTGTCAGACCCATTTTCATACAATCCATGGCCTTGCTCTTACTTTATGTCATCTTCCATCTTCCTTTAGTGCAACTTCATTTGCAGCTCAGGGTTTCAGGATCCCTCAGAGGGTTCCCAATTTAGGGCTGCTCTCTGGAAGCCATTGTTGGCCATCCCACTGCCATCTGCAGGACAGCAGGGAGGATGTGCACCCTTGGCATGAGCAGCCCCACCTGTAGGAGCAAAATTCCATGAAGGACAGCAGGTGGTGTCCTCTAGAGAGATTCCATAATTCTTTCCCTGCATGATGTAGCATCACCTCTGGCTTATTTGCCACATGGAAATAATAAAATCCCTGTACAAAGAGCATGTGGAGATGGCAAGCATTTACCTCTGCCTCCTTGTGCTAGCAGAGCTGCCACCACTACCCAAGTTATCTCCAAGCTCCTCTCCTCCCCATCTCCAACATGATTTCCGTAGTCTCTTCTCTTGGCACTAGATGGTGCCAAGAACCCTCGTGCAGTTGCAGTGAGTCTGAGGCCTTTCCTTGCTTTGTACCTCAATGAGAAGATGCCTCTGGCTTGGTACGCAGGCTTTTCAGGAACTGTTTCCCCCAGGGGCTGTTTCCCAGATCTGCCTCTCAATCAAGGAAGAGATTTATGAAGTGGAAAGATGTCACAGAGATGAGCTGGCATGAGGGGAGGGAGGGGAAGATTATCTTCTGGGCTGTGGGCAGAATTTTCACAAGATATACGATTCATAATTTCTTCTTTGGCATTTCCTTTTTTCCCCCCACTATTTTTCTCTAAAGAGTATAAATGCTAGTGAGAGAAAGCAAACTGCAAGGGCTACCCAAACAGATGCACAGTGAGCTCTTCTCTGAACAGCTCTGTGCCCTTCAGGCCTGACCTGAAGCAGCTTCTCATAAAGCAGCCCTGTCCAGCAGCCAGTTCCATCAGTGCATCCTTGCTCTGATTTATCACCCACAGTTCTCTCCCAAACAGAGGATTCTAGCATGCACACAATTATTTTCATTTTAGGAGCTAGCAGCCTCCAAGACTACCCGAAATCAGCGAATTCCCTGTCCCTGTCCTTGGACGAAAGACAAACACACCGCTGGGTCCCACTAATGCTGTTCATCTCCCGAGCCCTCATTTTAAGAGCAGTATCCCTGTTTATTTTGGTGAAGCTGTTAAGCATTGTAGCTAATGTCAGGTGCTGAGAAGTGAAGCAAGTGACATAGCTGAGGATGAAACCCAGCCTCAGATGTTAACTCCTCTCCAGTTCTCAAGAGCAAGTCCTCCAGAACTGTAGAACTCCTTAATTCATCAGTTTCTGATGCATATCACCTCCTTAAGGGATTTCTAAATTTTGGTTGTCAATAATTCCTGGCTCCTGGAGCAAACCCTTGTTTTCCAGATTATTTGAAATCAGCAAATTTGATTACTTTAATTTTTTAAACACCCCTGGTTTTGGTCTGTGGTAGACATGATTTGCCCCACTTACTCTTGCAGAGTAAATGGGATAGGCTCTGGCAGATGGATACAGCGTGGTTTACTGTGACAGACAGTTAAAAAGCCAGATAATTGCATTTTTACTTCCTGTTTTGCCTAATCTTGTTCCATTCCTGAACTTGCTTGTCCTTTATTTTTTGCCCATCTCATTCCTCACCCGCCTCCTCCCAGCCCTCTGGCCAATCTGCCTCCCCTTCCCTCTTTCCCTGTCCTCCAAATGACTACACAGGCCACCAGCAGTCACATCCTCTTGACATCATCCCATCAGCAGACTGTGGCTGTGCCATGTTGGAGTGCATATGTTGTGACAAAAGCAGTACAACCAGAGAGGGAAACAGGGGGATCAAGTACCCCCTGAGGCCTTCAGAGAATCACAGGGAATGGGAGGGAAGAGCTAGAGGAGGATCCAGCTGTTCTGGGGGGTGTTAGATCCAGCTGTCAGCTGAAATATTTAAAGGAGATATTTTCTGTATTTAAACTCTCTTTCATTCCCCTTGCAGTGCTGCTCTATTGCAGCTCACCTGCCCTTTCCACTCACATGGTTTGCTCTGCATTCCTGACTTTAGCACCCCAAAAAAGTAATGGTTGAGAAGAGCTGGATGGAAAGCATAAGTGACTCCTTACTTCTGCATCTTCCCTCTCTCTCTCCTAAAATGTGCACAAATGTACAAAACCCATTTTCTTTACTACTCATTCAAAAGTATGAAGTTTATTTCCCTAAATATCATCTCACCTTTGGAGTTGGAGTAAATTCCCACCCAACCTAAAAATTGACCCCATGATTTCTTTGAACAAGCTTCCACAGGCACCTTGTAATGAGAACAGCGGTAAACTGCTGAGGAGCCCTTTGTGGTACCCTGTTCCATCAGCTGCTCTAATACCTTTTTGATTATCTCAGTGGACACAGATATAAATGCTGCGCCTTGGATCCCTCACTTGCAAGCTATCTCCATTTTTTTTGCATTTTCTTTTTAAAATAAAAATGACTGCTGATGTTTATGCCCCTGTAATACATTATGTATTATTTTGTTTTAAGCGCTGCCTTTTGCATCCTGACAGTAACAATAAAATGTGAGTATGGGATTCCTAATACAGACAGACTAATGTTTCCACTGCTAGCCTTCCCTATCTCTTCTTTTTTTCTTTCTGCTCTCTAAGCACTTTTCTAAAGGCTCCTTTTATATTCCTAATAAAATTAGAGCAAAATACATCGATTTACTGGAAAAGAGGGTTTGGGTTTTTTTTCCTTGGTGATAGCACTTTCTCCACCACCCACCTCTTAAAAATGCTGGTGAATATTCCATGTAAAAGACCTCCAGTTTCTTCCTATTCGGTTGTGTTTTTTTTTTTTTTTTTAATCAATTCCTCTGTAATTTTTACCCCCTTGGCTCTGAGAATCCTCTGCTTGTTGCCCCCACTACAGACCATTTTGTCTATGCTGATCTCCTGAAGTAATTACCTTTCATTAATGCATTTTAGTCATATCTCCAAATACCAGTAAATGGCCGGTCTCCTCATACTGGGAACCGATCTCGATGGGATCTTTTTGCTCCTTTTCCATCTGCAGATTGTGCAATCCATATCCTGATATCTGACTTCCATTTTAGTGTTCTGGACCCCCTTACCCCACTCCTTGTTGCCCCTTAAGCCAGGCTGAAGCAGCGGTAGATTATCTGATCAAACTGTGTTGGTGTCACTCTGCTGCAGGAAACCTTACCTAAAAAAATGAGTCCTGTTGTGGTCACACTGCTGAATCTCATGGTTGTAAGTTGTGCTTTGGGTTCTTTACCTCCTGCTGAGATTTGGGTTGATCCCATTGTTTTGAGCCTGCTTGGAGTTACAATAAGGGGAGGGAACAATCAAAGCCCATTGAGTTTGTTCAGCCTCTGCACCACTGGAAACCTTTCAGAGCCCGTCACTGTGCTTTGGGGATTTTAAATTTCTGAGATATTCACTTAGTTATGGAATAGACTAAAATCTGTCATGCTGATTTAATGAGAGAGGAGGGGAGGGAAGAGACACAGACACACACAAAAAAAAGCAATTTTCCTTGTAACAGTTGTGTTAAAATATTGATACAGATGCATAGTGGAAAAACTTAACGAGTTGTTAGTGTTAGAAATAATGCCAGCATTAGACATCTCTTGTGTGCAGAGTTTCCAAGATGGTGTTTAGCATTTCTGGGAAAGAGATCTCCTGAGAAATGTGGGATTGCTGTACCTGGATCAGATCAGTGACACTTCAGTGGGGTGTCCTCTCCCAGGGCATCTAAACTGCCCTGTCCTTCACCACAGAAGGTAGCACTGACAGCAGCCACCGTGCAGTGAAGTTGGTAGCAAAAGCTTAGAGAGAGGTTGAGTGCTGAATGTTCTCAGTCACTTTATACTGCATCTCTACCAAGGGTACACCTGGAGTTCAGAACCCAGATCCTGTGGTTAGGGCAGTACACTGGCACACACGCTGTCCAGTCTGGATTCCAAACTGCTGCAAGCTTTGGGTACCTTGGGCACATCACTGTGCGTTACCTTCATATAATAATTTTTTTCCCTATTTCTCCATGGAGTGTCCATTGGAGGCTCTGCAGGGTTGCAAACACAATGGCAAATAAGTCTTTTCCATACATTTTTACTGTCTTCAGTGCTGTGATTCCATGATTTTGATTAAGGCTTCAGCTTCTGATACCCAGCTGCTGTTGCTGCTTGGGTTCCTTATCAAATTGAGCCTCTCAGATGGTGAGCTTTCCTTAGGACTGTGTGTTCTCTGGAATGCTACAGCTTCAGTTTGGATTTAACAAAGAGGTGTGGATACCATGTGGCTATCTGCAATAACAGGGACTTCAGGGTCACCCACAAAGTCTTTCCCAATGCTGTCCCCTAGTCCTGGGCTCTTCCACTGGCTCTTACTCCTGGAAAAGTCACCGAACTAATCTGTTCTGCAGAGCATAAACCAAGTCAAACTGGGTATGCTGGGCTCTGTTAATGCAGACCTCTATCCATCAGAGACTCAGCTGAGACCACTAAATCTGAGCATTCCTTTTAAGATGAAAAAGGAATTAATTTTAATGAGTGATGTTTTTGCTGCTGCTTGCCCTGTCGTGTGCGGCCTCTGTGTAGGCAGTGTGATCTGCCATCATGTCAGTGCTCCATGATCAAACCCCTTCCAAGGGGGGATACTTTACATGTGTTTCTGTGTCAATTCCAGTCCCTGAAGAACGTTGCCAATCCATTAAGAGCCTGGCAGGCTGTACTGGGAAATGCTAGCATGAGCAGAGAAGAGAGAGGCCAGCCTGAGAATAAGGAGGAAAGAAAGATTAATCTGAGCAGAAATTCTGCATCCAATAGGATTTCCAGGGGTGCATTGTCTTCAGCTTGTTCTCTGCAGAATGGCGTTCACTTTGCTGAAGGGCTTACCCAGATGACTTCCCAGCAGAAGAGATTTCCCTTAGGACTGCAGACCATTCCTGTACTGTGCAGTTGGCTTGGCATTCCTGGCTCTTGTTTGCCAATACCTGGTATTTTAGAGACCTGAGAAAACTAGGAGTATGCTGGGCTGTGCTCTTCAACAATCTGCTTCAAATGTAATGCTGGAGCCTTCTTAAATTCTGACTCTTTGGATATCTGGCCCTTGGTGTTACTGAAGGCAGTATGGCTTTGGGTTGGGTTCAGTAAGTGTTGGTTCCTGGTCATGGTCAGAAATCAAAGACAAAACTGAATGATGTTTCCCTTGAAACAGACTTTTTCTTTCAGTATCTGTCTCTGCAGAGAGCAGGGAGTAGGAACTCCTGCTGCCATGGTGTTTGTTGCTGCCCCTCGTGGGCTTCTGACAATGGACTGGGCCGAGATACCAAAATTGTTTTGTCTTTAGGTGGTCTGACACTTGCAGGTGTATGGCTCCCGAGCAGAAGGGATGAAAGGATAGCCCTTTCCAATGGGAGTGATGTCAGGATAGAGGTGTTTTATACGAAAGAAGGGAAGTGGGGTGAGGGTCTCCTGTGGGCTCTATAGTGTTTCTAAACCAACACTGGGCTTGAAAGAGGATGCACAGTACAGCTTGTGGAGGCTCAGTCCAGGTTCCTGTCAATAGCAAATAAATCTTCAAAAGTCTTCTCACATTTGAAATTAATTGGCGGGGAAGGAAGGGCAGTAGCTTTTAATATACATCAGTTATCTGTAGATAGATCTGCACAAGCCCCTCCTCTGTGTCCCCTTATGTCAAGGCTTTAGTCTGAATTATTCCCCTCCCCTTTACCAAAAAGGTTTGTCTCCCACTGCTGAAATCTCTGCTGGTTTAAGCAGGAGGGAGTGATGGCTCCATCAAAAACCTACCAGGTGTCCAGAGGTGGCAGTGGTAATGGAGCAGCAATGTTGGAATTGAAAGGACAAGGAGTCTATGAAGCAGGGGGATGGCTGCAGCACTGCCATTAACTGCTCCTGGGTAAACGAGCAGCACCAGTGCCAAGCTTTCAAAAGCTGTCTTTCTCTTTCCTGGGGAATTTCCAACCTGATTACCAAGTGCCCTGCTTGAGATACACCTTAGAAAGGAAGCATGAAAAATATAGAAGCTTTTTTTTTTTTTTCTTTTGAGAGGGCAAAGAGAGGTAATTTCGAGACAGTTTTCTTATGTTTGCACCATTTTGAGTGCAAACTGCTCAGGGTACCTGCCATCTCGCACCCTGGTTATGGAAAGAGGCCCCAGCTTGTTTCCATTCTCTTTACTGGCATTACACTTATGAAGGAAAGTGGGATATCCTTCTGTACCTGACCTACCAGCCAATGTGAGCATAGCTTGCCACTGGACTCCCTTCATGGGAATACTGACTGGTGTTGCCTTCTGGGATCCCAGTAGGGCAGGAGTTGTGTGTTCCTGGTGCAGACTGAGGTGTTTGGTTCCTTTCTGGCTGGGACCCCGGCTACACCCTGTGCTTGTGGGCTGCTCTTTCAGCTTCCTCTCGGAGCACCAAAGTGCCCCCACAAACCACATGCCCGGAGCACTCCATTCAGGTTTGCCTGTCTTCAAATCCCAGTTTGCCTGGTCCCTGAAGCAGGCTCGGAGAGCAATCAAAGCCACTGCAGTGCAATTTCCGACTGAGAATTTCCTTCCTATTTCTGAGCGAGTGTGTGTGCGTGTGTGTGTGTGTATTTACGTGTTTAAAAAAAAAAAAAAAACAAACCCCAAACATTTTGGTTTTGTGCACTAAGCACTTTTGAGGGCAATATGGGGCCCTGTAATACGGAGGTTTATAACCTCCTCAGCTAATGCTCTCTGACACTCTGTTTTGATATCATTACTACATTATACTCACAATTTTTGAGTGAAAAAATACAGTACTTAGAAAGTCGAAATTCATAAATAAATTCATGTCAAACCGCACTTAATATTGATTTTGTTAGTGTTCAGATTCAATAATAAGGTACTGCGTGCATGAATATTTAAATATAATCATCATTTCTGCATCTCCTAATGGCCTCTGCTCTTCTACACTCAATTTAAACACAATTTAAAAACTATAATGTATTGAAAAATACTAGGATTTAGCAATAAATCACCATTGGGATACTCCAAGCCTTTTATAGGATGGCTCAATATCTGCTTCTCAAGGGACAGCACAATTAGATTCATGTTTTTAAACTTCTCAATTATCCATATACCATAATTTTATGTGAAAGTTTGTTTCTCTTCCTCCCCCCTCCACCTCTGCTCCCCCTCCTCACCCCCCACCAGATACTCTCCCAGTAGGAAGCGGAGAAATCGCTAAGTGTTCTCTTAGCTGGGTTAGTATAGTAAAAAGGAGTCAAAGGTCACAGTCCTCAAACTGAATTAAATCCAGAGGCTGTCAGGGAAAGCAGAACGCTGACTCACTTAATCACATTATTTGGGGAAAAATCTAGGGGGAGGAAAGAGATAAAATGACTCAAAATGAACTCGCCAAGGAGGAAGCGGAGTTTTTATATTTATTTAAAAAGCAATATTCGTCTTTATCAAATAGACGCGGGGTGGTTCGATGAGGACAGAGCTGGCTGGACACTCGCGCAGTCGCAGGCGGGGGAGCCCTGGCAGGCAGTGTTCTCCTGAGCAGCACCAGGGAGGGGAGGATGCGGTGCCCTCGGCTCCTCCGGTGCCAGGCTGGGGTGGTTGTTGGTGGGGGGTGTTTCTGTAGTGCTGGTCGCTAACCCATCTGCACACCACACCCTCGGAGGTAGGTCATTATCCTTATCCTCACTTTGCACAGGGGGAAACTGAGGCACTGCTGGGTGAGGTGGTTACGGCAGAGCCCCAGTGGCAGAGCTGGGAGCTGCTCCTCGGGCTTCTGGTGCTGGACCCTGTGCCCAAGCTGTGTGGCCATTCTCTGCCTCCAGTGTCCTCGGAGCCTCTGATGGAGAGGGAGATAAAAAAGCTCGAGCATCAGAATCTAAAATAATGGTGCCAACATCTCAGGAGAGCAGCAGATCCCATGGCTTCGGTGTGGGATTGACTCTGCTGGTGCTGAGAGTGGCTCGCCAGTTCTGCTGAGCGCATTGCCATCAGATGTGAGGAAATGGTCAACAATAAGAGAGAGGAGTGGAGGTGTGGTGTCTATGGACGTGGCCATGTCACTGGGTGACTCTGGCAGTGTCACACAGTGCCCTTGCAACGCTCTATAAATGGCCATCGGGGCTGGCAGTCGCCATTGGCAAGGGATCAGAGCGTGGCCCGACACACCCTTGGTGCTGGAGGGAGGGCAGAGAGCTGCCGAGATGCACAGGGACTGCTCACCTTTAGGATCCCTAGTCAAGCATCCAGAACTCCTCCAGGCCACACTGTATCTGGCTGAGTTTTTGCTTATATTCTGTATTTCACCTAAATTCATTAGAACTGGTTTCTAAAGAAGTTTACTGTCTTGCACTGGAACTAGGTTTTATTCCATACATCTGGTGAAGCATCAGCTTCTGCTGCCTCAGGGTAACAAGCAAAGCTGTGAAGTCCAATGAGTGGATAAAACAGACATGCTTAATGGTAGAAAACTCTAACCAAGATGAGATGTAGCCATTCTGTGTGCCAGGCCAGTGGGGTTTGAAGGTCTGTTCATTCATTTCTGTGGGAGGGGAAGACAGGCATTCCTTCCCATGCTGGGTAGGAACCACTGTCACCTCTAACAGTTCTGAAGTTCCCTTGTCTAGCTCTGGTGTTGGTCTGCAAAATATGTTTGTAATCCTGTTACTAAATATTGTCCACCTTCCATTTACTCATGTGGGGATGAACAGATTTCTCTTTAAGAAACAGGGAGGGAAGACTATTGTGCCAATTATGGGGTGCTTCTGGAGTTTTAAGAATTTCTTTTTAGATTGTTTCTGAGCTTCTCCAAAGTGTCAAAGAGTAGAAAAATCTTATCTGAAGGGAATGATGTGTATGGCAAATGCAGTTCTTCACATGGATTTTACCGGTTTTTAAGTGGATTCCTTCTTCAAGTGTATAGAGGGGTTGTTTTGGGAGTGGAGTATTGGCACTGTTGGAGAACCACTGGTACACAGCACTTCAGCTTGGTGGAAGCTGTTGGGAATGCCTGCCTCCATGAGTGGCAGATATGGACTTGCAGATGGAGGAGCAAATTCCAGAAGAGCCCCAGCAGCTCTCTGAGAGGCATGGGAGGAGATGCTCAGGTACCCAGGGAAAAAGCTGGCAGCGAAAACTATTGAAGCTCTTTCAGAGTTGCTCACTCACAGACTCTGCATAGCCACATGTGACACGGCAGCAGGAATTTCCTATCCTGTCTACAGTGGTTGTCCCTTTCCATTATTTTTTCGGTATCCACGAGATACCCGGCGCCGCTCACACTGTAACCACCCGGCCGTGTTTCCAGGACCGCCGTCCATCGCAGTAGTTGGAGGGGCGGCTGTAACGCTCGGGTTTTGGCTGTTGATAAGGGCCGGCCCGCAGTGGAGCCCCCGCGGGCTGCAGGTGGCGCTCTGGGGGCGCGGGCAGCCGGCTGGAGCCCCCGAGGTGCGGGGGGTCCCGGCTGGGCCGGGGGGCACGGGTGTCTGGCTGGCATCCCCTCCGCGTGGGCTGGGGTGGGGAGCCGCCTGGCATACCCCCTCCGTGAGGGGTGCAGGGCTGCGGGGTCAGCCCCGTGCTCGCGGGTACCAGCTGAGCATTGTTTAAAACAAGTGTGCTCGGTGAAAAGCCACTGGTATCCGCGGCCCGTCCCAACAGATGTCACCAACAGATCCGTATTGATTCCGAGGCTGGGCCCTTGGCAGTGGTGGAGGCAGATGGCACGTTGCTAATAAGCCATGAGTGCTGCTGGCAGAGCAGTGAGGAGAGGTTGGATCAGTGGGATAGTGTAGTGGCACAGTGCCATGGGCAAGTGGGGGGCATCTTTGACCATCTTTGTCCTCTCTGCATTCATTCCTTTTTCTGGCTCTGTGAAGTCTTAATTTCTTCACCCTCTCTCAGCCTTTGCTTTTCTTCTGGTTTCCTGTGCTAGTCCCACTCTCTTTTCTCCCATTTCTACCCCTTTTTTTCTTTTCTGGTGCTCATGCCTTTGCCTGGAATGTTTTTTGTTACCAGTAGCATCCCTTTCATGTTTATACCTCACTGCATCATGTTGGGTAGGAGAGAGACTGAAGACTGAGGACATCCCTGCTGGCTGTTATAGAAGAGTGTGGGTGTTACACTAGACCTGAAAAAAGGTCTATGGATCACTCTGGATAAGCATCTTTGATTCCAAATGTGGTGACAGAGACTCATCACTGCTCAGCAGATTGGGGTTTTGACTGTTATCAGACTTACTCGTTATCAGGAGACAGAACATGCAGCACCACCACAGACGGGCTGACGCATGGACAGCGAGAGCAGGGAGCACGTGCAGCCAAGCACATAAACACTCGAGCCCTGAGGAGTGCTGGTACATCTCTAAGTGCCCCTGTGCACTGGGAATTCTACTGATACATCAGGAATACTCGGGAAGGGCTCCTCATCTCCTAGCTTCCCATAGTCAGGTACACCTGGATGAATCAGTGGTCACTATTGTATGTATATAATATCTTGTGTGGCAATTTGGATGCCACACTAGGCTGTGAAATACCCGTTTTTTTGATGGCAAGCAACTGGAGGGGATGGCTAAACCGAGACATTCCAGCATGGTTGCTTTGCTGCTGATATTTTTTTATTATTTATATGGACTGGCTGCCAGATTACATTGTGCCTAAACTCCCCTCATGAAGGGAGATCCCTTTCCCATTTCCTGCAGAAAGTGACCCAAGCTCAGCATCTCCAGCTTCGTTTAAGGGGTGTCACGTGTCACCATCCCCAGTACCTGGGGTTACGTTCTTTAACCACATGTCCAGCAGCTGGAGGCCACTGTTAGAGCCCCCAGTGCTACCTGCTGCCATTCTTCTTACTGATCTCTCTGAATTAAATTTGATGATTGGAAGAAACATGACCAAAGAAATACACTGAAGTGTGAAGGGTGGGTCCTTCAGTACTTCAGTGGTGATCCAATAGTTTTTATTTCAGTACTTAAAGGTCAAGAACAGTTGTGAGTTTCCTTTCCTGTGATAGGGGCTTTTGACTTCTACCTAAGATGCAGCTCTGTTTGTAATTGTAATTTCTGGATTAGGGAAATAGCTTCATTCTCTTTCAGAGCCTAACTATGATAGCTAAAACTCTGGACTGGGGTGCAGCTCCAGGGAATCTGCTTGCAGAGGGGAGAAACCTTGAGTGCCTGTAGAAGCTGGCTCTGCATTTGCCCTCAAAGCTTCTATTTTCCAAAAAAGGAAAGGGCAAAAAAGCCTTGAACACTGATTCTTTGAAAGCTGTGAAACTCAGAACAGGTGTGAGCACAGGCAGCTGCCAGGGTGCTGTGTGCAGATATTCCTGCTAATGCCTCCTTAGAACTTAATCTCTGAAACCATCTGCTTATGGTGAGCACATGTCCCGGGGGAGGGGGGCAGGAGCAAATCCAGCAGCCCCGCAGCTTCTTCCTCTGTAGCCTGAGTGAGAATTTTGAATAGCAAAGCAAGATTGAGTTGTGTGTCGAGGCCTCATTCTCAACTTTTCTGAAGCAGGAAAACTCCCGTGTCAGTTCCCCAAGGTCAGGGTGGTTACTGATGAGTCTTAGAGGTCGAGATCTGGCTCATGACCATCCGAACAAAAACAACACAAGCCTGGGTTTGGAACTGCCATCAGCAGAACCCTATGTTCCCACAAATACATGGGGTCAGTTCTTCTTACTTGAGGTCTCAGTCTGCACAGGATCAGCTAAAAGCTCCAGCCTGGCATCCCTCTGGTTTTCCAGTCTGAAGTCACTGTGGAGCTGAGTAAGTCCTTTGAGTTGTCACCTCTAGTGCAGCTCTGCTGATACTCTCCAAAGAAGCCTCCAACACTTATCTCTCAGTAAATCACTTCTCTTCCTCATACCTTTCTTCTCCTCCTGTTTCTTTGGTTTTCTGACTTCGGGAGAGATGGCCCCTGCTCCGAGCTCACTGTTCCTTGTTCAGTATATCAGGGGCTCAAAGATGTTACTGTGCTAATAAATGAATAAAACCCACCTGCTGCTGCCTGCTGTGCTGCTTGCTTTTTACCTGTGTACACTTGTTTGCAGAGGCCAAATTGCTCTCAGCCACTGCCCTGTTAATGAAAAGCTAGTTTATCAACTTTGGCAAAAGAAGAAAGCAGTATTGGCCACTGCTGCCCTGTGACTGCTGGAAGCAGCACGGTGACAGGAATGGGTCATACTTCAGCCCGTGACTGAAGGGTCCCCAGCTTCAGAGAGACATTCAGGGCCTTCCCCTGCATTTGGTGCTGGCCATAAAAAATTGATCATCCTTTGTTACAGCTTCACTTCTGTCACTTTCCATCCCAGAGTCTGTTTTTTACAGAAAACAAGCTACATTCATCAAAAATGACAGAACACAGACTTAATGTAATCATGTATGGGAACATGAATTGCAAATGCAGAACACAAGCACTAAAATGTATTTTCCATTACTGCCACAAAATGAAATAATCATGAACATTTTCCCCAAGAATGAGAAAACATGTGGAGTACACTGACACCTCAAAATCTGCTGCTGTGCCCCGGCCTCAGGTGCAGGTGGGCTTCGTGTGTATCAGCAGGGCAGAGATGTGCCGGTATCAGAGGAGGTGGCTCTGTTATAATCCTCACCATGGAAACTTGTGTTGGTTATTAGTTACAGCAGCTTCTGCAGGCTCATTTGGGTGACCTTCTGGTCATCTCTGGCTGTTCAAGATCTTGGGGTGCTCTTAAGCATAACTGAGCAGAGGTGCTGGAAATATAGACAATGCCATGTTGCTCCTTAATTCTAGACTTTACTTCTAACTGCTATTTGATCAGTGGCTGAAAACCTCAAACAAGTCCTCTCACCCCACCTTCCTTTCATTCATAAGCTGTAAAAATACAGATATGCCTATTTAAAAATAAAATTTATGAATTGATTTAGAGCTTGTACAGGACAGCATGTTAATCCAGTTCTTCCTGTCCCTTGCAGATGCACTGGGCCGCAGCTTGGCCATGCTCTGAACATTTGCTGGACTGCACTCCAGATGTGGCTGCCTTTCACAGACAGGTAAGGTTATACCTGCCTTTATATCTGATTGTTTTATTTGCTTGTAACTTGACTTAGTATCAGAAATGTAAATGACTGGATCACCTCTGCTGATCAGGCTGTCAGGAGAGGCAATGAAGGGTAATGGAACTGGGCACAGCCAATCTGTAAACTAAACGAAATGCAGGACTTGTTCGGTTATTTAGATTATATTAAACATATGCAAGTTTTCATCCAGCCCGTACTTGCCACAATTCTGCAAATACAAAGCCACTAATGAGGGGTGTTGGAGCCTGCCCTGCTGAAGGATAGTTGGATATGGATCATGGTGATGTCTGGAAGGGAAACTACTGGTTTGATCAAAGCCTTGTACTCAGACAGCACTGAGTGCTGATGGAATGATAGAGAGAGAATAAGGCAGAAAGACAGGGGCTGGTTTACATCTCATCCAGCAGAAGCTGTTATGAGGGACTTATTGATCTGTGATTCAGCTCAGGCCGTGGGTTAAATGATGGGATGTATTTGAAGAGACCAGTCTAACTGCACCCAACAGGAGGTGCTGGAGAGAACAGCGTGCTCTGCTGGGGTGGACTTTTTTCCCCCCCAAAGAAGACATGACCCTGTCATAAAGGGAAGAGGGAGAGATTTTGTTCTCAATGAATTAAAACGATGTCTTTGCATGCGAGCAATTCAGATTATAAAAAATACATAAAATGAATAGACTCGGCAGCTGTAGAATCCAAGAGAAAATCTGGATTTGGAAGAGATTCTTAAGTTTTTTGTAACATGACAGTAAGAAAAAACATTTGGTCTTATGCATCTTTCCAGCTGTTTACACATAATCTGTGTCTTCTCTGACAAGTTTGCTTAAGGAACTTCACAGACATGTTCACATGGTCACATAAATGCAGTTTCTGTATATATATATATATATATGCACATATCTCCACATTCTTGTACATTTGACACACTTTATGTGCATGTACATCATCTTATCAAAATTAACTTCCTCCTTGAATTAATGTACTTGCATGCATATACATCAGCATGTCCCAAGGTGCACATATGTATCTTTGTTCATACTCCCCTGTATGCATGAGGTGATCAGCATAGTCAAATTGAAGAATTAAGTTATTCCGAATCTGTGTTATTTCTCATTTTGTTCCCAGGGGGTAAATGGACCCGTTCCAAATGAAAGGTAATCTTGGGACCTGAAGTTTTACGTTTCAGCATATAATGTGGTTTTAACACTCTGTACCATCAAGTGTAAACTCTTTAGGGCAGTTTGTAGATTCCCTTCTGTGTTTATGCAACAAAGGCAGTGTCAGATTGTTTAAGACTTGAGGTGCTAGGACAGTGCAAATAGTTAATAACATTGGTTTGATTCTATGGAAAGATGAGATGAGCTGGGCAGGCAGGACCCATAAAGAACATACAAAGCCACCCATATGAACTCTTGAAGAAGGTTTGTAGCTGTTTTTTTCCGCTCTGTTGAAATACATTCCCTACAGCTTTGAACACATCCCCATTACAGTGTTGTCTTCGTGTGGCTCATAAAATCTAGCACGTGTGGGTTTCACGGGCTTGTTTGTAGAGCTGATGTACATATGTAGTAAAAAACACAAACTTTCATAAACACCCGTGTCGTGCATCAAAGGTGTCACGATCCGTGTCCGGCGTATGTGGGTCACTGGAAAGCTGTGTGTCATTGCACACATTGACACAGCCCGTGTGCCTTCAGCCAGGAGCCTGTGTAGGTATTCACGGCAGCAGGCGGCGTGTCCGCACCTTCCAGAAGAGGGCACCTGTCTCCCGGCGCAGGCGGCATTCCCGATCCAATGGCCCCCAGCCTCTCGCACCTGGGCACTCGCAGCTCGCCTGCCAATTTGAGGTTAAGAGTGCCAGCACAGAGTGAAATATTAAGGCAGCCGCTTGAAATTCAAAGTGTTTCTTTTAATTAATGGGTGGATGCCACAAGTTGATCCAATCCAGCTCTTAAATTAATCTTAATTACATGGATTTTGTAACTTTGGCATTAGCCAGCCACACAAAATATGTATTTCATAATCCTAGAAACGGGTGAAAAAGGCTGCTGCTGAGCTGAGAAGTCAGCTGATGATGTTATCAGGCTCTGTGGCTGTGGGTGTAAGTGTCATTGGGGTGTGTCTGAGATCTTATCGGGAATACCAAATTAATTCACTCCTGCAAATATCAAAACAAGCTTTTTTGCCGGCAAGTAGGGAATAGGCAAGAGATTCCTGAGCTGCTATATTTGGAGTTTCTGTGCCATCCAGTGCTGATACAATAAAGAAGGATCAGGGAAGGGCAGCTGGAGATCTGTTCTGTTTGGTAATGAGTTTTGAGTGCATACCCAAAGAGTGCTGCTCAAGCTTTTAGCTTGTTGATTTGGACTGGGGATCAGGAATTCTGCCCTCCCAGCTCTGCCACTGGCATGCTGTGTGTGCCTGGTCAAGGAGAGGGAAGCTTTCCATCCCTGTGCTTCTGTTTTCCTTCTCTGCATGTTTGTTTGTTCAGAATTCCCTTTCTCTGGATGGGAGCTGCCTCTCAGCATGTGTCCATTCAGCATTGTATGGCATCAAGGTGCTACTCTGCTGCAGATGATGATAATGGGTAAATTGAATTATCTCAGGAGGATTGATACTTGTACTCTCTGTTAGGGATGAGCATCCAGGATCTCTCTGAGCATCCATCATGCCAACTTTAAATAGAAAACAGAGCTGGGAATAGATGGTCAGGGATATTCATAGGAAATGCAGACACACAATTTGCCTAACCAGTCCCTGCATATTCGTTAAACAGGAAGCAGGGCCTTGGCTATCCCCAGGGATTGGCATTCCCTTGGGATTAACGCTGCTGCTCACTGGATTACACTCCTGCTTCTGCAGATGAAACTTGAAAAAGGATGGACGAATCTGGGAGTAAACACAATTGCAAAGCAGTATTTAGTCATCTGCTCTAAACCTGAGTCAGAGTCTGTGCACAGCCCGGCATGACTGGTTGTGGGGTGGCAGAGTCACCTGAGAGCCTTTTCTGTCCCTGCTGCACAGCCAGGGGCAGGAAGAGCAGTGGGAAAGGCAGAGGGTCTGTTTGTGTGTGAGCACATGTTCCACAGGAGAAACGTTCTGCTGCACACAGGTGTGCACACCTGTACCTTTCATTTGTGCCTCCAGAGACATCCTTTTCCTCTTCACTTACTTTACAAAATAGACACCTGAAATCTTGGTAGAAGTAATTTCTCTCTAGAATGGCTTTGTGAATATCAATCTGATGTCTGAGCTGTGAGTTCTCTCAGAGCATGTCTGTATGAAATGCTTTGTTTGAAGACAGTCCCTCCATATTCTTACAAACTCTTTTGTATTGGCTGACTTTCTGCTGCTGGTAGTACTTCTGGTTAGCAATTTTACCTCCTAAAGCTTTTCCTGAGGTTGCTTTACAGGGCAAGCTTAGTTTGGATATCAGTTCGAAGGTTTGGTTTTATAGTACTTTTGGAAACATAAATGGGAAAATGTTAAACCTCGTGTCAATTTGCCTAAGTGATGGGAAACTTGATTGTGGCCAGGAAGGAGTGGATTTCCCTACTTCAGCCTTATTAATAATTTGCTCATCTGAAAAGAGAGAAAATCCTATAAATCCTGGCAGCCAACATGATTTTCCTCACAGGTTGAGATTCCCCCCAAAATACAGAAAAAAAACAAGGAAATGATGTGCCTGAGTCCCTTGGAACACTTTGTAATGCTGAAGCTGTGTATTGGATTTGTTCTGGTTGGAGTCGATGGAGTCTTCTGTGGACTCTAATTATTTTTACTCCAATTTTGTCAGATTTCTTGTGCTTTTTCTCCAAAGCACTTGTTTCTCAAGTAATGGCAACAGAATCTGGATTAGATAGACTGCTCCTGGAACTCTGTATAATTCTGTGCTCTTGAGATACTAGAACACGCTCACTTTTGCAATTTCTAATCTCCAAGGCTTGTTGGAGTTGGTGTGACTTGAATAGCAATGATACTGAACTTCCTCGGGTTTCAAATTTGAAAACCTTTAGATGTCTGAACTCATCCAGCAGCGGGGAGGAAGCCAGCAGGCAAATGGAGAAACCTTTCCAGCTTTCAGTGTAGGTAGGAAACAGAATGAGTTAATGTTGGCCCAAAGGGCCACAATAAATAATGAGAGCTCTTCCAAGTATATCGGGGGAAAGAAATACGAGAGAGAAGGTAAGCCCATTAATAAATTAGGAGAGAGCTGGAATCAATGGTGATTCTAAAATGGCTGAGCTACTTAACTTTTTTTTTAATTGGTCTTTAAGAAGAAAAATATAGAAATGGAATATGGACCATTAGGAAGTAATGAGCATCTTGGCACCCTGGCTGTTGATGTAAAGCAGATAAGGGAACACTTGAAAGAATGGATAGCAACAAATCAGCAAGTCCAGCTGATGAGCATCCTGGGATGTTTGGCTGCTGAATTCACTGAACTGCTGGCAGGTGTTTTGAAAAGTTGTGGATTAAACAGGCAGGTCCTTCATGGCAAGTCCATATCAATAGTTCTGGAACAAAGACCAACCTTACAAAGCTATTCCTGCAGTTACCACTTTACACAGCCATGGTATTCTCAGTTTGAGGAGGTGCTAAGATGGGGTACATGAGTTTCAAGAAGCTCCCGTTCACAAATTGGCCAGATTGACAATCAGACTACATAGTTCCTTTGCTTCACATAAGTAAAATTACCACTTTTGTCTTCTCAGTAAACTTGCACAATTTGACTGGAACTGATCCAGCTGTGCCAGGGAAAACCCACCTAAGAAATTTACCTTCAGAACGTCATAACAGATGGATATTCAGTTGCTGTCAGCTTTTAGCTGACTTCAATCTGCTTTGATTTTTCCTACAAATGATTTTTTTTTTTTTGGATATTTGAACCAGCCTTGTGCTGCTGCTGAGGCTGACCTTAGTCTTTTGAACCTGCTGCTAAAATTGCTCCTTTGAGGTGAAGTACAATAGCACAGGCTGAGCAGATCAGGGCACATTCTAGACTGTCGAAAGGACAGGCAGTGCTCGAGCACTTTTCAGGATGGAAGATCTTATTGGTGCTCTCCTCAACCTAGAACTACCTCGGTGCTTTCTTTATCAACAGAAAGAACTGTGAAGCAGATTAGGAAATGCTTACACAGATGGATAATTTATTTAAGGTCTTATTAATGCCTTTCTCTGAAGTTTACTGAATAAACCATTCAGCAACACAGAGCTTCCCCAGATGATATTGTTTCGGGTGAATAAATTTGTTTCCCACATTTTCTTAACAATTGAGGTCGTTTACAGGCTTTTGCCTTAAGTTATCTTTGCAGGTTAAAAGCACAGAGCTGGATTTTATCCTGTGGTAAGACCTGTTCCCTTTCTAATTCTCCTCCAAAGGAACTCTTCCCAGTTATGGTTTCACAGAATTCCTAGATAGCCCCGAAAGCCCGTGCTCAGGCAAGATGTATCCGAGAGTGCAGCTGCAGCCTGGAGCTTGTTAGGAGCTGCTGGTCACTGACCCCGGGGATCGATGAATGTCCAGCCAGGATAACTTGCTAACTGCATCCTCTCTGACATGGACAGGGGCTGCCCATAGCCTGCAGTGTCCTTCAGGGTCCAGAGCTGAGAGATGCAGTGCAGGATAACTCTCCCCAGGTGTTTGATACCCAATTGTGTAGAGACTTTTCCATTTGCAAATAATGTATGGAATACATTAGCACGGAAGCTGAGATTCTCCAGCAGTTACATTTCAATTGTCTGTCTGTCTTTCTAATTTCTCTTCCTACGCACCTTCTTTATAACCCCCAGTGATATAGAAAGCTTAGACTTAAATGATTTCAGTGGGTGAGAGGCAGGAGGTGGGGAAGGAACTAATATGAAAATTACTTTAATTTAACAGTCTGTCACTCACACTGGCCCAAAGGAGCTCTAAGACCATTATCAGTGACCCTTCCAGCCACCCTGCTCTCCTTTCCTCAAACATAAACTCGAAGTGCTGTACACACTTTTAGGTGACAGCATACTTTCTTCCCTACCTGCATGATAAGAGGTAAAATAAGGAAATGTTTGGTGTTGGAAGTTGGGAATGCTATCTGTATGAAGTTTGAACTTATACTTGCACAGTAAGTGCTCAGAGGACTTGATAGCACTGCTGAAGTTCAGGCATAGTTTCCATTCAAAACAGGAGTCCCAGAGGAAAAAATCATCCGTGTTGGTGGCCACTGAGGAAGCAGTTGTGGCCTTTCATTATTTATTAACACATCTCTTGTGATAACGCCCAGGGACCCAAGCACTGGTGTGTGAGAGAAGGCTCTGAGCAGAGGTTGAACAGGGACACTCAGCCGTCTCATCTCTGCAGTAATGGAGCCCTGGTTGGAGACTAAGGCTCCAAGATCCCAGTAATGAATGTAATTAGTTCTAATAATGGGTGAGGTGATCCTGGAGAATGAAAGACGGGAGGGCTCCGTCGGGTTCTTAGGGCCCTGTTCTTGTTTATGCAAAGGCCCTTTTACACCAGCCTGGCAGTGCAAAGAGGTCTGAAAGATGAAGTGAAGAGTTAGAAGGTTACCCTGTGGGTCTCTGGCTGGAACATCCATCTCTGCTCATCTGACAGAGCTGGAGGGGATCAAATACCGAGCAAATGCAGTGGACTAAAATCTCCACTGGTGTAAATCAGTACCACGCCTGTGATTGCAGTGGAGTTATGCTGATCGAGGCCAGCTGAGGACTTGATCCAGGGAATAAATGATTTTTGCCCTTAGTCTGTAAGTCCAAAGTCAAGTCCTTCACATGACACATCCCACTCAGTGCTAGAGAAGGTCATATTTTGCCTCCTTCTCTCCACCTGGGCTGTCCGCTCTCCTCTGGATAAACAGTATTTCCCCATTGCATTCCCAGTCCCTCACGCTTCACCAGAATTAAATTCATCATTCATTTTTTATGGTTTATACATAGCAGTAATTTATGTTTTCAAATATATTGAGGTCACACTTTAGCAGAAAAAGAGTGTTTCACATTTAAATTGAAGGCATGTTCGTTCCATTAAACAGAGATGTTTTGGATAATTTTAAAAGGCTAAAAGTAGTAGAAAGTAACATTAAAATAAAATTTGAGAGATGTAATTACACCTAATCGTACCATAAAATAATCAATACTGCATTACATTATTTCTGACTTCCCCAGTTATAGCCTTTTTTTGTTAAGCTTTTGAATATTGATGAGGTCAGTGGGGTCGCAGTCGACTCTCTGAGGTCTAATGGAGGTGGAATTAAGGTGATGTCCTCTCCTATTATATCTGCACGAGGAGGTGAGCTCTATACTTTCTCAAACTGGGGAGATAACATGGCATCAGAAGCCAATACCTCGGCAACATTTCTTGAGCTTAGATTAGGCTGTCAGTAAGTGCTGACTGGGAAGCTGCGGTGCTGCCTCCCCATCGCAGACCCACTCAATTACACACGCCAGGATGCAGAGGAAATGATGTTCACATCAACAGAGATCATTAACAGCTGGAGACCAGTGTGTGTGAGGTGACAAGAACCAGTTCCTTCCAGTTCAGCCAGGGCTTTCTGTGTTGTCTCTGTTCACTGCGGGAGACTGAGCAGGGGCTTTGTTGTGGCTGTTTGCTCCCTCCTCCTCTGCCCCTGCAGTCATACCCCCGCACCTGACGCTTCCCTCTGTTAAAACAGCCCCCTCTACCCTTCCCCAGCCCTGGGGTGTGGACATGCAACCCCAGCAGCACAAGCTGGGCAGCTGCTGGGATGCAGTGCAGGTGTCCAGAGGGGGTCCTTGTCTCCCTGTGTGCCCCAGAGGGCGCAGTCTGGCTCCATCTGAGGGAACGGGGCTCTGTCACCCTCCAGCTCTCAGCTGGAACGGGTCTGCTTTTGACCTGCTCAGCGCTGTTCTTCGTGTAGGGACCTTGGAGCCATCAGTGGATTAACATTTGGGAATTCTTTACTGTGTGAAGAGAGAAATTGCCTCCCTGGAGACAGTGAGCTGTGTTTTGCCCCCTGCTCTCATACTTTGGGCTAGGACAGTCTTTAGCATTTAAAGCAAGACATGAACTACTGAGTGGCCCACGTTCTGTACCCAAATTTCTCATAATGTATTTTGTGCCTTCCTGCACATGGTTTAGGATTTAACCTCAGGAAAGGGCTGGAATCTGAAGAGACGTTCATCAATAACCTTTGGATTTGTATTTTGTCTTCTGTGCCTCTGTTTCTCCATCCATACAATGAATATAAGGTTTTTTTTATTGAGGTCTGTTTTGCATAATGGAGGCAAAAAAAGGTTTCTATGCTTTTGATAAACCCTTTGAAAAAGGCAAGTAAATGTAATTTTTCTGGGTTCTGATAATAACTATCAAGAAGGATGGAATTTTAAAACAGAACCAAATGGACCAGTACCACTGCATTATCCCTTTCACATTGCCACAGCATCCTCAGATTACAGCACTCATAACAAAAGGAAAGATAATGAGCAGGGCCCTATCATTACCATTAATAATAAAAATGATATAATGTATTTTTAAAACTTTCCTTAATGCAACACCAGCCCAGTCATCCCAACACACAGATTATCACATCTTCCCAAATATATATAAATACATAGCTGAAAGTGTCAGCAGGGGGAACATGCAAAATGCAGTTCAGATGCTGGATCTCCCCATCAGCTGCGTTTCTCCAGAGGGACCAGTCCCCTCCCACGACCCTTCCCACACTGGGCCAGCCACTCCCCAGGCTCACTGGCTGCCCATTGAGTTATTCCTCCCTTACACCCAGTGCTGCCCCTGGGGTCTGTCCATGTGTGTGCCCCCCACCCTCATCAATCCTGCTGTGCCAGTTGCTGGGGGATTTTCCTGATACCTATTCCCACATACACCAAACTCTTTGCTTTTCCCTTCTCCCACCCCCTTCCATTCACTCCACTCACCCCATTTTGTTCCTGCTCTGGAATCTGACTGTTAAAGCTGGTGGTAGAAGGTGGATATTTGCCCCAAAGCAAACTGACAGTGGCCCTCCCTCTGCAGACACGAGACAGCCCCGCTCTCCTGATTAGCCTGAATTGCTTTCAATTGACTAACATAACAAGCTGCTGCTGCTTTTTCTGTTTTTTTTAAATTTGAAAATGGAAGGGACACTATTAGGAAATTTACATTTGCGAATATGATATTTAATTAGCAATATTAATAAATTAATAGAAGTAAAGAACCTTGTTGAGACTCCAGATTAATAAAACATGCTCTAGCTGAGTAAATGAGGTGAGCCAGGCATGTGATGCCCACAGAGGATACAGGGGAACTCTCACTCCCCAAATACCTCTTTAAAGGAAGAATGGGGGGCAATAGTGAATGGGGGGCAAGGCTTTTTCTGTCTTGCAGTACCTCTCACACTCCCACATTAGCCCTTTCTCTGTCCTGCCACAATACTTTCACAGGAAATTAAGTACAGCTTTTCTGCCCACCTTCTTCTTTGCCCTGCCAAGAGGCTGAATGAGTCAGTGGAGGGGAGTGAAGGAGAACCGGTGCTTGGAGCTGTAAGGTGACAGCAAAGCCAGTGCAGGGCAAATGCCTGGAAATGTTTAGTCAGATCCATAGAAAGCGATAAAGGAGACTCACAGCACTTCCTGATATGACCCTCTGCTGAACGTGGAGCACAGAGTGCCCAGCTTGGTGTCTGCAGGGCACTTGGAGGGTTTTGCCTCAGAGGGACCCTCAGCCTGTGGCACACAGAGCAGGAGGTGATGTCTCAGCACAGGCTCAGGAAGGGAAGCAGTGCAGCAGTGTCAGTGTGGGCTCAGCTGAGAAGAATGACCACATTAAGCAAAGGTCTGGCACAGCATGAGATAAACTGCTGTGAGGTTCACAGGGGTCAGACCCAGCCAGGTGTCCCAGGCTTCATGTGCATCTGTCACCGCTTTGAGTCTTGGGGGCTAACCCAAAGCAGGGCCAGTCCTCTGCCACTCACTGACCCACCAGTCTGCAGGGCCCTCCAGCACATGCTGTATTTTAGGCATTCCCAATTTGGGGACAATGTTTCTGTGCCTCATCTGTCCTTGAAAAAGCTTCTCAGAAGAGTATGGTATAGTCCTTTTTCCGTACTGCTTCATTAGTGTGGGCAGTGGCTCAGAGGAGACTGGGACATCGGGACTCCAGGGACCTAGTCAAACAAGAGGCTGCAGTGCCAGGTGACTTCAGTGACTTCATCTGTCACTAAGTCTCAGACAGAAAGGGAAAAATGTGGTTCTCTGTAGTCTAGAGGTGTATGTGGAGAATCTTTTGCAGTGTGATGGCAGAGAATCACCAACTGCATGGACATTTCTTAGGTGGTAAAGAACTACTGTGTCTGTGTGCAACAACTGGTACAGCCTCTTACCCTGATCCCTGGCTCAGGAGGGAGGGCAAAGGGTAAGCAGAGCCCTTGGGAACCAAGCTGGCAGTCAGAGCAGCAGCTCTCCTAGGGCCTGTGTGACATTCACACACATCACTGTGAAGTCACGCTCTCCTGCGGAGCAGGGGAGAGATGATTATTTATTAATGCACCGAGCACTGTCCCCATGCATCACTCTGCCTTGCTCTGCTGCAGCCTCAGCAGCACTGGGACACCACAGACCTGTGGCTCTCCCTGTGCACACCCAGGGAAGATGTCTCAGTGCCTGGGAGGGACCCCAGAGAGGGGCAGTGAAGCTGGAGGAGGAGAAGGCACACACAGTTAATTGTCTGAAATGATGTTGAGGGGGTTTGTGATGCTTTCTGCACGCTCGGCTCTCTCAGATCAGCTCTAGACTCAAAATCAACCAGCCTGATGCTCCGTGTGCCTGCCCCAAGAGCACAGGGTGTTTTCAGCTCTGACATGAGTGTTTGGTGGGCAGATCTCTCTGTCTCCATGTTCTCCTGCACTTATTTGGGATAGTATAACATGTGAGACACTCACGGTTCATCCTGCACTGTCATTCCCTCAGTGTAAAGTGTGTGGAAAACTCTACCAGTGTAGGCTCTCACTCCAGAAGAAGCACTTTTCTTTGGTGTGAGAAAGAAGGATAGGCAGGGCACAATCAGTTTCCTTCTACAATTGCAAAAAGGAGGGTAAGGAGAGGGATGTGAATACCTTGCCTGATCCCACAGTGGCTCAGCTGCACTACTCCCATCTCCAGGGATGGTTTGTCCACACTTTGTGGTTTGTGCTGTACTCCTGATGCCGACACCTCCACTAATTGTGGGAAAGTTTGCTATTAGAATGGCATGTACACAGGCCTCCTGGGAGAGGTGGAGTTCCAGGAACAATTAGGAAATGGCATAGATGCTTGGGGACTCTGGCTTGCAGTGCCACCCTTGGTAGAGCGACAAGTATATGGTAGGTGTGGCAGAAGAAGAAAAAAGAGAAAAATTGGCTTGGGTGGGGTGCAGGGAGTAGAAACGGGTGAGAAAGGCATGAGCTCATAGATGTAGGCAGGAATGGAGCTCAGCAGCATGTGGATGTGAAATATGCATTGGGATCATCTTGGGATAAAGGAGAAGTCCTGGTGTAGGCAGTCATTACTCTTGGAGATGTGGGCCCTGATGAGGCCCTCTGAAGCTTAGCCCCAAGGTGGGGCTGCCTTTGATGGCAGTGAGCACCTCCACAGGCTGCGGGGCTGTGCCTGCAGCGAGCGAGGGCAGCTGCCTGGGAACCACCTCCTGCCTCACCCTGCACCGTGGGGGCCCGGCTGTGGATGGGAGGGTGCCTTGCCGAGGATCTGCAAGGTCAGCTGTGTGGTCTGCAGGGGCAAGGATAGGGATGCAGAAAAGCTTCTAGACCAATTGTTTTTATTTTTTACTATGGGCCACTTTTTGCAGCATCTTAGGGGTTTGTAGCTCTTGGATCTCAAGACACAGAGACACAGGACCTTTGTAAAACATTCTCTGCAATGTTCGGTCTTGCCTTTCTTCTCTCCTTCTCGTCCATGGCTTATGAAACACGAGGATAATTCAAAAGCAAATTTGAAATGCCTGGACTGGGTGTTCAGGGCCCATTCCTGTGCCTGGCAAGAATCCTGAGAAAGAAATCCTGATCCCTGCATGCTGCCCCAGGCATTGCTGCTTATCACCCTCTGTGTGGGCCTGACACATCCCAGAAAAGCGGGCATGCACCACCTAAGCTCCCACAGACATGCTGCTCTGCCACTGCATCTCCTTCCTGACCTGCTCTTCCTGTCCTGGCTCTTCCCTGAGCTCAAGTTGCCAGACAGGGTGCTGCTTCTCTGGAGTATAGGCCATTCCAATGCATCTTCCTCTGTGACTCAGACCCAGTTTCACTCACGTGAAAGACAAGGATCATAACCCTTCCTTTCCACCACTATCCTGTCTAATCCCCTGCTTCTGGTGGCAGACACTCAGGGAAAGCTTGAAGGAGTGTCTGGGTTCGTTCATCAGCTGGAGCTCTGTCCTGGTACTGGAAGTGACACCCATGTAAATGGCAAGAGAGGAAACAACAGGCAGAAGAGAGATGGTGAGGAGGGTGTTTCCTTGTGCAATACTTGAAGGACTGGGGAAACAATCATCACATCCCTGAGCGTGACTCTTGAGGCCCTGGCGCCCAAAGGGTCGCATCAGTTCGTCCTGTGAGTGGTTTGAGTATTGGGAGAATAGCAGGAAAAGCACTAATTCCTGGCTTTTTCTGCATGGAGGAAGCACCGTGGTTGCCTACCCTGAGCATTGGGATTTGCAAGGTGCAGCAAGGCAGACCAGCTGCAGGGAATTAATTTCTCCTGTTCCAGGCACTCTCCAAACTCTGAATCTGTGAATAAGGGTCAGACTGGGGACGGTGCACTTCTGGAGAAAGCTCTGAGGCTGATGTAGCTGGAGATTCACAGACCTGTAGGGTTATCTGTGGGAAAAGCTGTACAGTGCATATTCAGTCCCTAAACAGGTAGTAAATTCTGTACAGAACTTTTGTTTGGCCACTGTAACTTTTCACATACATGTGTGGGGCTGACCTGTCCGAGGTCTTTCCTCTACACAAGGACTTCAGATTCCGGTGGGCTTAATTAAAACATCTGGAGAGAAACCCGCCCATCCTGGCCCTGGCTATGGGGGTCTCTCCCGTGCTCCCGGAGAACCCTCGCAGAGCACCCCGACGCTGCGGGGCCCGGCCGTGCCCGCGGGCAGCAGGGGGCGCGCGGGGCACGCCGGAGCCGCGCTCGGCTGGGCTCGGTTGGGCTCGGCTCGCCTGGGCTCGGCTCGGCTCGCCTGGGCTCGGCTTGGCTCGGCTCGGCTCGGCTCGGCTCGCCTCGGCTCGGCTCGCCTCGGCTGGGCTCGGCTCGGCTGGGCTCGGCTAGGCTCGGCTCGGCTGGGCTCGGCTCGGCTCGCTCGGCTCGCCTCGGCTCGCCTCGGCTCGCTCGGCTCGGCTCGCCTGGGCTCGGCTGGGCTCGGCTCGGCTCGGCTGGGCTCGGCTCGGCTGGGCTCGGCTGGGCTCGGCTCGGCGCCGGGGCCCGCGGGGGGTGCCAGGCAGCGGCGGCAGCAGCCGTCACAATGTTTTGGCAGTTTGAGCGAGCGCGGAGGCTGCTCAGCCGCGCAAGGGCTGAGCGAGGCTCAGCGCCGCACAAAGCCAGGTGTTGTCGCTCCCGGCTCCTCCGGCACACGCCGCCCGGCCGCCTCCCGCCGTGCCCGGCCGCAGCCCCGGCCCCCGGCTCGCCCCGCTGCACGGTGCTGCGGGGACCGGAGCTGCTGCGCCTGCCCCCGAGGTTTCTACAAAGCCCGGTTATATAAAGTTTAATTATAATACTTGGCTCTCGTGTAACGCTTTCTATCTGCAGATCTCAAAGTGCTTTCTAAGCATTAAACAAGCCTCACAATGCCCTCTCCCGTCTTCATGTGGGAGGGTTTGCTACACCCTTTCTTTATTTATTTTAAATGCTGTCAGGAGAAACTGAGGTGCAGAGATGGGAAAAGGCTTGCCCAGGATCATCCAGCAGGTCAGTGGCAGAGCTGGATGCAGAACTGAGGCGTCTCCTTGACTCATTCCCATCTTTAATTTCCCGGGAATGCTGCCTTCTTCTGGGAACAGCTGTGCCTGGAATCAACTGGGGTTTGGGACATGACTGGCCCCTGTGCTGATCTGCAGTGAAATGCCTCAGTGACCTACACGCAGTTCACAGCAGGGTTGTTCTCCTTTTGGTAGCTGTTCCCTCGTCCCTGCTCACAAAGTTCGGGCCCAAGCCTGCCCACTGCGTGTGGTGCCTTTTTTTGACTTAATTTTATGAACTGCCAGGGAGGAAGGAGTGGGACCTCAGCTCAAGGTCTCACTATCAGCAGCTCTGGAGCCACTTTGGCTGTAGTGCATTTGTACCTCGGAAGGGACCATTCCCCGGCATCTCCTTCCCCATCCCCCTCCATGAAAGGTCAAGGAAATGAATGGGACAGCGAGATGTGCAAGCCTGTAAATATTTAGCAAGCCACTCGCTTTTACATTGCAGATTTTGCTCAGTGGGCATGGCTGTTAATATCAGTGAGACATTAGCTCCGAAAAGCACCCGTCACACTGTTAACACTGAAAGTGCTCCGTCAAAGCGGCTTCGCCGTGAATTACGGGGCTCCAGCTCGAGCTTTATTAGCCTGGAGTTTGTACAGCAGGAACGTCAACCCCAGCCCCACGGCGAGGAGAAAAACCCTGGGAGTAAATTAAAAAGGAAAGAGTGTTACCTGCAAAAGTGATACTGCCCTGCCAGGGGCTGGGGCAGAGAGCACCTTTACCTTACCTGGGCAGACCTTGCCTCAACAGACTGCTGAAAGTAGCCCCGATCTGTTCCACCTTTGCCAAAAATGGCCTTACATGGAAGTATGTTAGGGGGTGGAGGGGCAGGAGCATTTCCTTAGGCTTTTTGACTGTGTTTGCAGATATTTTTTTAGTCTCAGGGTAGGGATGGTGGATTTTTGGTGCTGGGGGAACCTCTCGTCTCCAACCCCCCCGGCTGCAGCCGATCTGCGGTTCCGACTTGGACTCAGGGTCACAATTTGACTCAGATTTCGTTTCATTTGCACAAAGACTCATTGACGCCCGGGCCTAATGAACATCAATATTCTTAATGACAAGGAAAAGATCTGTTTTATGGGACTCCAGACAGGCAGCGTCTCCGTGCTCCTTCTGCAGAATCACAGGAAAATAGCCCCGCTCTCGCACGCGTTTGGGTTGCCAGCACTGCAAAGTTCAAACCCCAACCTCAGAGGAAGCTCTCCAGATAAGAGCATCTTTCTTGGGAACCTCTGTCAAAGTTTCACAGAATTAAGTGCTGTGCTGCCTTCTCAGCCTGGCTTCTGTGTTTCCAATAAGCAATCCAATTACACACATTCTTTCTTTAGAGTAGTGATGATACTGTTGATTTTCGTGCCAAAAGATTCACAGTAACATGATGGGAATTTTGGTCCGTTTGTGATTCCCTCCCTCCCCCCCAAAAAAAAACACTAAAAATTCAAAGAGAATTATTCTGGGAAAAAAAAAAAAAAGATTGCTGCAACTGAAACTTGAGATTGAATGGGTTGCATTTGTCAGCTTCACTTGCACTTCTGTTTTGGTTTTGGGGGGTTAGGTTATGGGATTTTTTCCATATAATTTTGCATTTCTACCCTCAGCCTTTTGCATCTTTGGCTACCAGATGTGTCCCACATTGAAGAATTATTTCTCCTCCCTAGAGTGAAATAAATGCAATCAATATGAGTATTGCTCTCAGGGCCTTGAAATATTACATTAATGTTCCATGTGGTGACATTTTAGCTGGAATTTTCAAATACATTATGATGGTTCAAATTAATATTTATCAGATCAGCTTTTATATTTTGCAAAAGAGAGAGAGGGAGAGAGAGAGAGTAAGCATTATTAAAATACAAAATGCAGATGAATTCCAAAATCGATGGTCCATTTTACCAGCACTTTCAAGGGGCTGTGTTTTGCTTTCTGGTTTTGTTTTTAAATTTATTAGTTTTACAGGCAAATCTATTTATCTTCCTTCATTTTTTTTCACCCATTCAGGGTTTTTCAGTTGTTTCTTTCTTTCACTCTTCTTTATTATCCCAAAATGTAAATTATGACGTTAGCTGGGTTTTTTTCTTTTTTTTCTTTTCAGTGATTAAATCTGCTACATGACATCTTTGTCCTTTCTATAAATTAAATCATCTTTGCTTTCCACCTTTAGCCACTGCCAGCAGCAATACTCTGATTGCCAGCAATAAAAGTCCTCACTTTACGGTCTTTATTTCCTACACAAAGCAAACCCCCCCTCCTTCTTTCCCTGTGCTTATGGTGCCTTTTTAAAATTTTTTTAATTTTTTTTTTTTTTATTTTGCTAAGGGGGTGGTGGGACTAACTCCTCTTTTTAACGTTTCTCCATAAACAAGGAATTTGCAGTGAGAGATTGCAGAGAAAAAAAAAACCTAAGCCACATTCCACTTTATTTCAGTCATTCCTAAACAGATTGTTCTATGAGGTGGAAAATCCAGGCAGATTAATGGTGTCATTTGTTTTGCTTTTTTTATATTTCTGTCTTTCCCCCCCCACACCCCCCTCCTGCCACTTGGGTTTGGTGAAAGTGTTTGAAAAGTACCTTTTTTAGACTAAATGCAGCTTTAAAGATTTGTGGATTATAAGCTGAATTTATTTTGGTCAAACAATGCTGCTTGCAGAATAACCCTCTTTTCCCCCCACATGGAAAATTGTAGGAACTGTCTGGGATCTTACAGCATTTCCTTAAAAGCTTTTGCAATTCCTAGAGGAGAATTTTTGGAAGGGTTAATATTCCGGTTTAGAACTGAGCAGTAGTTCCAAACTTGTCCCACTTCCCAGCTTTTTTCCTGTCTCTGCCATAGTTTTACTGTAAGAACATGTCACGGGTTTGTGACATACAGACAGGAGAACACGTGTGTGTTTGTGTGTGCACATGTGTGTGTGTGTACATATATTTATATATATATAAACATCTTGTGTTCGCTCACACACGAGCACTCGCGTGCTCTCCCTCTCTGGCTCCAGCTGTATGGATGTACATACTCCAGGCTGCCCTTCCTATTTTCCTTCAATGCTGATCTGGGCAAAAGAACGACAGGAAACTTAAAAAAGAAAAGGAGGAGGAATCGATTGTTCGACCCGCACTTGAACTCTCCTGAAAGAGATAAAGCAGAATTTTCAATAGGTCCCCTGCCCTTTTCACCAGGAGGGAAAGAGGAGAAGAAAAACAAGAGATATTTATATGACAGCAGCTGCTGAAAATAGCATTTCAGAGCAATAAAAAAAAAAAAGGCAAAAGAGATTCAATGGTAAAAAAAACCACCAAAACCCACAACAACAGAGAAACTCTTTTTCTTGTGCTCCCCAACAGGCGCACGAGTGGCTCATCCTGGAAATGCATGCATGCCTCCTATAGATCTGTTTGAAATTATAGTTGTCATTGAGAGTGAATTTATGCTTCTATTGATCTGCAAAAGGAAAATATTAAATGGTTTGGTTTTGATCTTTAGCTGACCTTGGGGTCAAGGGTAGCCTAAGATTAGTATTCATAGAATTCATCACCAAATTGTACTCTGCATCTACTTTATGCAAACATAGGGAAAACATGGAAAGATAAATACAAAGCAAAATGACAAACAATTTCCCCAGCGCCCACCCCGGCAAAAATACAACCCTCAGACAATAAAACCAGGGAGATACATACATGCACAAATCCAGGTAACTGCACACGGCATAGGCAGGGAAACGGGAAGGGAACACAGGGAAGCACAGAGCCAGAGCCAGGGAATTACACACACGGGAAAAGACACACGACTCGGAGCAAATATCAATGCACAACTGTACTGAAACATGCCTGCACGAGCACCTCGACACGAGTGCAGGGGAACACACAGACAGCAAAACAAATACAGGCAGGACACTTCTAACAGATATGTATTCACACACACACACATACCAGGAAAAAAGGTGCACTTCTGTGGTGGAAAGGGCAGGAGAAGAATGTGTTCATACATTCTCACACAAAGCCAGAACCAGGCAGCGAGCACAAATGCAGTTAAACAGGTGCACATACTGCTGTGTGCTGACAAACACAGGGATACACAGTTGTAAACATGTCACGGCACACACACACAAATGCAGACACTTGCACTAGGCAGTGTGGATCTCCCTCATCGGTGAGTGCAGCACAAAGTTAGTGAAATGACAGAGAAAGAAATGTAGCCAGGTGTGAGTAAAACCTGCTTGCCAAAGTCCTCCACTTCGGCAGCCCAGTCCAGAAATCAGGGCAGAGTGCTGATAAGAGCAGCACAGCAATTTCACTCCCTGACAGACATTCAAAGGCACCCGGAGATCTGTTACTCACAAGGAGAGTGAAGTCTACTCACAGGCACTAGCAGAAGCACCCTGCCTGAACACAAGTGTCATTTGTGCTCAGGGGATGTATCTACTGAGAAATGAAAGCAAACTCAAAGAGCAGAAGGCCCCGCTCCCGATCGTGGAGTCATCCCAGGGCCGGAGGAAAACATCTGTAACCGTGAGACTAAATCACAACCCCACAGCAGCTCCGTTGGGCAGCACAGGCTGCTCACCAGCACCCTGGGGAACG
Source organism: Empidonax traillii (assembly GCF_003031625.1). Lineage (NCBI taxonomy): Eukaryota > Metazoa > Chordata > Aves > Passeriformes > Tyrannidae > Empidonax > Empidonax traillii. Next base: position 1,524,150 of record NW_020955299.1, on the reverse strand, counting down.
TAAGCAAAAGGAGCTTGGTACTTCCCAGGCAGGCTCAGCAAACACTAAGGCAAGCAGGGTAAAAGATGGTTTCTAAGCTATTTCCAAGACTATATCCCCTGTAGTCTGACAGCTGATGGCCAACATAGCCCCTTTGCACTTGGGCTCTGCCTCTGTGACTGAACACGTGCCAGAAAGTAAGGAGCACTTGTAAGTGGGCAAAATTTGGTGGTGCAAAACAAAAGCATTGATGTTTTTATTTTAATGATCAGTTTTCTCCCAAATACAGATTTTTTCAGCAAAGCAAATATTATTATTATTATTATTAAAAAAAATAAATTTAAAATTCCTTTTGGTGCACAAAGCGGCAACCTGAGCATTCACCAGAAATATATTTAATTTTTGTTGTTTTGTTTATTTTCCCTGGTATGTTAAGATTCGTATTTTACTGTAAAAGGCTCGACCAACTGTGAGGCCCACCATGCTTTGTACCATATCATTGCCTTGCTAGAAACAGTCCTTGTCCTGAAGAGCTTGCACGGCAGGTGGAGGAGCAGGAAAAGGAAGCAGGAGTATCTCTCATTTACCAGTGAAGCCCCGAGGAAGTGACTTGCCCAGGCTAGCCAGAGAGTCTTGGCACAGCTTGGAGCTGGAGCTGCATCTCCTGATTCACAGGTCATTGCTTCAGAAATGAGATCATCCTCCTTTCCTCATTTCAATATCCCTCAGCGTGGGCTACTAGTCAGTGAGTATTTGTGTGATCCAGTCATGAGACCCAATGAAAACAGTGCAGAGCATGAACTTGTGTATGGGAAGGGCTGGTTGGAGCGGATCAGTGTCCCTGTGCCGTGAGAGACTCTCAGCCCTGAACTCGCTCACCTGGCCTGGGAACTCACAGGCCCTCACAGCTTGAGCCACTTCCTCAGAGGACACAACCTGTCCCAGCAGGAGCGTTGTTTTGTCAGCTCTGGGAGCACAGTTACCTGGGCAGGGTCCCAGCCAGCAGTAGCCATGGCTGTACTGACAGCACTTCCAAATATAGCCCGGCTGGGAAGAGCCTGTTGGTGTGGGCAGGGATGGCAGCGAGCACGGCTGTGCAGGCACCGCTGGTGACAGCTGAGGGTGGGGAGGGGACAGCCTGCCAGAGCAGGGCCCTGTGGGGAGGATCTGGGAAATGACGGAGCAGGGAAAGATGCAGGAGTGGCAAAGGGAATGGAGCAGCACAGAGATATCAGTTGGATACTGAGCAACGTGTGTTACTGGAGACTGGTTCTGTAAATCACTCATCATCCAACCCCTGAACCCCCCAAAATCAGGAGTGCTGCGTGCGAGTTGTACACCCCAACCTGCACTCAAGAGCAGATCTCCCTACAGCACAGGTCCAGCACTCACTCACCATGACTGTGGGATGTTCCTTATCGCAGCTGCGGAACACAGCTGGCCCCTTGCATGCTCTGCTCAGTGGATCACTGTCTCCTCAAGGTGGAAACCGTGAGTGGCAATGGCAGCATTTCCCAAAATCCTCCTCATGGTGGGAAAGACTTCAGTACAGGTTAGGTGTACATGCTTTCCTGACACTGCCTGATAGCACTAAACTTGCCAGAGGTACCGGCTGTTGTGATGCTGTGGATAGAGGGAGTGCAGGTGGGAGAGTAGAAGAGCACATGAACACATCTTCCCCTGTTGGTTCAGTGCCTTGCAGTTTTTAGGTTGTATTATAACGGTAGTCTTGATTCACCTACTCTACTGAAATAAATATATATACTGGGCAGCTGCTTTTCCCCAGGCTGTGTCACAGAGTACAGATTCAATCATGTTTGCATCCTTTTGGCAGATAGAGGAGGAGAAGGAGTGTGAGGGGGGGAAGCAGCAAGACACAGAGGTGGAGGCAGGAGCAGAAACTGGTGTTGTCGTTTCTGTTTCATTGTTTACTGTCTATGACTTTGTACAGCTTTTAACTCCACCGTTTGGCAAGAGAGCAGCTGGCACCACTTGCCTTCTTTGGAGTGCATGTGCTGCCTGGAGAGAGCCCAGGTTAGCTAACGTGGGAAGAGATGGGATCTCCTCCCAGGGAGAACGTGGGCTTGGAGCTTCAGACAGGCAGAACTGAAAGCCTCTCAGGTCTGAACAGCCCCTCTCCCCCTTGGATCTCTCATCCATTCACCCTTCTGCTTCTTTTCTCTTTATGCAGGGTTATTTGAAACAAACTCCTGTGACTTTGTTCTCCATTAAAATACCATTTGCTCATCTCCCTCCCCATCTTCCCTTTTGCCACCCTTGGAAAACCAGTAGTTCCCTCTCTGCACTAATGCTGAACCAGTTCCTCCAGCTCATGTGCTGTTGGCAGTGCTCAGTTTTGAATGGTGTTGAAAACTAAGTCATTTCCATTTGTCATTGTTAGATCTCCACAGCACTTTCTCCCTGCATAGCAGCTTTAACCTGGGTGTATTGACTGAATCCTAAATGGCTGATGGCCAAAAATTTCTAGGTAATTTCAGTGGGACTTGATACTCTTCATTTCTGGTCATAACTTGATCATATAATTTGGCTGTGTACTCTTAAAGAGCTGCTGTGGCTGGTGGAGTCATTCTTATATCCATAACAGTTTGTAAAGCACTTAAGGGTACCTTTGGATGAAAAGCACTAAATAAATGTTCAGCAAGATGATGTTATTTATCCATGTAATCGCCTGTCACTTCCACCCAATTTTTGTTCCTCCCTGTCCCATCCAATCGGCCATATTATATGCTCATGCATATGGTCATGCACCCATCAATCCACCTTTATCCATATGCAGAGACACTCAAGTGTTATGAGAGCTACACGGAAAGACAGATGCATGCATCTAATCCTTCCCCGCTCATCTGTCCTCATCCAGCTCCTTCAGACACATAGCAACGTTTTTTAAGCACTTAAGTGACTTAGGATCCTAAGTTTCATTTCTGAGAGAGGCTGAGGAGTTTAAATGTCCCTGAAAGTCAGTGAGATGTGTTCTTCAGATTACAATTCCTCACGTCTGTAAGTGTCATATTTTCCAAGTGCTCTCTTTATCTAAAGATTCAGATAGGCACCTTGTAGATTATCAAAACTGTTTAAGATAGGCACATAAATCCAAATGATTTTAATGCAGCCTGCCTTGAAAATTTTAAGACCCCTCTGGGCACTTATCTTTCAAAGGCATCTAAATCCTTTTGAAAAATTGGTACCAAGAGCCTCTAAGATCCTGTAAAAAACAGCTCTTAAGTTACTCGCCCATAGCCAAACATCCAAAGAGTGACTGCTACCTTAGGTAAATCCATATTTTACCAGTGCAGTTTCCAAAAAAGGTTCCTCTGGTATCTGCATTGATTCCTGACACACAGCACTTGGTGATCCCGTGACCCTGTAAAGGTACAGCGTGGGAATCTCTTGGCAGCTGGGCCAGCAGGACCAGCCCTGTGCAGGTGCTCCCACCATCCTGGGGATGGGGTGTCTGTGCCTATACAAACCTCCACAGCAAGGTATCCACAGCCCTCTTTTTTACTGTCACTGAAAGTCTTCATCACTGACAGGCAGAAGGGCGTTCACCTGCCAGAATCTCCTGGTCCGCAGTGCTCCCAGGCAGATCTTGGCCAGCTGTGGTCAAGGAAAAGTTTTGTGGAGAGGGGTTGGTGGCTCTGGTGTTTGGGCAAACTCATGTTCAGCAGACAGTCACTGGTGGTGGTTCTGGCATCACACCATTTAATATAGGATTCTGCAGAAAAAAATCCCATAAAACAAACAAGCTTTCCAGGAAAGAAAATGAAGCAGAAAATCCTGCTCCTCTTATAAATTATGTCCAAGTAGGCTGAGCTGGCAAGAATGCCTTCAAGTGTGAAGTTCTTTCCATTTTATGGCTAGGAGCTCCCCAGAGACCATCTTCTTTCATCTTAGGGGGTTTTTTTTCTCTTGAAGGTTTTTTTTTTTCACCAGGGGTAGAGGGCAGATACTGTGTGCATGATTTGGCTGGTAGGAGCAAGAATCTGTCAGCAGAAAAAGGGCCGTCAGCAGGAGAAAGTGAGCTGCAAATTGTCCATTTCTAAACTGCTTGTTCATCTGACACTTGCGAACTCAGAAGCCACCTGTTCAGCCATCAGTCACCAAGTGAAAATGAAGCTTTCCTTAAACCAAGATTCTGACATATACAGAAAACCAAAAAGAGGAAAAAAAAAAAAAAAGAGGAGAAAAAGAAATTCTTTTGAATTTGCTCTACTGTGAAATGAGAATAGAAACTCCAGCTAAAACCCAAGGGGAGATTTTTATTTCCCCTTCTCCCCCAACTGAAATATTAAAAGTGCTTTTTCAAACAGCAGCACAAACAAACAATCCAAAAATCCAACACCTTTCACGCAACGTTTTTGCAGAAATCCAGAAGTGTTTCTGAAGTTGCCATCTCTCTTCTTTCCCCATCCCCCAAAATAGTGGCAGATTTTTGGGGTGTGACTGACTCCTTGCTAAAAGAGCACTCTGCATGTTAACAAGTGGTGCAGCTCTTTGAAGTTGCGAAACCAAAGAGTGGATTAGCTGTGATACCAAGTGCAGAGTAGGCTTTCCCCTTTCCATGCAAGGTCAAATTAAGAGTGGACCAGCCAGCGACCCAAAAGTAGACCATAGTAAGCAGCTGATTATTTTGTGCCCTCTTCGGGCACAGTGCATTCGGCTCTGCAGGAGAATTCAGGGCAGCAGCCAGCGGGGTAGACTCTTACGTGCGAGGTTTTTCTGGCTGACCACAGAGCACATAACCCGTGCGCCTGATCAAATAGCTCGGTAATTTCATCATTTCAGACTTTTATGGTTTTTCCAGTTGCTGCTGCTTTTATAAACAAGCATTTCGGTGACCTTCCCCTCCGGACATCAGCGCATTCAGCTCTGCAAGAATCCCAAGCTCTGAAAGTTTATAAATAAGCCTTCTATCAAGTTCCACAACAGGTGTGACCTCCCCCCCTGTCCTAAAACTGAACAGTTTCAACAAGCAAATAAAGACTGCACAGTCCTGTCTTAAAGGGGAAGCACTCTGGAGAGCAGCACATAGGCCCTGGTCATCTCAGCAGAAGGACTGGCCCGTTGCAAGATGGGATTGTGTGGCCATAGTTCCTGATTTCTGGTATGCTGCATGCAACCTGTCTGCTCCTCCTGGGTCTTGAGGAGGCAGACTGAAATCTGAGGTTGCGGTCTCTTTCTGTGGGTAATCACCTCAAAAACTGAGACTGAGACAAGAATGAGGCTTCCACCTTGGTAGGAGGGTCCTACCATCTCTCTCTGCCTCCATTTAGAGGCAACATAATCTGAGTAGAAATTGTGAAACTGGGTTAAGGGAGGAATTCCCCACTGGGAAACACTACTTTTCTCTCTCTCTGTCTTCTCCAAAACCAGTTGGTGTTGCTTGCTTTTCACATGTGTAGGTTTCATGGGAAACAGATGACCTGAAGTGTCCAACTGGGTTTCTTGGTATGGAGCACTGTATCATGTAAAACAGATATGTGGTGTTCAGTGAAAGGATGCCATGAAGCCACTGAGACAGCAGGACATAGGGGGAGTTCTGGTCCCTGTGTAATCCCTGCTAAGTGGATCTCAGTATCCTTGTGGCAGAGATTGACAGGAAAATATCCATCTGATTAGTACAGCTGAGGAAGCCACTGTGGCAAAGGAGAGGGGAGCAGTCAATCTGCTCAGTGCAGTGAAAGGAATCAGTACAACTGGTGAAATCAATATGTGATAGTGTTTTGAGGCTGGTGTGATGGGGTACTTTGGGACAAACAGAATGATTCCACAACCAAGAGGTTTAGTGTGGTCAGCAGCTCTGAGGAACCCAGAGTAATCAACTGGAAAAGGGATTGAGTGTTAGGGATTGAGTGGTGGGTATGGAGACAGTAAGGATATAACCAATGGGCCATCAGGTCTTCTGGCTCTCAAACCTCACGTTACCTGTTCCTGACACTGAAAATTGCTTTAAAGAATATTTGCTGTTACATATAAACCAGTTTGCAAGAGTGTGAGCACGTTGCTGTGGTGCAGGACCAGTGTCAGGCTGTTCCACCACAGTGGGTGCATGTGCAAGTGCTGCAGTGAGGGAGTGTCATCAGGTGTAGGGGACTGGTGGTGGTGCTGCAGGTCTCATGCTGCAGTCCCTTTTGTGCAGCATTATGGGAGGATTTGGTTCTAAGAACATCCTGAGTACCCTGTGGAGAACAATAAGAGCAGCCATTTGGCTCATGGTGAGCCTCGTCCCTTCTAATGCACTTGCAGTCCCCCTGGGCCATGTCTAATTACTGCTCAAACACAATAGTTGCAACGATGCATCATGCCAAAACCATCCAGAATAAGCCTCACACAGTGGGATTTGTTGTCAGTCTTGACATTTTTTTTCTTTTTCTTTTCTTTCTTTTGTGTGCAGTGTTGGTAAGAAAACTTTTTAACCCCCATCCCTATTCAGGAACCTACAGCATCTGCATCTTGCTGGCATCTACCAAATCCCCAAGAGATCCTAAAGAGAATGTTACTTCTGAGCTCCATGAGGATCCCTGAGTATTTTCTATTTTGGTGAAGAGAAAGTTCCTTCCCAGGAAGTCTCAGCACACAGAGGCTTTTGGTGTGGGCAGATTTTGTTCTCCACTATAAATCAAAGTCCATTCCTCCCTTTCAACTAAAGTCACCCTCTGGACTGAAGTTATCTCTAAGGGCACTGAATACCCTTTAATAGGAAGGGACAAGCTCTCTCCAGTGATAATGTCCTTGAGAAGGCATCTAACCAGGTATATAAGCTCCCATTTAAAAGCAAACTAATGTTTCTGATTGCTGCTAAAAGAGCTGACTGTAACCTTTGATCTATCTGAACCCTTCCTCTGCCTCTATAAACCCTGGTTGTGTTTTCCTCAGTGAAGTTTTACCTTCAGAAATTCTGATTTCTCAGGGATTAGTGTGTGGACACTCACAGCAAGCAAAGGTACGGATGGCTGTAGGGTGGGTGCCTGCCTGTACACGTGTTTACACATCTATATGCAGGAATGCATCGCCAAACATTATCTGTACATTTATAGGGAGGTAAAGGCACAAATACAGACTCAGCCTGTGGTAGTTCAATCATACCCTGGAGGAGTCTCACTGCTTAAGACAGGCTTTAATCAAGTTCCTAAGCACAGGGAGGCCCAAGGCCAGTGTGGCGGGCATTGGAAGAGTGCAGGGTGAAGAAAATCCACCCCCAGAACAGGAGCTCTAAAGCAGCTCTGTGATGGCCACAAAGCCATGGGTGTCCAGGCAAGCCTGGAGTCAGGGCCCGGTGCTCGGAAATCTCTGGTTACCAGCAAAAGCATTTGAAAATAAATATAGACACAAATTAAAATGATACCATTTCTGACAAAGTAGACACTAGTTGAAATATAATGAGGCACTGTAGAAAAATGCCCCTCCACCAAGCGAGCACTTGCTGGGCGGATTAACCAGCATTCCTTCTCCTCCATTGAGTGGTGTCACAAGCTAATAAATATTTCAGAATTGGCTGTATTCAATCCAGCCCTTGTCCCGGTTGACGTCTGTTCTCTCAGTTTTCAGAAGGAGACAGGTGCAGAAGGATGAAAAGGGATTTAATTACTAAACATCCCCTACTCCCAGAATCCAAACACATGCTGTACTGTACATATACACCACACCTACTGTACTCACAAGCACATATAATACTCATGCACACAGTCACACCTACTGCACTCTGCCACACACTCTGACCCAATCCACACTGCACACACACTGTGTTTGGGGCACAGGATTCACACACTGCACTGCACTGGTGTTTTTTGGCCATGGCATGTGAATGGTACGTGTGTGCTGTAGCAGATATTCCTCCTCTGGAACCACACACCCAGTTACAGAAATGTGTGAAAGACAGAAATGGCTTATTTGTGCCCTGCTTGTGGCCAGGCTCCAAAAGAATAAGAGTTGGCCCCAGCTGCCTGCCAGCAAATACAATTTTTTTTCCTTCTTGTGCTGAATGTCACCATCTAGTCCCCCACCTGCAGTGAGCACATTACATGCTCACACACATGTGATTTATTTACTCTATTAAGTGCACACTTTGCTCTGAAACAAGAAGTATACAAAGGCCTGAACCACAACCTTTACAACTTCTGTTCTTACAAGGCCAGATTTTCAGATGCTTTGTACCCCTAATTGAGGGTTTTTGAGAGCTCCCGTGTAGACACCATACAATAAGGTGGGCAAGCGATGCTGGATCCAGTGGTACCTGGATCACCGCTTTGGGGGTGTCATCTTGTCTTCCAAAGGCTTCCCTGCTATCTGACAGGGAACTCCAGTATTTACTTCCCTCAGTAACAACAGTCTGAGACTGGAAGCTGCGGGCAGATTTCAGTGTGAAAAGCTGCCCTCGACCTGTTCAAACTTTCCTGGCACTTTCAGCCAGGAACAGGCTAGTCCTTCCCTCCCCGTTCCAGGCTGTTGCTGTGGGCTGTGGAGCAGCAGTTGTGCTCCACCACAGGGACAGCTGCGTGGCACAAAGGGCACTGGTAGGAGCGTGGCCAAGTCGGTGGAGCCTCGGCGGGGCTCGGCAGATAACAGCTCTCGCTCGGGTCTGTCCCTCACCACTGCGAGAACTCGGGTCATTTTATGCCAGTTGCCTCAGTTTCATCATCTGTAAAATGAGGCCAGTAATATGAACTTCTTTTGGAAAGTGATTTGAGATTTACTGAGCTAGCAGATACTTGTCTGAGCGGTCTATTAGAGTGCTTTGAGATCTTTGAAGGACTCCTGAGTGTATCGGTGCAATATATTGCTGTTACCAGCTACTCCAGGCAGCAAAGAAAAGGAACAGAGTTGAGGAAAGGGAAAGTTGGGGGCTCCTCCAATCCTTCTCCCACTGGAATTGTACTGTTGACTCCAGTCTAAGCAGGACCGGGGAGTTCAAGTGATAGGTAGTGACAAACACCAAGGAAATCAAAAGTGATGGATGATGAAAGCAAATGGTTCTGTGCCTGGGCTAGAAGGGGTTTCCAGATAATGTATCACTTAGGTCAAATACAGAACACCATTGGCTTTAAAGCAAGGTAATTAGTGTATCAGAAAATTGGGGGAAATTATGTATGTTTTTAAGATGGGCTATTAAAGCAAGCCATGAATTATTGAGAAGGGAAACTGCTTTCTTTGTTTTATTTAAGTTAACCTTGGAGAGCAGAGAAAGAACATTGGGATGATTTTTTTCTGGGACACATGTTCTGTATAAGAGCACATGTGGTTGCAATATTAGGTCTCCCACTGCATCTCATACACTGCAGACACGTGTTTATGTGCACATGTGTGCCTTTGTGCACACTCCCCAAATATTCCTACATGTTCACAGTACATATATGCATTTGTGTGCTTGTTATCTTTTATGCACAAAGCTCCCTACACACTCAGAGTAGAAGCAGTCAGACCTGGTATGTGTCACAAAAATAGTTGGAATAGTCTACTTAAATGTTGCACATAGAATGACGTGTGATAAATATAGCCTGTTCCCACCGTGCTTACACCACTCGAAATACCTCTGCAGACTCATTTATAGATACACAAATATTTTATTAAAGTAATCTTGGGTTTCATGTGCATCCCCAAATTGTAATCAAAAATTCAGCCTATTTTTACACAAATATTTGTGCCAACGGTACATACTGAGCGAAAGTCCTGTGGAAGTTCCCATATGACCCCACGTTGAGATCTATGGTGACCTGGAATTCTGAGCTCCCAAACGTTGCCTGTGTGTCTGCACAGACCTGGTGCATGCACTGTGTGTTTGCTTATCTTCTAGTGATGGGCCATGCCCACCCAGTGCACAGTTCTGTCTTTCCTTTAGCAACCTGTGAAATGGTTCAAATGCTGGATTGTACCCCATTCTCCATTTCACTGGAGGGTTTTAGGAAATTTCCATGGAACTCCACTTCCATTAAAATCTGCAGGGCTTTTCTGGAGGAGATGGACTGCTCAGTTAAAAACAGGAGTGCTAATTAAGTTGATTCCACTGTAGCTCTCATGGTTGGTTGACTCTACTGTCTGCGTGACCATAAGAGTGTTAATTTGATTTCATGTAGAAAGTGTGTTTGTTTCCCAAACTGCTCTGTTGGTCTCTGATTCTCCACATTCTTGTAGGCAGACTCGGGTTCTGGTGCAGGGAGACCTTTGTGGCCTCAGCACCACGTGATGGATTTGCACAGCATTGCTTATTGCTCAGGGTTACCTCAAATTTGAGGAATCAGAGCTCCAACCTGCTCTTTTCTCTACCAGATTGCCCAGCAAAAGCACCCGCAGGAGCAGTTAATTTAAACAAGCAGATTCTCCCCATTTCCTGAGCGAAATAAAAAATTCCTGCAATTTGGGAAACATAAATGGAACTGCAGGAGTCCAAATGGGAAGCACTCATTTTTGGCAGTGGGGCTTTCACTGGGAGAGCTGATGGGAAACTGGGCACTTTGGGAATGGCACCTTCTCTGGCCTTTGGGAATGCAGGCAGGAATGCAAAGCTCTGGAACAGCCCAAGTCAAAGGTTTCTCTCCCTGTGTCCTGGAGCACTGAGACAAACAGATCCGACTCCAGCCCTGCTCTTTGCACCCACCCATCCCAGCTGGGAACTGGGGCAAAATCTGTAAGCAGTTTGTGTGTGGATCAAGCTGCAGTGGGAATTATTCCTTTGATTTCAGGGACCAGGACAGGCCTCTGAACTGCCCAAACTATTTGTGTTTAAATCAGGACTCCTTAGTAAATATTTTTGGTTTGATGTGTCCCCCCCTTCCCATTTACCACCTATCCCAGGTGATGCAATACTTGTGATACAATAATCTCTAGATTTCCAGTAGGGATACCATGGAAAGAACAAACACCTGGCCTTTAATTTATTTGTAAAAACACCAGTTTTAAACATTCAAGTTTCTTAAATGGGAATCTTCTCTGGCACAAAAGTTTTCTGTCTGTGGAATGTTCTGTTTGGTTTCTTTTTACCCCAGAAGAGACTGGGCATCTCTTCTGTTCCCAACCTTTATCAAGATGGAACTTGGAAATGTTAACTTATGAAAACTTTGAGACTTCTGCAGAAACGTTCTTATGTCAAGGATGAGACCCAGAAAGCAGGAATTCAATTGCAAGAAATAATGGCCTTAAATTGCAGCAAGAAAGATTTAGGTTAGCCATTAGGAAAAACTTTCTCACGATAAGGATAGTTAAACATTGGAATAGATTGTCTAGGTAGGCTGTGCAATCTCCATCAAAAGAAGATTTGAAGAACAGGCTGGGCAAACAAGAATGATGTCTCTGTAGCTGGCCCTGCATAGGAGTAAGTGGCCAGAGTAAGTGACCTCTAGAGCTCCCTTCTAATCCTGTATTCTTATGATATTAAGGGTCTCAGATTTAGCATTGCTTGGGTTATAGCTAATAGAGCCATGTGTGCAGTGGGATGGATAGTCGGATGTTGAGGACAGATATATCCTTTCTCACATTAACACTAGTCATGGTTATGGTCCATCTAAATTCCAGTGCATTGCTTAGAAAAATGTGCCCTTTAATTTCCTAATAAAACAGCTGGGTAAATTCTTCCACTTGCAGCTAAAGGAGGGAAAAAAAAAAAAAAAAAGAACACTTGAAATGAATTTTTAATACAGATTTGAGTGGGATTGCAGCAGGCGCTTCTGATCTGATAATTGCACTGGATCAGCCACAGTCGTCATCTTTTTTTCCCATCAGAAATTTTGTGTGAGAGCTTAGTGCTGGGGAGAGTTCCCAGGCTGAGGGCTGACAACTTCTCCAGGTAGCTACAGAATGGGAGCCTGGGCAGCAGCATGGACAGGCTGGGCAAGGGCATGGGCAGCCACCAGCTGCCTGTCCTCATCCCTTTGCCCCCAGTCAGTAGTAAGAAGGTCAAGAGAAAGTCTTGCTGTTGATTTAATCCGTGGCCTGTCCTGAAAATTCCAAAAAAAGCACAGAGTGGCACCTACAGCACAGAGCAAAGCCAGCTAATGGGAACTGATGTCCCAGCCCTCTCTGCTAAATAGTGACTCAGGGGCTGAACCCAAAGGACTGAGAGAAAGAAGACAAATGTCTGTTGAGTTGAACACAGACACTTTGCCCTTGTACCTCTCTTTGCAAAGCGGGAGGACTGTGGGAGCTGCTGTTTGGGCAGCCACTGACTTCACAGTGCAAGTGAACCTTGGAAGGTTCTTGCCTCTCAGTGGAGTCTTTATGGGCTGTCACAGAGGTGGTTGCAGCCTGTGGAAGGCAATCTCTCTGTTCCCAGTGCAAACACAGGCAGAGGCACACTTGCCTCGATGGCAGGTCAGGGGAGAAGACAATCTGGCCACTGATTCACCCTCTGGGGCAGCCTCGTGTTCTTCCTTGCCTCTGAAAGGTTCTGGCTAAAGTTCCTTGGGCAAAAGCTTTGGAATAGCCCTTGAAAGGGTATCGAAATAACACTTGAAATGTTATTCCCCTTTTTTCCTTTAAGCCTATCCCAGACTCATTACACCATCTCAGTGTCTTTCCTAATTGACACTAGAACATGTTGGCTGGTACTGCTGTCAGTGCATCCTACTAGTGAGGCAGAGCTTGGATCAGCCAAAGAGTGCTTTTGTTGGCTTGGCATGGCTTAAATTAGTTTCTTGAGGGAAATCAGCTATCTTGGTAAAAGCACTTTGGTTCCTGTATCACTGCAGCTACACTACAGCTTTTTGCAGTGGAGAAATACAGTTAAAAAATCATGGCCCTAATTGACATTACCATAAATAATTTCTAGCATAGGCCTGGCTCTGAGTGAATGGGGAAGTACAGCAGGAAAAGCCTCTGTGTCCTATTACCAGCTACCCTAAGCCAAGTCTTGCCTCAAGATCCTCCCAGCTTTGCTCCTGCAGCTTCTCAAGACAGACCTTGTGAGACTGCTACAACCCCCAGCAGTTGGGAATGCAGTGGTAACCACAGAGGGAAATTCAGGCTGGAAACCTTGGCAATCCTGTGTTGACTTCCCTGTGATTTCCAGAGCCCTCGCGTTTTTCCCTCAGCCTGCCAACACTTCCAATAAGACAGTTGTGCAACGAGATGAAAGGGCAAAGATTCTCTGTTTTTTCCCTTCTTTTTTTCCTTTCCTTCCTTTTTTTTTTTTTTTTTTGTGCCATTCAGGAGAGCCATTGGCTGCTGCCTGAGATATCCTGAGAGATGCGGCAATTAATTTTCTTTTAATCAAGGTCGGATGAAGTAAATTGGTGCGGCTCTGCAGCCCCTCATTTTCTGTTTTTGCAGTGATGCAAAACAAATATGATCAAATTATGCTCCTTCTCACCTTATTGAATTAGGAAGCGTGACTGATCCAGGAGAGCTGAGATGTTATATACTGTACCAATCCTCACCATCCCCCCTCCCTGACAAAGCCATCGGGAATCTTCCTGCAGGTTTTTTATTTCAAGTTCGGAGGGGAGTGTGGGAGTGGGTGTGGGTGGTGGGGAGAGAGTCCTATTTATTTTTCTTAGTCAGTGGGGTGAAGCTGTATATTTCACCTTACAGTGATGTGTGAGTAATCACAATAATCAGGTCCATCTGGGCTCAGGAATAAAATCTGACAGGAGGACAAAGACGTTAAAGAGGCCTGCAAGGAGAAGGACCATCAGCGGTTCTGCCTGCTGTGGGCATTGCTGGGGGACTGGTGGGCCCTCAGGGTCACGGGGGGCTCCTTCCAGCTCTGCCACTCACTCCTGCTGCAGCCCTGGGCACAGCACCCTGTCCCTTGAGCCCCAGCCCCCGGCCTGGGCAGTGTGGGGAAGGAAGTTTGCCACGAGGTCGCGATGAAAAGCATTGTGTGAGGGCTCTGTGTTGAGTGCACTTTGTCATCTCTTCAGGACTGTTTGGTGTTGGTTCACTGCAGTGTGCCAGAGGAGAGAGGACGAAAACAGACACAAGCTCGCACACAGAGCTGTCTCATGGAGGCTTTGCTTCTAGTTAGGTTGTCCATGTAATCTAAAATGAATGTTATTCTGACTGACAGCATCCGTTTGCTCTTTGTATACGCAGAAACATTAGAAATGCTCTGATCAATACCACTGTGGACATACAAATTGCACAATATATATAGTCCTGCAGCCCGGGGCTGGGAGGGCTCAGCATCCAGCAGGCTCTTTATTTCAGAGGGTCTCTGTGTGGGTAAGGGCTGCAGGAGTTAGCCTGCCATGGTCAAAACTTGTAATACCCTTGAGGGAATAAAACATGGAGATGCAGCGGGAGAAATTCATAATGAGTGGGCTAATGCATATGTTCTTCTCCTCTGAAAGAAACCCAAGGTGGTTGTGAGCTTGACCTAAGGGGATCCTTTCCAGTGTGATAATCACACACATGGACAGAGCAATCTCCTGGGAGGGAGGAAAGTATGTACTCCATCCTCTACCCGAGAGCAAAATCAAGTGATGATTGAAACATGAACTTCCCTTCAACATGTCAAAGGAGCTGCCCCACAAGAGGAGGGGTCAGCAGTGACAGGAATTTAGGGCAAGATCCCACTGCACTGTGAACCAATACTCTGCCCACAGCATGGTGATCTCTGCACAGCCAGCTCAGTAGGTTAGATGATCTCATTGATCCATTTTGGCTTCAGAATTTACAGTTTTATTAGAAAATACTTTCCTGGACATTCTATGTGATAACAAAAAATAAGAAGTTATTTAACTTTGGGTTGTTTTTTTCCCCTTCAGTTTTTTGTTTGTTTGTTTGTGTTTTTGTTTATGGGGTTTTGTTTGGATTTTTTGTTGTTGTTGTGTTTTTTGTGTGGGAGGGGTTTGTTTTGGTTTGGGGTTTTTTTGTTTGGTTTGGTTTGGTTTGGTTTGGTTTGGTTTGGTTTTTTTGTGAGAGAGAACTGGAGAGAATGTATTGAGACTATAGGTTTTAATTTATAGATTTCTGGTGACCCTTTTCACCCTGACCCTTATTCCCCATCAGGTCAATCTTGTTCAGACTGTACTGCTCATTCTGCTTGATCGGAGGACAAAACCACCCCCAGTTTGATAAAAAGAAAGAGAAGTTTGCAACATTTTTGTCTATTCATTCGATTTTCCATTTAAGCACAAACCAACACGTTTGTCTGTCCATCTGAAATGTTTTGTGCTGCTGCCCATTGGTGTTGAATCTTAAACAGACTGGCAGTGTTTGTGTGGATCTCATGCAGGGTTGTTCCCCTGCCCCAGGTAGAGAGAACTCTCCTTGCTGAGGGGTTTGTTGCACTGGGTGAGAGCAGATCTGGGGAGATGAGCACGATGAAGGTCATCTTGGTTAGGGGACAATTGCTCAACCTCACCTCCACCAGAGGGAGAAGGGGAAAGAGAAGAGGTAGAAAACAAGAATTCCTACAGTAAAAAACCCAAATCAAAACCCCCTGAGAAAGTCCTCTCCTAGCAGGCTTAAAGACAGGGCAAAGATGCACAGGAGAAAGTAAACAAGACACAAAGATAGTGCTAGGGAACATTTTATTTTCCACATTCTTCATTTTTAACCACCCTTCTCTCCTCGTTCATTAATCCTGCGATCTTTTCCTGCCTTGGAGACACTTCTCCGAGGTGTGTGGCTCCTGACTGCTCTCGCTGTTAATCGAAACGCTTCCCAGCAGGAGGAGGGGAAAACTTGAAGCTCTCTTTGGTCTCTATAAAAATGGTGTTCCTTCAAAGGCTGTGGGTACAAAAGGGCTTTTGAAGCAAGTCTTTGTACTGAGTTAGAGACTGGAGCAGGACCCTGGCTGTAATTAATGACAATGCCGAGGGAAGGAGATACTTCTGGTTATATGGTCCAAGTTTAGGATACATCCAGCAGGATATAAACAGAAACAAGCCCCGTGTTGGTCGAGGTTGGAGGGGCTTGTGGGGGGATTGCACAGGCTGTGTGCCTTACAACCCAGAATATCTCCTTTATGTCTTTTCTGCATGTATCACTTCACAATATCAGTTGCTAACATCCATCACTGGCCCAGATATCTACTGACCTACTGATTTAAGCCACTGTAATTTCCTCCTGCAGTGTTCAGTGCTCTACTCCCATTACTTCCATATCCTCTGTCTTTCAGAGTCCTGAATACTTTTCTCTCTCACAAATTTCTCCCCATTCCCTCATTTTTTCATCTCCTCCCTGTCACAGATCCAATTCCTTCGGGGGACAGTGGGCAAACACAACCCACAGTGCCTGAACCCACCAGCTCAGCAGATTCGACTTGGTACTGTTTTGGCATCCAGTCCTGGCCGTACTCCTGTGAATCGCTGTGCCACTCGTGAGCAGAGCTCCAAATGACACTCACCAGGAATTTTTATTGCTCCAGGAACAGGGAAATAACAGCCTGAGCTACCAATCACCGGAGCTGGCAGGACGGGGCTCCCAGGGGAGCGCTGGGCAGCACAGCTGTAATTGTCCTTCCCCCCCTTCCCCTGGCAGCAGGAAAGGAACCCCAACTTCCTTACAACTCTCCCATCCGATATTCTCTTCCAACAGCTCAGATCCTGTAATTTCTATTTCCTGTGAAAAGCATTCTAAAGTTTTGGAATACTGCTGTCTTGTGGCTGAAAAAATTGTTGAGCTGCTCTCTGGGAGTCTGATGGATACAAATCATTAATAACATCCTCCACTTGGATTAGATCTCAAAACTTTGTGTGAAGCACGTCAGGATCATTATCTTGATTTCAAAATGGTTATTATTTTCAGAGAGGCACTAAGAGGTGGGATGTTGTGCCTAGGGGTAGATAGGGTCAAGCATAGAGCCTGGGTTTCTAGTCTCATTTTTTGGGACTCCACCCTCAACATGGCAAAGAGTATTCCCAACCCTTCTAGAGCCAGATTTTACCAGGATTGAGAGCTGGCAGAGGGCACCAGTGATACAAGTGGTGCAAGTACCAGAGAAATGGTGCTTTAAGCAAGCCCCCCCTGAACAGTTGCCACCAGGAGCTCTGGTGGTGTGGAAAGCTTGGAGCTGCTGCAGGCTGAGGCTCAGCCTGTTCCAGATGAGGAATGCAGTAAGGAGGGATGTAATGCCAGGAAACAAAGCTCTGCTCTGTGCCAGCTGTGAGTCTTGGTGAAGAGCACAGCTCACCTCCTCTCTGCTGGAGCCAAGGCAGTGGCTCTCAGGGCTGTGATGGAGCTCTGCCCCTCCACAGGGGGAAGGCAGAATAGCTGTCCTTAGGAGAGATTCCCAAATGGAAGATCAGAGAGTTAATGGAATGTCTCCTTGGCAGACCCTTTCTGGTGAACACCAGAGCTTACGTTTACCCACCTTGTTTTGTTCCCATCATTTATGTGTCTGGGATAGGGAGGCTGCAGGGAAGAGGAGAGCTGGGAAGGACCAGACCCCCACTACATGTTTTTAGCAGTGAGATTCCAGCTTGGTTTGGTGGTGATGGCAGGGGAACCTCCCTCTGAGTGCTGTGCCAGGAGCTACGATCAGGAGAAAGAAGGTAGTGTTAGGAGTTGGGGTAGGATGTTCTTGGAAGCTGCCAGGGAGAGGCACAGGAGAAAGTGCTGCTTTCTGGGTGACTTTCATCACAGCAGAGGGGTTCCCAGTGTTCTCACAGCCTTCTGGCCAGGAAGTTCCACAACCAGCATCTCTGGGTGAGGAGATGGAGGGAGTGGTCTGATGATGATACCATGGGTCCAGCTTCCCCTCCCAGGAGGAATGCCCTTCATCTGCACACAGGATTTTCTCTTGTCCCATTGAGAGTGGGCTCTGTGCCACTTTATACTTTGGAGGATCATTAGCAGAAATCATTAGCTATAATACAACCTCCCCCATAAATCTCCCCTGCACCTGGATCATTTGTCCATGCCTAATTTCCATCTCCCTAATTTTATGATTTGTCCCTCATTTGATGAGAGTTCCTTCCATTAATTGTGGAGTAAGTGCTTCCAGATAAAGGGCTGAGGAGTTGACCCCATCTTGGAAAGACATGGTCTGGGCTTTTTTCCTGAAGGATAGAGTCCCTCTGAAATATTCTTGCTCCCCTTTCAGAGGGCATCACTCCAAATCTTAAAGGCACCACAGCAGCTTCCCATAGGGAAAATGCTTCATTCAGATAAATCCTGTTCACTGGAGGCGCTGCAAGGCAGATGAAAGCAGCAAAGCTCAAGTCCAAGGTGTCCTCTGCCAGAGTTAGAAAAGTCTTGTAGGCATTATCTGTACAATTCAATTCAGACCAAGGAATAAACTTCTGCTTTTCCCCACTGGACCCCTCCTAATTATCATACTTTGCTTCCCCAAAGCAATTCTGTATCCTCCCACAAAAATCTCCTCTGCTGAACCATTTCATGTTGTGTGAGGCTGCACCACAGATCCTCAGCCTGTGTGATAACGGGCAGGGAGGGAATTGGTCGAGTCAGTTGAAGAGGGGACTTAACATCAGGCCTGCAGAGCTCTTTTTCCAGCTTTTCTGCAGACATTCTGGGTGGTCCAGAATAAGGCAGCTCTTTCTCTGTGCCTCCATTGCCATCTAAATAAGATGGTGATACGAGCAGTAGGGTGCCATGAGAGTTTAATTAATTAATTTGCAAACGCTGTGAGATCTTCTGATGAAATTCACTGCATCAGCACAAAGTCATATTTAATCTGTATTACATACTGAGATCCCAATAGCAGGAACATCCCAAATGCACAGGAAAATGAAACCAAAAAGAGGAGCAGCCAAACTTTCTGAGCACTCTGCTGAATAGTTTGTGCCTCTGGAAAACAGGAACATTTTTCCAAATCGAGGCATTTGTCCTTGAACTTCTC
The DNA here is from genome assembly GCF_003031625.1 of Empidonax traillii. Classification (NCBI taxonomy): domain Eukaryota; kingdom Metazoa; phylum Chordata; class Aves; order Passeriformes; family Tyrannidae; genus Empidonax; species Empidonax traillii. The sequence continues at coordinate 1,505,414 of NW_020955299.1, read as the reverse complement.
ACTGTGCAAGAGTGTGAGGCAGCTGAAAGAGCTCACCCTGGGACACACACAGCCCACTGGAGCACTCTCAGAGCTGTGTCTGGCACACTGGATCTGCTCTGCTGTGCTGACCGTGTTTTGTTTCTGCCACCCTCAGCTCCTTCTCATACCTGTCCCATATGTCCATAACATAAATGTCCAAAAATCCAGAGATAAAGCTTGATCCTAAACTCAGTCAGAGAGTGCAAAACCTTCCCGGGAACCCCCAAGGCTGTAAATGGTGCAGCAGGCAAAGCTGTTGGATTCTCAGCCCCTGTCTGGCTGTTGAACTGTTGGTTTAGTCGTGAGGGTCTGGCTGTGACATTCTTGCCCTGGTGCTCTTTTCTCCCGAGTCCACTGCAGGGGCAGCACAGATTCAGAAGAAGGGCGTAGGAGAGGAGGGAGGTGCAGTGCTGGAAGCAGCTTGCACATTTTACAGGTAACATTATCTTTTATTGGCATCCTGAAAAGAATGTCAGGCACTAGAGAGAAGTTTTTTTCTTTTTTTTAATTTCTGCTTCACTGCCATTCCACTGCAAGATTTTTATCACATCCGTGATGCCAGCAGAGGCAGACAGCACTCAGTGACACAACTGGCCATTCACAGGATTTCTGGAGACCTTTTGTCACATCCTCTGGAGCAAACTGTGAAGGGCTCAACGTAATTTCTGTTCTAAGGCTGGAAATACCCTGAGACTGAGCAAGGCACAGGCCTGACTGTCCAGCCAAAAAGGGCTCTCAGCCAGAGAGAGGCAGCTCTCAGTAAGACAAGAGGGCATGGTCTCAAGCTCTGCCGGGGGAGGGTTAGGTTGGATATTAGGAAGAAATTCTTTGCAGAGAGGGTAATCAGGCATTGCAATGGGCTGCCCAGGGAAGTGGTGGATTCTCCATCCTTGGATATTTTTAAGATGAGAGTGGATGTGGCATCAGTGCCATAGTCTGGTAGCCAGAGTGGTAGTGGATCAAGGGTTGGACTTGATCTCAGAGTCCTTTCCAACCTGACTGATTCTATGATTCTGTGATTGTCTTACAAGCTGAAAGAACCTTTGTAGTAGTTTACCAAGACAGGTGTTTCTAGCAGTCATCCAGGCCATGGGGTGTTCTTGCTTTATCTAAAAGTTTGTGGAGACATTTCTAATGATGTCTGTGTCAGCAGGGACATTTTCAGTAGCCAGGCACTGTTTTTTGACTGAAATGACTTCTCAGAGACCAGGCAACTCTTCTCATGGACCTCTTTCATGTGACAGTTGACATTGCTTCTTGTTTTCACAGCCCCTCACTTTTCTCTGGTCAAAGTTTATGGTAAGATTTGACCCTTTAGACCATCAGCATAAACTCTTGTACCAGTAGACTGGACTTGCAGTCTGTCTTCTCTTTCCTTCCCACCTCCTGATTTTCCTTATGCTTGCCCTACAGTAGGCAATAAAAATACAAAATATGATCACTGGGGAGCAGCTCAGCCTGTTCTGGAAGGACAGTTGTACTGTAGCCACAGGAAGCAGGAGTGAGAAAGTCAGTAGCAGGTTCTGGATGGCTTGGCTGGTTTCAGCTGTGACCTGGAGGAAACGCTGCATTGTAACTGCCAGAAAGAGCCCTGGTGCTGGGTGCTGTCACCTCAGCTCTGCAGGACACCCAGAGCAGCTTAAACTGAGGGCCTGAGAGCCCCAGGGGCTTTGCCCTGCCCTGTGAGGCAGAGCAGGGCCGCTCCAGTGGCTGTGACCCCAGTGCCTGCCACCCCAGCCCTGAGCCAGCCTGTGCTCTTCTCCAGGAGTGGATTTTTCCTCTGTGACTCCTCGGCAGCAGCTGTGGGGAACCAGCAGCTGAGGTCTCTGGGTGTGTGTGGAGGCGGCTGGAACCGGGCTCTGCCTTTGCATCCCGAGCTTTGCAGTTGCTGTCTGAGCCTGCACAGGCCCTTCCCCTCTCCCTGCAGGAGACAGCAGGAACGAGCAGTGGAACACCTGATCTCTGCTTTGCAACCCTTCCCTCACACAGAGCCCTGCAGTGGGTGCTGCTGTGTCCCTTGGGGCAAGGGCACTGAAAAAGCAGCTTTGCCGTGGCCACACACCTTTCCAGTTCAAGAATGGTCTTTCCCAGACATCAGTGACTGCAGGTGGCTCTCACACTCAACAAGTGCCTTTTACTTTTGCCAGTCTCCACACAAACCTTGAACAGACAGGTGAGATGCTGTTGGCCAGCACTGTACTGCCCAGGCTCCCTCCCACCTCAGAGAGGATCCCAGCAGGACATCAGCCCAACGTTTCTCCTCCTTGCTGCGGTTTGAGAACTATGGCCATGCACTAAATTTCTTCCCTAGATTTCTTGTGCCTGAATGAGGCTATTTTTGCTGGCTGGCAGGGGACTTTTACTAAATGGCACCAAAGCACTGGATTTTGGGCCTTGTGGCAACAGGTAAAATGTAGAGTAATTGTATTGATTTCATTGCATTTTCCCAGAGGATGATGCAAATCAGATTTAAACCACAGAAATGAAGAGTTCAGCATGGGTGTTATCCAGTCTTTTGATATTGAGCTGAGCACTTTGCAGATGAGATACACAGTGGTGTACCTGGTTCTGCAGCAGAAGCAGATGCAAAGCCAGCCATAGCCCTACCTTCCACCAAAGTCACCCTCTGTGGAAAAGATGAAATCATTGTTTTCCCTAGAAAGGAGGGATGCTGTATATGATCTAATGATTATAGCAGGATCTAGGAAACAGGATTTCTGAGTTCCTCACCCTGCTGGGCCACTGCTTTACTACACAATCCAAAGGAAAACATCTTTTTCTCAGTTAATATACTCATGAAATGATACTGTGCTTCAAAACATCAGAGGCCAGGGCAGGAAGGTTCCCACTGCCTGTGTGTGTGTGTGTGAGGTGAGCTGGGAGGGTCTGGGTGTCTGAGCTGCTGAGCACCTCTACCCCAGGCTGAGATCACTGTGCAGTCACAGGGCCAAATACACCAAGGAATAAGGGCAATGATTTGGGCACTGAACTTTGGGGTACGTGCACAGCAGGAAGGAGAGGAGCAGGCAGCACCACTGTCGCCACTGCCAGGGACATAAGCAGGTCCCACCTGAGCAGAACGTTCAGCTGATGTTGAAAGTCATAGAGAAGAATGTTTGTCTTGGCTGGTTCTGGCAAAAGAGGACACAGCTTGGAGAATTTAACTGAGTGATTGTGCATCTCCTCCTTGGCTCTGCACTGGGCATGGTCACAAGGTGCATGTGTGGCGTAGCTGATGGAGGATCCCACCCCCAGCACATGCAAAGGACACACAGTCAGGAGAACCTGAGAGAACAGCCACGGGATGTGGTGCCCTGGTGTCAGATCAGAGGCTTGACTGCAACAGGAACACCCTGCAAAGTCCTGTGCACAGTTAGCAAATCTCCTCAGACAGGCGTGCACCTTGCTCTGGGAGCACTGTTAGGATCTGCTGCTGATCCAGACTGCCAAGAAAGCTGGATTTGAAGGGACAGGAAACTGCAAAAGTCAGGGCTTTTATTTTTCAGGTAGTCTGATTTTTAACTATGTAAATTCACGTGATTATATTCTGATGATCCAAACACTGTGGGTATGGAACCAACCCTTGAATTCCTTTCCAAAATAAATCCCAAAACAGGCAGCATGGAGAGGTCTGATCTTCCTCCTGCAGTTATCATACTGCATTAGCATTTTAAGCTTCGTGTGTGTGCACACATGAAAGTGCCACTGCAAGTGCAGAAAAACGTGTGGAATCAGGAATGGGGGCGAGTGCCTGTGCATGAGAACATGTACCAGAGGGTTTGTGTGCGTGTGTGTCAGAGAGAGGACATGTGCATGTCTACAAACTTGTGTTTGTGTGGGAGTGTGTACGTGTGGGAACATGTGCATGTATGTAATTTTGTGCCTGTGTGGGAGAGAGGAAGGGAAAGCATGGTAAAGTTATTTGAACCTGTTTGAAGGTCGGGTCTCCCCAAGGTTATCTGCTTTTTTTCCCTTGAATCTGTAAAGTAATGGTATTCACACTCACTACTTGAGAAGTGTTTCTTTTTATAGCTCTTCCAGATGACAAATAATGCCTGTTTTTGAAGTCCTTTTTAAGTCATTGTTCCCTGGACGCAGATACCATGTTTGGGTGCAGGAGGGGAGCAGAGCACAGAGCTATTTCCCCTTTCTGTCTGCAGGGAGCTTTACTGGGACTAGTGAAATTCCAGCCAGGATCATCCAAGGGGCTGCAAACTCACAGCATATGAGCTAATAGGACACCCTCTCCTTCAAACCCCGTGACACAGTGAGAGAGAAGCAGACACCCACCACAGACCACTGCAAGCTGTGCAGGTCTGGGCCATGGAGGGTGTAAAATCCAGCTGAAAGCAGGGGTGGATTTCCTGGAGAAAGCCTCCCCAAGTTGGCCCATTGAGAACGAGCCGAATTCAGACTCGGGGAGTGGACAGGTGTCTGGATCAGAGCCACCCCTTGTTGGGGGCTGGGGTTGATTGAATTTTGCCCATCTTCAGATATTTTGGGCACTGTTGCCCTCTGTGGTCAGTGTGGATATGTGGGCAGCACACTCCACTTCCCAGAGAGGTGCAAGGAGCGTGATTACCAGGAGATCTCCCAGCACACCGGTGTGGCACTGCAGGCACTTGGTACTGTTCTCTCACCACAGAGGCAACCAGTGCTCTTTTAAAACCATCCCCCTTCATCCTAAGTGTTTTGGCTCCCGTCTCTCTGGTAGCAGCAATGGCCATCCCGTGCCCAGCAGTTGTTCAGTGCTGGGTGAACACGGGACAGGGAACAGGATTTAGTGCCTTGCCCAGGGACAGACAACTCGTGCACACTGCAGAGCACTCCCAGTCCTTGTGTCGTGGTGGAGATTCTGTGTGCTCATCACCCATGGACAGTGGGCTTAGCCCACCTCTGGGATCTGCCCACTCTCCTCCCTGCAGGTGGGATAACTGAGGTTTTTCTCCTGGTCACATCCTGAGGTGTGCTGGAAGCTCAGTGTGCCCAGTGGCTGTGACAGGAATTTTCTGGAATATAAACTGAAGGGGTCTCTCAGGGTTTGGGCCAGAGGGAATTGCAGATACCCACAAAGGTGTTCATATTGGAAAATCTCATGGGAAATGGCTTGTGGGAAAAATAGTGAGCACACTGGAAACATGGGGGACAGAAAGGGGACAGAAAGGGGACAGAAAGATTCAAGAAGTAATCCCAGAGAGGACAGGCAGAAAGCTTGGTTGAATGGATAAACGGTCTGTGAGCAGGAAACGATATCTGACTTAATGTCTTAGTCAGACAGAAAAATTAGATGGTGTAAACTGATCCTTCCTGCAAGGGGTGCTGAACTTTTTTGGTGACTTTAGAAGGCCATGTTTACAGTAAGTGCAGCTCGTGACCAGGCTGTAAAGGCAGCTCTTTGGGCAGGAGGAAGGAGCGTTTCATTAACGCACACACCTGCCTCCATGAGCAACCTGGCCTTGCACTTACTGGGCTTTTTTTTTATTGTAAGATTGTACTTTGCTTTTTAACATGGAAACGTAAAATATGCATGCATATGGCTTATCAAAGATGATAACATTCACAGGTAAAGGAACACAAGTCCACTTTATTGCAATAAATTATCTTCCCCACCCTTCTGGACTGATTAGCAGCTGCGTCTCACCTAAGCTTTCGAGAGTTTTCCTTTTAATTTTTCACCTGAATTGTTTGCTCCATTTTAGCTGCACTCATAGGGGGTGTATTTATAAAAGTGGGAACAAGGATTTCTGACCGTTGTTCCCAAACTGAGCCCGTGAAATTACAGAGCCAGTTTTGAGATGCTTGACCTGAGTGCTGATTATGACAGAGTTTAATTTTAATAACAAAGGGGGAAAGTTTGCACTAGATTTCCTGTCACCTACAGGAAGTTACCCCAGTTTGCTCTGGTTGGCACATTCATTGACTAAGCTTTCTATAAGTCCTAAGGGAGACTGAGGTTTAACATTTAGAGCTCTTCCACTAAAGTCAGGATTTTAAAACCAGGGTTTTGAAAACTGGTGCAAGTCTGCTGAGCACAGTTTGATCTGTACCATTATATAACTTGGTTTATCATTATAAACCATTGAAACAGATAAACTATTTCAGCCCATGGAAAGGTAATGTCTCCAATTGCACCAAACCAAATTTATTGGTATTAGGGTATGATTCAAGTCAAACCTCAGCTTAATAGGTAACCAGTAAAGTTGCTACAGTAATTATCAGTGCAGTTCCAGAGTGAAATTTGCCTCGTTGAACCGTGTTGGCACTTATGTTGGTTCAGAGAAATATATTTTACTTCACCATTTCAACTGCTCAGGGTCCTTCATCTCAGCTGGGCAGAGGGGAACAATGAACTATGATAATCCAGCCACTTGAGGTAATCTGTACATACCTTTAGTGTACTGGCAGTCTCCGAACTTCTTCCACATGTTTTCATGACATAACTATAATATCTACTTTTTCAAGTACATGAACCAATTGTGGACACTCAAATCACATCATAACGGTCCCAGAGAGGAACAGTTTAATAACAGAGAAGAGGGTTAGCTTGCACAGAACCAAAACTCTTAGTTTTCCCCTAAATCCACTGGAGGGATTAACTGGGTTTGTGAATCATGATCCAGATCTCGGGAATGTGAGATACGCCCCCGAAAGCAGATGGTTCAACAGTTAATCAAAACTCTTTGATACCACCTGGGACCTTTCCAGTACTTCTGGTTGAGCAAGTGCTCAGCTACTCCTCTGGTCTGTGCTGCCATGTGCATGAGAGTCAAGTGACACTGAAAGATGTCAGACACTTCCCACCCTAAATGCCCTGCTGACTTTGGCTGTGTAAATGGCCCAGTCTTTTTACATCCGAGGGCTATTGCCTGGTTCCTTCAGTCAGGTTCTGTACAAGTTCAACTCGAGCACCTTCCCTGATCCCTGAATTGGGGTGAGGACTTTGGCACCGGGCCTGAGACCATTCGTGAGGTGTTTGTAGTGACAGATGCAGCACGTGGAAGGAGCGAGACTGAGCTGGGCTTACCAGGGACTCTGCTTTTACCTCCTCCCACGACTGAGTGCACCATGTGGAGAGCATAGGGGAGCAGGTCCTGGGGTGTGCTGAGCGTCTCTGCTGCTTGGAACGAGCTCTGCAAACACACAGAGCGCTGCAGTGACCTTTGTATTTCCATAGGTGTCTCAGGTACAACATGTTTGTGCTGTTGGAGCAGGAGGGAGAGCTCCCTGGAACCTGCCCAAAGCAGAGACGAGGGAAGTCTGCCCACATCTGAGCACCCTGGCAGTGCCCTGAGCTGGCTGCTCTCCACATGGCATTCCCAGGTGGAGCTAGGGCTGGTCACACAGAGCTGGGTGGGTTTTCTCCCCAAGCTCACAAAGGACCTGTAGCTCCAAGTATCAGTCAGTCTGGGGGCCCAGTGCTGTTCTCTCTGTTTCCTTGTTTCCTGCTGCTGTCGGAGGTGTCTTTCACAAGGAAATCGAATTTTTAATGTCAATAGAGCCGGCACTCTCAGATCTGGGTGGCAGAAATGTGTGGCAAAGTCAGAAGTCTGGGTCTGGGAGCTGAGAGTGGGAGGGTGGGACACGAGCTTTTCTGAAGGATCATTTTCTGAAGGTGAGGAGGCTCTGCTGGTGTTGGTATCATACTAGAGGACAAATGTTCCTTCCCTTTGATCTGTAGCCTGCTTCACCCTGTAGGATTTTCACAAGAGGATTTATCAGCCTGTACGTTTGTTAAGTTGAAGCCAGAAAGGGAAAATAGTCCCTTCAGTCTTTGCTAGTGGAAATTGCTCTGTGTGGAAACCCAGAACACAATGAGAAATAAATAAATTGAAACCCAGAGCTGAGAAATAAACAATCCCAGTGGGAATAGTGTGATCACAGGAAAATAAGAACAATAAATTGCCCTTCTCTGAGGTTTCAGGGCTCTTAAAAAACATCAAATAAGTCTCATAGCTCCTTCTGACTGTGGCAGTGATCTTTTCCCCCATTTCACAGAAGAGGATGCTGAGCTGCAGAGTGACAGACCAGCCAAGCACCAGTTGCAGTGTTTGATACACACGTACACAGTGCATTGCCTTTTAGAGACACCTGAGCTCGCTTGATATCAGAAGTGTGTGGCTCTATTAGTACAGTGATCTGGCTGGGATAATTTTCCACTGCTTGCTGTACTTATTCAGCAGCAGCTTGGGTGTCTCTAAGCAGCATTGTCCTGCTCAGTGGCGTCATACTTTGTAATCCGAGTCATATATTCCCAGGACCAGTGCGAGTCTCTCTCTGACCTCTTCATATCGTGGACTGAGGAGCTGCCCCAGCCTCTGTTCTGGTTGGAGCAAATGAATCCAGGTGGGACTTGGCAGTGTTTTCCAGCTCTTCACTTTTGGGTTCTAGATTCCTGTTTCTAGAGAGAACATTCCAGAGTCATTCTCTAATCCAGCTCCAGACTGATGTGTTTTGGCCTTGCCAGGCCACATAACCCCAAACATGATCTGTTTTGCATGAGAGTTAGGGATATGAGGAAAAACTTCCGAAGGAGAGCGACAAGAGGGGCTGAAGGCAGAGGGAGGGGGGGGCCCTCCTGTCCCTTGGGCCTCTGGGGTCACTGTGACTGCAGAGAAATGGGCTGGGGGGCATGAACCAGGCAGCAAGGAAAGCACACCTTGAAGGCCATGCTGCCAAGAGGCAGGTCTGGTCTGGACCTCATGGATGCATCAAGGGCACTGTCCTCAACCAGGTTAAGGAGTCTTCCTCTTTCTGAAGGGCAGGTTTTGCTGTTGAGGCAAGCAAGTGGTTGCAGGAGGCGTCTGTGAGCTCCACAGAGGGCAGTGGTTTGTAAGCAAACTAGCCATAAATACATCAGCCAATGGATTAGTAACTGGTGTGGGTGGGTGTGGGACATGTGCATACATATACATACAGACATGCATCCACACGCACTCCTGCCTCTGCCAAGCTTATGCTAAGTGGTATCGTTGAAACAAACTGCCAGCAGAGTTTAGGATCTTTGGGTGAAAGTGTATATGTTTGAAAATATGGCAATAACAACATTTCCTTTGAACACCCCACCGTTGCATTGCAGAGGCTCACCTAAGAGTTTGGATCAATCTGCCTGCTGGCTGGGGTGGAACAGGTCTACCAACAGAATTTGTTGGGGAACTGGTGCTAATTACGTTCCAGCTGATCAAGGCTAAACTCAAAAGTCTGAAGCGCATTCCTTATCACCACTGCTGCAAAGCCCCTTTCTCTAGGAGTTGGATTCACACTGCTCTGGGAATGGGGGGAAGAGGCAAATTTGGAGACACAGAGGGATGAAGCTGACTAAAAATCACTATTTTAGGCTCCCTTGTTACTTGGGAGCAGTGGCTTCCATTTTTTAACACAGATTACAGGGAAATGCTGTTCTCATAGAAAAAAAATCACAGATTTCAAAGGGAGTGGAAGATCCTGTGCGTGCTGGGGAAGAGGAGCATGCAAAGATGTGATGCAGAGATACAATATTCAAAGAGAAGGGCAGTGAGCGTCTATGGGCTTGATCCAAATGCCTACTCAAACTGATTAGAGTCCTTCCCCAGACTTCAATGGGATCAGGCCCTTGATATTTCGTAAACACAGATATATATTTAAAATTATTTAAGAAAGTTAAGATGATAGAGAGATTGTCAACTTCCAGCAGTGGCAGTTAGATAGTGTAACACCATCCTCCTAAGAGATGCTACATCAAGATGATCAGGGAATTACGTGCATAAAATAAATCCTCAGGCTTCAAGATAAGAACATACTGCAGTTTCTTGCCATATGGTTCAGACTAAAATTTCTTGCTAGCCCAGCTCATATTCTCTTCCTTCTCCTTCCTGATACGTTCCAGCTGAGCTCAGCTATTCCTGGGCTGGTTCTAAGCATATTAAGAAAAATGTGTGTAGTTTATTTCCCTTAATCTGAGCTACACAGGCAACCCCTCATGCTGCTGTTACACTCTGATGGCACCCTGGGGTCCCTGTCAGTGCCTCCATGTGCAGCCAGGAGCAGAAAAGGGACCTCAATCTGCTCTCTGGAGGGACCTCAGCAAAAGCTGAGCCTCAGCCTAACTGTGCTCACACTGGAGTCAGTCAGAGCTTTGCTGAGTTAATGTCGACTTCAGCAGGGAGCAGAGCATTGAAAAAATCTCACAGGAAGGAGCTGATTAGAGAAAAGTAGTAATTTTAGGCCAGAGTGAAGAGGAATCTTCTCATTCAGTTGGGATGGGTGATTCTGATCGGTTTTTTTGCAGTGGCCAGTGCGACGCGTCCGTGTTTTACACGGGCGAGGGAGAATGAGGCGAGGGCGGGGGTGCGGGAAGAGAAAGAGAAAGCAGTTAATTTGACTGAATAAAGATAAAAGAATGCAAGCCACCGAGTTTGCTGTTTATCTGGACATTGTGTAATGTTGCGGAATCAGATGTGGCACTCTGGCTTTTACACAGAAATGCCCAGGGAGAAATCCAGCCTTACTGCTCCCCATAACCAGAGTGTTTTCCAGGGGACTTCCGGATCTCTTCTCCTCCCCACGAGGTATCCACTTTGCAAGCAAATTCGTGGCACTCTGGGCTTCCTAAATAAGAGAAATTTTCCTTTGATCTGGGGAATTAATTTCTGTTTTCACCCCACTGCAGGGCAAAAAAAAAGGCAGGGGAATGCCAGGGTGCCTGAACACAGAGACCATCCCTTCAGGGAGAGGCAAGAGCCCAGGCAGCCCAAAAAGACATTGTGAATTCACCCAAAGTTGAGCTAATCCTTTTGGGTTGGGATGGAGGTGTTTAATTTAGGAACAAAGGAGGAAAGAGAAAGCTGCAGAGGTTGTAAGGAAGAGCAAAGCCCTGGGATTGCAGAAGGTCTGTGAGGTCCCGCCAGGTCTGGATTGATTAGTATTCAGTATTTATAATATCTCCATAATGGTAAAACAAAAGAAAACAAGCCCAGAGAATGCATTTTTAATCATCAATCATTGCTCTTTGTTTGTCGTGAATGAGCGGCGAGGGGAAATAGTCTCCCATAATCACCTCCCTTCACATCTCCTGCCTCACAGGCCTCGCTGGGTGTGCTAAAAGGGAAATAAATAAACAAGCAGCAGATCTCAAAATAAATCCCAGAGACATGGGTGCTACGTGGGTTATCAGACCTGCACACAGGGGTCTTGTTGGAGACACGAAGTGGGGGAAGGACATTTACAGAGCGGGAGACAAAGACAAAGACAAAGCATGGATAGGACATTAAATACAAGGAAAAAAGGAGGATTGGAGTTACAGAGGGGCAGCAGGTGAAGGAGGAAGAAGCTTTTCAGAGAATGATCAGTGGTGAAATAATCAGTGAGCAAAAGCATGGCAGAATAGAGACTTCTCATGGGGCACAGGACACTGGGGTGGAGAGCTTGAAAAGTCACCGAATCCAAAAGAATGTCAGTCTTTTCTGTATCTAAGGATCACATTATTTTAGGATTTCCACATGAAAAAAATATTTTCTTCAAGGATAGTATTCACTCTCAGGAAAAAAAAAAAAATTATTGAGAAGCCCATAGTTTCTATTAAGATCCCCCAAAACCACGTCTTATCAGGAACAGCACTATGCTGAACTTCTCCAATGGGATCCCTGCTTTGATCTTGCAGCAGTTCTCACAAGGCCTTTATTGTAGTCCCAAATGCCTCTTGGGAGGAAGGGAAACATTATAATTCTCCCTTAATAAGTGAGATAACAGGCTGCTGGGAGGGTAAGGCCCAAATTTTCTAAAGCAGGGCTGGTGACTCCACACCCACTCGGCGCGTTTAGCCGAGTGTTCCCAGCGAGATGGGAGCCCGGAGCCATCAGGACAGGCTGTAAGGAGCAGACACGCTACATCTGAACCCTATTGAAAAATAATAAAAAGGTAATGACTTTGTCATTACTGGACATGGGTTTGTCTGTCGGCGAGGGGGGAGGAAGGGGAGGTTTTCTGCATTCAGGCTATAAATAATGTTTCCCATTATCCCGGGCAGTTCTCCTGCATTCCTCACGCAGCCCTTGGATTGCCTCCACCTCCCTTGGCCAGGCTGGGAAGCCCCCGTGCCATCCCACCAGGCTGGCACACACTGCTGGGAAAGGGAGCGCTGGGCAAGGCAGGCACAATGAAGTCACCTCCTCTTGCCCAGGACAGGGTGGCCAAAGGGAAGGGGTTCCATTTTTCCTCATGGAAGTGTCCCGTGACACCTGGGAGAGGGACTGTGGAAGGGTCATCGTGCTGGAGCTAACCCAGCTCCTCAAGCAGCTGAGACTCGGTTGCAAAGCCTGACTTAAAAGGAGTTTAAACCAATTATTAAAAGGCCAAACTAAATTGCAGTAACTCTGTCTTTAGCCAAATTGGGGGCACTCACAGTATTTGTGCCATTCAGCTGGAGACAACACTCAGAATTGCACATCTCAGTCGTGCAGGTGAGGTTTGCTGGGGAAATGCGGATTGGGAGGAACCTGAAGAACTGCTGGGACTTGGGGCCTATCAGGAAAATTGCAGCGTTTAAACTAAAGGTGTGTTTTTGAGTCAATGGCCCGAAATGTAGATGCCTGCAAGGATATTTTTAAAACTGCCTTTATATAACTAGCTTGATATAATTAAGAACTGATTTAAGCTCAAACAAAATAACTCCCTCTTGCACCCAAATTGGAGTCTCCACACTGAGAATTGCATCTGTTGGACTAAATTAGTCAGAAAATCAGGGCAGCTTTATGCTGTAAACAGACTTAGAGCTGGGGAGGATATTCCAGTTCTGTGTCCGGCTCTGCCACTGATTCACTGTGTCCCTAGGCAAGACTCTTCAGTTTTCCATCTCTAAAGTGTAATAAAATCTATGTAGGTGCCAGGTGATGTAGTGCTTAATTAATTAGTAAATTAATATAATGAACTCTAACTTGAAGGTCTGTATCAGCACAAATGAATTGTTAATATAAATTTTTATTATTTATTGCTATTTAGTTGATTATTTTCTAACACGGGCAGGCTATTACAAACATACAACTTCACACTTGAATTCCAGTTTTATTATGGGTGTTACTTATTTATTATTATTTTCTTCTGTATTTATTTATTACCTTTAGTAACGTCCCTTAGGATTAAGCCCTAAAGCAGTGGATATTACCCAAATACACAGAATAGTGAAGTCACTGGGAAATTTTGAGACAGATTGGGACAAATTTTGGGGAGATGTTTCTTGCTAAGTCTTTTGCTTGAACTTTTATATAGATTTAAGGCAAATAAAACAGATAAGAGCAGATTCTGGGCCGAGTAAATTGTTGTACCCACTCACTTATACCAGCCAAAAGTCAGTGTCAGTCTGTAGGCCTTTAGTTTGCTTCACACAGTTCCAATATTTTTATTATATACTTGCATACTGATACTAATTATATATATTTCTAAACAAAAGATTGAAGTTTCAAAATGCAGGGCCTGATCCTCTTCAACATAAATAAGTCTTGCCCCACTGCTGTCAGTGTGAAGCAATGCCACCTCTGCGGGGAGGATTTGGGGCAGGGGACGATGGGGGCCCAACCAATTCCTTCTCCCAAACTGGGCACATGCAATGAAATGGTTGCCTGTGACAAAATGCCACTTGACAAACAATGACCACATGATATTCCTTGATTGCTTGTGCCACTCCAGTGATAAAAAATGAAAGTGGATAATATTGCACTTGCAGCTGAAAAAAAATGCCTCCTCCTCCTCCTCTGCAATGACTTTTAATTTTCTGTTACGAAACTGAGTAAATCCACAGGATTTTCCTAGCGCATGTCTGAGTGCTTTCCTCATTCTTCCAGGGAGTTGTGAAGCAGGATGAGAGGTCCTGGACAGCACCTTGGTCTGTGCTGGGTTTGGAAAACGTCCCCCTGATACCTGATGGCTGTTGGGCAGTCCACATGGGATGGGTGACTGTTCCAGTCCGGTTTGGTAGAGTGGTCAGCCCAGACCTCAGCCTGCTCCTCACTTACCAGAGGTGAATTGCCTCTTTGAGGAATTGGTGTGACATGTAGGCCTATGGAAACCACGTCCCCTGCTCTGGGCATCGGGAGCAAAACATCTCAGCCTGATTGTGTGCTCAGAGCTACAGGAGCCACCTCTGCAGTCCTTCCTCTCCCCCTCTACTAAAAGCAGGGTGAGCTGAGGACAGGGTTAGAGCCCTCAGCACGTATTTCTCTGCTTTTGGCATTTTAATCCAGGCCCTTCTCATGTTGTTTTAGCATCATTTTTCTTCTGTGAGTAATTTTTTAAGGGTATGTAAAGTTTTCTCAGACTGCACTTGCACAGCGTAGCCAGGTGGAGTATTCTGGGGTATGTGCTGGGTGGGGATAAAGTACATTAACCTCCAGTCTGCAGTAAAGTCACAGCCTTTTACCAGCAGCTGTCCTGTCATCAGTCTAAATATTGTGTTCACTTGTGTTCTGTATGGCTTGTACAACCTCCTCGAGCTCATATCTCACTGCAGTGCGGGAGGGGACGTGACAGATACTCGGTGTGTCCCTGCAGCCCCTACACAGCTGCACCCACCCCAGCACAGGGGGGAAATGAGCACCCCCAGCAAAAGGGGGAACCTTTCACCAAGTTGGGTTTCAGAGAGAAATTCCTGGGTTTAACCAAGAGTTGTGGACAGCAGGCACAGAGGACGACCTAATAATGAGTTTGGATGCTGTTATTGCTAATTGCCGAATGATAAATAGCATGAAAGGTGTCCTACAATTTCAGTCCATGGAAATTTATTTGAAATATGTAGCTCAATACAAGCAATGTCTTATGGGCACTAAGCTTGCAGTGAGCAGGGTGTCCTCTCCCCAAGGGCAGCGACTAATGGCATCACTACATGCTATGGGAGCTGAAGAGAGGCTGGGAATAGATCAAACCTGTTTGGAGATGGAGGAGCACGTGGAATCTGAGCTGCCAATGGTCTTGTGCAACTGAACTGTTTGTTCAATGTTCAGGCAAGCAGGAAATAGCGAAGATGGGAACCATGACCGTGTCACAGGTTTAGTAAATGTAAACCCGTGGGTTTAGTAAATGCAGGCAAAGAAAGCAGAAGACGGAAGGGGATGATAGTGGTGCCCAAGATTCCTTTTGGGTTTTTCCCACTGTTGTGTTGAATACTTGAAAAAGCAAAGAGCCAAACTGAGTGGTGTTTTCCTTAGAGGTCTTTGGTTAGGGTCTTCAGTCCCAGTGAAAGAGGTGATCTGGCTCAAGTTGAATCCTGAGCAGTGGGCCCAGTGAGGAATCCTCACTGGCAAGAAAAATGAACCTGTACTGAAGCATCCTGGCTCCCCAGGTACTTCTCACTCAGCTTCTGTTCAAGAAGGTTTGTTGTTGAATTTTCCAGTGCTGTTAAACCATAGCATGGGTTTGCTGAAAAAGCAAATCGTGTTTTAGTGGAATTCTGAATGAAATCGAGTATGTCCAGAACTGGTAAAAGGCTCCGGAGACTGCTCTGCCGATGGCCATATTGCTTCTTTCTTAGTCTTTCTGTGCTTCAGACCCACTTTTCTGACAGATGCAGATGCCAGCACTTTTGGTTTGGGGGCAGTATTGACACAAGAACACAAAGGACTTGTGAGGGTGGTGCCTTATTACAACACTAAATTAGCTGGAGAGAGATTACTGCACCACTTAAAAGGAACTCCCGCAATGGTTAAATCTATAGAACATTTTCATCCACTGTTCAACACGGAAGTAAAATTGCTTTGGGTTGATGACAGGAAGATGCTGCATAAATAGTTAAGTATGCATCATTTGCAATTTGCTAAATTATTTTCTTTCTATCTCGAACGGGCTGTGTAAGGTGTCATTACTTCCTGATCTCTCTGGCTGAGGAGCCTTTACTGGAGCTCGTGTGGTGATCATCGGATGGGCTGAACGGGCTTGGGGTGAGGTGTGTTTGGAAGGAGACTTGGAGCTGTCAGAGGCACAGTTTGGGGGGTGTCTGACCCTCCTGCAGTGTGCAGGGGAGCACAGGCAGGAGAGATCTTTGAGGGTAAACAAGGCCACCCCAAAAGCACTTGGCTATCCCCAAATTCTCCTCTTAACTAGGACAGCTCCTCAGCGCTCCAAAATTAGCCAACTTCCAAGCAGAGGGAAGGCCATTCAGTCTGCGTTCAACACCCCAGATGAGAGAAATGCAAAAAAGTGAACAAGAGAAAATAATAAGTAAATGCAATTAAAAGTAACGATGCAGGTTTAATTAAAGGGCCCTATTCTCCCAGCCCTTCATTCTTCAGGGATGCCTCATAAGCAAGAATTCATAGCTTGGGACCTGCTCTTTTATGCTTTTGTACCAGAAGTTGAGACATTTACTTTCAGAAACACATGGGTTTTAACCTGGCAGTGTCTCTCCAGCATACAAAGTCAATAAGTTTGGTGTTTTTATTTTCAGCAATTTATAAATACTTGCCGCAATTATTCTAACAGTCTCACACAGTCCTATTTAGTTTAATTATGCCATTTTCATCCCCATTTTCCTGCTTTCTTACTGTGAGCAGGTAAAAATAAATAACTACAGAGTGACAAATCCCAAACAATATGCAAATACACAAAACCCCAGATTCTGCAAAGACATGGGCACTTTAAACATTGAGTATTTCCACAGAAATACATCTCCCCACTGTAAATTCAACCTGTTAGCAAAAGTCTAGTCTTTACAGGGACCTAAATATTTAACTCAATTGATGCTCATTGCTAAACTTGTCTGCTCAAAATTCGTGAGTCAGACTCCTCCTCTCCCCGAGCTGCCAAATCACAGGATTTTCTCAAAAGCCATTAAAAATCCATTTCTCTGGAAGTTTCTTCTTTGTCCTCTGTCTTCTGAGGCTTTTGGGAGCACTGGGCCACATATCCAAGCTTCCTTGTGTAAACACAAGTGCTAGAAACATGTCATTCCAGAAGCTGGGGATCAAAGGAGAGCACCAAATATTGGGAGACTCACCATAAAAGCTCAAGAGCTGGCAGAGGTCCCACAAACACTTACGTACGTGAGTCACTTTTACTCACATGAGTAGTCACATCGAAATCAGAGGAATTAGCCTATTATTATTAATTATTGTTATTATTTATGTGTGTGGCAATAGCACACAGGAGCTGTGATTATGGAGCAGGGCCACATTGTGCAAGGCACTGACAAATCCAGAGCAAAACGGTGGTTTCTGCCCCAAAGAGCATCGGACAAGAGGCAACAGGTGGAGACAGACACGGACAGGGAAGCACCCGGGAAGAGCGAGACGCTCCTGCAAGGGGTTCTGTGTGGGTGTGCTGACGCAGAGCTCCCAGTGAGAAAAGTGATCCAAGAGTTTACAGGGCTGCCCAGCTTGGGCCGAGGGCCCAAATCCTGCAAGCCCTGCTACGGGGGCAGATCCGTCTCCCTCAGACTCAGTGCATGGGCAGCACCTCCAAACCCCAGAGGGAAGGGTGCTGGGGAGCCCTAGGGGGAACCAGGGATGAAGGAAAGGGTCTCTGTGGATGGTTCTATGGAAACACCACCACAAATGTGCACATCACTGTAAGGTACGCTCTCTGTCTCAGTGAGAGGAAAGGCAGAGCTGCAGAAAGTAGTTTCTTAACACAGAAATGTGATGCCTGCCTGTTGGAAATTCAGGTACATGCAAATGTAGGGGAACTCTTGGCTTTCATCCTGCAGAGATGCCCCCCAAACCCAGCCCAGTCCACAAGGCTGCCCTTGTCTGTGCCTTGGCGTTTTCTCTAGGATCCAGACCCGCAAAAGTTAGTCCTGTGCCTAACTGCCAGCAAAGCCAGCACCCCCAAACTGAGAAACAGTACAGTTGTAGGTGCAACAAGACAGTGGTTAGTTCTCAACCTGAGTGAAGTCCAGACTGAGAACACAAGCAAAAGAAAATATCGAAGTTTAGAAGTTTGTAAAATAGAAACTGAACATCATGCCCGGGAAAACCAGCTGGAGAATAAAGCAATACCCACAGCCTAGTTATTGATCATCTCCATGCAGTTTAGTCTCAGGGAACTAAGGTGAACAGGGGTCACCAGGCTGCAAAATAGAAAATTTTACAAAACTTCCAGTAGCCCTCTGGGAAGGAGGACGGATGGCAGACAGGAACCGCTGGTGCAGGGACAGGGTAGGGGACGGGCAGCTGCCTGCGCGGGCTGGGAAATGGGGACACTGTCGCCTTTTCCCTTGCCAGGGGAGGGCGATCCGGTCCGGGTTTTGCAGGCGCCCCTGCCTTGCCTGCCTGCCCTGCCCGCCTGGAGACCGAGTCCGCTCCGTGCCCGCTCCCTCCCGCCGCTCCCCCCTTCCCCTCCCCGGGCGGGCCAGGGCAGGCGCCCCGCGGGCTCCAGGCCGGGTTTTGCGCGGCGCCCGCCCTCCTGTTAGAAATAGGAAAATTCAATAATCAAAGCAAAGGGGAGCGCGAGGAGGAAAAATCCGGGATCAGGGCAAGTTTGATGGCGCATGCGCGCTGCTGCCTCCATCCCAAACACACACACATTTCCCTTGACTTGGAAAGTCACCCAAAGCAGCCCCAAGTGCAGGTAAGCCCGTCCGCTCCCGCCCGGCCCCGGCCCCGCCGCCGGCAGCCCCGGGGCCGGGGCGCTGCGCGGGCGGGCGGCGCTGCCCGGCAGGTGGGCAGCGCTCCGCGCTCCGCCGCGGCTCCCCGGGGCAGCGCCCAGCTCCGCGGGCACCGGGCAGGGCTCCCCGGGCGCCGGGCAGGCTCGGCGGGCACCGGGCGGCAGCGGCGGCCCCGCGGGAGGCGGGGGGTGCGGCGGCGGCGGCGGGGCCAGCGGGGCAGCGCCGTGCCCGCTCTGGGCGGCGGAGCCGCGGCCGCGCCGGCGCCCGTCAATTTCCAAGACTTTGGCAGGAGCGCGGGCAGGGGCCGGGGGAACACGTGTTCCCATCCGCGCCGGCCGCAGGTAACGCAGCCCCGCCGCGCCGCACAGCCCGGGGGTCCCGGCGCGGCCCCGCGGGCTTCGGGGGGACAGGCGGCAGCAAAGTTGGGCGAGCGGCGGCGGGAGCGCTCGGCGGGCAGGGCCGGGTGCGGCGGGGCGAGCCGTGCCAGGGAACTTTCTGCAAAGTGGCCGGGCCGGGGCCGGCAGCGCTTCGCCCGGTGCCCGCGGCGGGACGGCCGCAGCCCCCCGGCGGGGACGGGGCGGGCGGGGGCCGCGGCGGCGGGAGCGCGGCTCGGGGCAGCCGGTGCCCGGCCCCCGGGCGAAGCAGCAGGTTATTTTTACCCGGTGGCATTTGCAGAATGCGCAGCTGATTTGCCATCCGGAGCCAGGAAGTTTCCCCCCTCCGCCTCCTTCCCCCTGTCGCCCCCTTTCCCCCTTTCCCCCGAGCGCGGCGGGGCAGCGGCGGGCGGGGGGCGGCCGCCCGGGGCGGCGGCGGGCGGGGGGCGCGGAGCGGGGCTCCCGGGGGAGCCGCTGCCCGCGCTGCGGGCTCCGGGGACGGGGAACAGGTGTCCGAGCCGTCACTCAGAGCCGGGCGGCGGGGGGGGCGCGGGGCGCGGGCGGACAAGGCGAGGAGCGGTGCGGGGCCGGCAGCCGAGCGCCGCCGGCCGCGGAGCGCCGGTGCGGGGAGCGGGGCAGGAGCGGGGCTGGGGGCGGCCCGAGGCGCCGGCAGAGCTGTCAAGAGGCTCGGGCTGTCGCCGCCGCTCGCCTCGGGGCCGGCGCCGGAGCCGCCCGGCTGCGCCGCGGGCAACTTGTGCGGCAAAGTTTGAGGGGTGGGCTGCGGGCGGGGGCTGCCCCGAACCACGGCGGGGCTGATCGATCGACCCGAACCCTCCTGCCCTTTCGGGCCGGGAAGGTGAAACTTTTCAGGAACAGCACGTCCACCTTCTGTGTGCCCCCTCCTGTCCGCGCCGCACTGCACAGCGGGTCCTGGCAGCCCGCTGCCTGGAACAGGAGCTGTCTCTCCCAAAACTTCATTGATGAATTTATTTCCTCTATTGATTTGCTGACTCTCAGCGTGGAATAATTTCTTGCGAAGGTTTCGGACTTCTCATTTCAGAAGTCCTGCCTGCTTCCCATCTACCCTTTATCTTGTGTGTCGCTGCCACCTTGTTAGCAAGCCTAAAGGTGGTTTGGAAGAGTTTATGGGGGAATATTGTTGAACTTCAGTAATCAAGTTTCCAGATCTTATGCCTCCTGTTTAATTTATTAGACTAGTTATTTATTCTGTTGATGATAATCTGTTGCTGGTTTCTATGGAGATGTTAAACTGATCTCTTTCAGAAATCAAACTCCATATGCACTAAAACGTTTAAAGGAGCAGCGTCCCCTTTTGTTTTCAGACTTTGTACCTTTTCAGTGCTTTTATTGGGCTCCTGTATATTTTATATATTAAAGCCTGAAGTTGAAGCTTTGTGCAAGACAGAGCTTATTATGGCTAACAGAAAGTCAGGGCTTTGATCCTTTTTTTTGCATCATCATTTAAAACAGATCATTTTTCCCCCCTCATCACACAAGATAGCAGAACCCTTTCAAGATCAAAGCGTCCAGCTAAAAACTATTGTTTAAAAAAAATAGAAAAAGAGCCAGTTAAATTAGGGGGATGTTTCCTTAATCTGCTTATTTTGTTCTAAAGATTTTTTTTTTTAGCAGTGAAAACAACAACAACAGAAACTTGTGGCAACTATATTGTTATTTTTATACCTCCCAAGTCTTTTTAATGTTAAAATAAGTTCAAAGTCAAATATCTCCAAAGATAAAGTGCTTGTTAGGGTGTTTTTATTACTTGGTTTCTAAATGTGGAAGGTCAGAATCCAGAAAGCTACCGCATTAGAGAAGGTTTTAATAGTCTTTGTCTCATCTTAATGAGAGAGCAATCTAAAAAACATTTTCCCCGCAACATTTATAAATTATTTCAAAGAAGTCTCTCTGCATACAACTCAGTTTTCATTATTTCTTAACTTATCCATTGCATTATTTCATGTGAATCAGTGCAATATCACTTTAGAAAAAGTAATTGAGGTGAGAGAAGAAATTTTTTTTTTTATGCTTAAAATTTGAGAACTCCTGGTAAGCTGCCGTGTCGATCAGGCTGACACACAGTGCACACCAATTGTGGGTTTTTTTGCTCATCTTCTGGAGAAAAGTTAAAAGGTTTGCAAAGAAAATACTATACCAGCACAAAATGCACGTTGAACACAGTAAAAAACCCCTTGTTGTACTTTCTTTTAGTGCATCTTCAAAATGTTTCCCCTCCCTAAACCAGAGATGTTTTTCCTCCTGATGTGCTTCTATACTGATCTTTAAAATAAAAGAATAATCCTAGAGGAAACAGTGCCTGTAACCCTTATAACTCCTATATGTTTGTGTGTGTATATACATTTATACTTCACATCTATATGTGCACACATACACGTATATGGAAAACACCCAGGTGGTTTATGATCTGTCCATACTANTTATTTTTTTTTTTTTTTTTTTTTTTTTTTTTTTTTTTTTTTTTTTTTTTTTTTGTGATTTGTCGTGCTGTAGATCATTTAAAATTTTTCTGTAGGTATTCTGTTTATTTGTTTGATTTGAATTGCAAACAGAATTGACTCTGACAAGTAAAAAGAGGAGGGGGGGAAAAAAAGGAAACACTATGGCTTTAAACTCAGGAGTTTGCATATTCTCCTTGTATCTTTCCCCTTTGCTAATTATTGTGTTGTTTTCAGAGCAAATATGTCATATCCATGGCGACCAGGCAGGTTTATTGTCTTTCAGAAGCAATAGCTCACATAAGTAATTAATGACTTCTTTTTTTTTCCTCTGGCTTAGGTTAAACAGATCATTCAAGGAAAGTCATATCTCTCTCTCCCTCTCTCTCTTTTTTTTTTTTAGCCCAGTGACATAAGAACATGAGTTAGAACAAGAAAATACTTTAACCAAGAAGTCAACAGCTTATTTTTCCTCATTTCTTTTTAAAAGCTCCAAGTGTCATCTTTCCACACACATGACATTGTCATTCTGGCAGTTTCAGAGCGAAGCCTTGGTACAGGGAAAAGCCACTGAAGGCTGGAGTTGAGTTGGTGTTGTACAGCTGAGCAAAGTGTGTCTCTGGGTACATGTGGGGGGGTTATTCTTGCTTAGGGGTTTTGCTGTGTACTGGGGAAAAAAGCCTTTCCCTCACTATCCCCCACCCCCCATTCTATCTGTATTAAAATCAGTGTTAAAATAAAGGTGTGTTTTTGTATCTTGCAGATTGCAATTCAAACAGTTTCCAGGAAAGAATTAGTAATTCATTTTTATATACAGCATATATACACACACGCTTGAGCTCCACCCAAAACAATCAAGCTAGCTGGAAAAAAACCCTTATTTCCTTTTTCTTTTCAAGCCCAAGCAAACTTGCGCAGTAACTTTGAAAAGCTTATTGAAAATAGCCCCCCATTTTTTGCAAGGAGTTTGCTGCAGGTATGAATCTTGTCCTTTCCCTTCCCAACTCTGTTTGTTCCTATTAAAGCTGAATTTGCTATCTGGCCAAGCCAGGGGCTGGTTATCCACTATGATTTACTGAGGTGGTGATTCCCCCCCAACCCCCCCCAGCACCTTCACCCCTGTTTTGTTTTTGCTAATTTCATTTTCAGAAGGATTTATACACAGTCCAGCTATATAAATTCCTTGGGAGATAAAAGCACCGCACACTTCCATAAACAAAAGCTTTTACTTGCATCCTGTCTTCCTTTTTTTTTTTTTTTCTCAAAGTAAAAAGGAAAAAACCCTAAAAACAAAACCCCAAGCCATCTGATTGAAGCAGGTATCATAAATGTATGCTGGTAATGATTCTGTATTCCACAATGCTGCTACTTTAACTTTTAAAATCTGTTTCCTTTCTGGTTTGTAACATTAATCAAAGAGCCGCTTCCTTCCAATTTTTCCACAGACTGGGGCTAATTAGAACCACTCGAATCATATTTTGTAAATTCCATGTGGATGTTACTTTAGGTTTCAAGATCGCGAGTGCTTCAGGTTAAAGTCTGGCTGTGCACTCTTACGGTTATTTTTATTAATGCTTCTGTCTCCCAAAGCAATCCAGGGTTTCTCTCCGTTTACCCCAAATAGATTTGTGGGTTCACGCACAGGGGTGTGTCGGAAACAGACGGTACAAGGAGGAAAAAGAAAAGCCGAGAAGGAAAGGGATTTTGCAGTGTAGTTCCAAAGAGCAACAGAGAACCCCCTAAGTAACGTGAAGCTGAGGATTCAACAGACTTGATAATTGAGCCCTTAACCTCCTGATGTCTGTATCAGAAAAACAGAGTCTAGCAGAGGGAGACAAAGAATACAAGCAAATAGTGGGTGGGAGGAAGCTGGGGAGATGACTGAAATATTGAGGTGCAGTTCAGGGTACGTATAGATCAGTACATGACGTTTCCTTGGGTGCAGTTTTTCCGTCTGGCGAAGCGTAGCTGGTTGAGAGGTGGCTTTGGGAGAACCTGATGTTTCAGTGCAGCCGAGAGCCTGGCGTTTCTGTGGAGTGAGCAGATGGAACTTGGGGACACTTCTCCTGGAATTGATGTTTATGTTTCCCAGTTTCCTTTCGGGTTTGAAGGACTGACTAGTGATTTTTTTTTTTTTTAAATTTTTTTTTAAAAT
Source organism: Empidonax traillii (assembly GCF_003031625.1). Taxonomy (NCBI): domain Eukaryota; kingdom Metazoa; phylum Chordata; class Aves; order Passeriformes; family Tyrannidae; genus Empidonax; species Empidonax traillii. The sequence continues at coordinate 1,481,825 of NW_020955299.1, read as the reverse complement.
CTTTATGGGAAGTTAAACGGCGAGAAGTTGGGAGTTTTCAGGTTGTGATTATTAGGCTGTGCTAAAGGGATTTGAATCGAGCCACTCAGAGCACCCGGCAGGGCGACTGTTTCCATGCTCTGCTCTAGCATTTCTCTCCTGTACATTTGTGTACCTAAATAGGGCACCCAGGAATTAGGGGGCATTGGGCTCGCACAGAGATCTCAAAGTTAACTTGCTTTTGGTGTATAAGGCTGCAGCTTCAAAGAAAAGCAAGGGCGCATCGTAAATTTTGCTAAAATTAATCAACCGTTTAAGAGCTCCACATTAACGAGGTTTTCCAGGCAAGCAGCTTTCTTCTCCTCTTCTTCTTCTTCTTTCTCATTCAAAGTCCGAGACGGTTGGGGTAAAGGGGGGAGAACATGAGCAAGAAGAGGAAAGGGCTGGAATTTGAGTAGAAATAATAAAAACAAAAAAGGCTGGATTTGTAGAATATAAATCCTCATGTGTCCTTGATCCATATTGTCAGGGTTTTTTTTTTTTTGGTCGGATTTGTCCTGTGTGCCTTTGACGGAAAAGGCACGTAGAGAGAGAGAGAGAGAGAGCGCGACAGAGGGGGAGAGAGAGAGACGTGTCACTGCTTTGGAGCTCATTATCATTCTTAATAAGTCTTAAGGAATAAAGAGGAGCATTGAGTGTAAATGCTGGGTAATCCTAACACTCCTCAAGGTGAGAGGAGTCTCGAGGACACAGAGAAAGAGAGTGAGGAGGAGGGGGCTACTGCGGGGGCAGGAGAGGAGATGTGGATGAAAGTGGTTTTGAAGGGAGTGGGCATGGGTTAGTAGGGCTTGTGGCTCCGGGCGCTTTGGGTTCGTTCCACAGGCCTGTGCTGGGAAAAGTTGTCTCCAAGTTTGCATCCCAGAGATGGTAACCAGCCCAGCTGGACCTTTGGGGCTGAAGTGTTGGCCTCCAGTGGGGTTGTTCTCTGACAGACAGTGGTTTGAGGAACGAGTCTGCTGCCCGCCCTTCTTTGCCCGGTGCTGGAGGGCCTCGCCCCCCGAGCGGGAGCAGTGTCCCAGGGTGGGTGCTCTGCCATGGCTCTGCTTTGGCACCTGCTTCCTCTGCTCGGGCCCTGTTCCCAGCCCGTGCACCCTTGTCTGTAGCTCCTCTCGTGTCACTCCTGTTGGATGCCTCAACTCCTTCTCTTTGCCTGAATTTCCTGGAGCCTCTCCCTGCGCGGCTCGGACACTAGGTGGCTTAAAGCACAGGCTCTGCTGGCAGCTGCCAGCGATGTTCATTCACTCTTTCTGGTGGGCTCCTTTATTCAAACTTCAGGCTGACAGCAAAACGTGGAGATGTCTTAGGATCCGTTGTGGATTCAGATATCGCACGACCTCCTTGGCAGTGCGTTCGCAGGCGCCTTGGGGGATTTGAGCCCGTGTAGCAGGAGGAAAGAGGACACTGATGAAATGAATTCAGGGGCTGGGCTGCCTGCTCTGATGATAAGGAGTCAGGAACCTGCTGGCGTTGCTGAGTCCTTCCCTCTCCGGGCAGGTTTCACCATACCCATTTTAAAGGGTGTGCGTGTTCCTTTTGGAAAAAAACATTTCAGGGCTGGCAGCGCCCTTCTTACGGTGCTGATGTGTAATGGAAGATGCTGAGCCTTCAGTGATGCCCACTGGCCCTTCTTTCTGGTCTCTTATCTCAAGTCCAGTTGCAGGCAGAAGGGATTGCTGTAATTGGGAATTTGCCTAATGCATCCAAAGCCCAAAGAAAGGGAGTGGAGCACTTGTATTTTTTTTCCCCTCCTGCAGTCAGTGTTGTCTCTCTGGTTCAATCCATAGCTTCTGGCTGAAGTAGGAGCTTTACCTTTTGATAAATGACTCCAAATACTTTGGAGCAGGTGGGAGGGAGTTGCGGATGCTGAGTTTTGATCAGTTGGCAGAAGCTGAACAGAATGAGGTGGAAGTCTTGCTAAATGCTGATTTTTCTGGGTCTAGGTGCTTGGCTTCAAGGATAAGCGTTACATTGGTAATATTATTAGGTATTAAGTTATTAGTAATGGAACGGTGGGGCTTGCCTGTACTTGGCAGAGAACCGCTAAGAAACTGTCTTAGGGCTGAGTTCATCCTGGTTTCTCTGGTGGTGTCCTTCCAGCACGTCTCACCCTGAGCTGGAGGGAGCAGGAGCAAACACGAATGCACTTCTGGTGCATCGTCTGCCTTTGGAACTCTTTCCTGAGACGGTTAATGAGTTGTAGCGAGGAGACACAGGCCCTTGTAGGGAGGGCTGTGCCTGCACCCCCTCCCTCTGCGCAGTGGCTGGTGATGAGGTGTCAGCTAATCCCTTTCACGCGTGATTGAGCTGGTCTAGAATAGGACCCGGAGGTCCAGGAGCCTGTGCTCCCGGGGCGGCTCTAGAGCCGTCCAGCTGCCGAGGCCCTGTGCGGAATAAGCGCTGGAGGAAAAGGGTTTGCAGGACTGGCAGTTGTTTGGGCCTTTGGGGGCCTTTGGCTCCTTGCCTGCCGTGGCGTTTTGGGGTGGTTTTCTCTCCAGAAGGTATCCTATTTTTGTGCTGCCACCAGTGATGCTGTTTTGAAACAACGTAGGTTGCTCCCAGATTCTGAGCCACAGGGCTTGTCATTTCGATGACAATACAACAAGTCACCTCAGAGTTGGTCTCTGGGGCTGGTCCTGATCCTCCTGCATGTGAAGTCAGCTGGCAAGGCTGGTCCCAGTGCTGGGAGGGCAGCACAGCACTGCACACACCAGCATCCATCAGACGTGGCAATGAAGGAGGAAGATGAGCTCTACAGATTTTTGGGGGGCTTTTGGGTTTTATCCTTTGAAAGAACAGTGGGAGCTGGAAAGCTTAGAAAGAGAATCCTTCCATCTCCTGGATGGGGAAGGGCTATTTGGAACTGCCATTACACAGTGCGTTGTAGCATTCAGGAGGGGTCAGTGGAGCAAGTGTTGAGAGTGTGGCCCAAGCACAAGTCTGTCTGATGGGTTTGGAAAAGAACTGACTGGTCAGCATTTCCTAAAAGTACAAAATAGTCTGGTTCTGGTCCCTGCTTGGACTTGAAGGTAGGCATGGCAGTTGACTCTCACAAAGCCAGTTCTATCCTTTCTGGTTTTGCTTCTCCTTCCAATAGCAAAGTGACCAGGACTTTTATTCCTTACCAGTACCAACTGCCAACCCTACCCCTTCCCCAGTGTGGCCAGGCAGAGCCTTTTAAATTAGCTGGGGTTGGAACTGGCAGAAATGCAAACTGAGCTCTGTGACCACAACCTGTGGCTTCGAGGTGTCTCCTCCTGTCCCACTCAGCCCATCCCCATCCCGGGAGAGCGAGGGCTGCCCAGAATCACACTTGTCTGGGTGGTGCATGGTGAGCCTGGCAGAACAGCTGGGAGGCTGGCAAACAGCTCCCAGCCTGGCTGCCTCCCTGGTGGCTGTGTCTGCAGAACATCCTCTCCATGGGGCTGCTGGTGACGAGCCCCTCCCTCCACCAGTGCCTCAGGCTGGCCCAGCTTTATACCAGGGGAGCAGTGTCCTTTCACACTGGTGAACCAGCAAAATCTCTCCCAGGGGTTATTGTAACCTCTCAGCAGCGATTTGCAAACAGGCATTCAGAGATAAAGTCTTGGTGCCGAGCTCAGGGCCAGTAGGGCAGATATGAAACGCGGCAGGTTTATGAAAGGGAAGGTGTATGAAATGCAGCCTGCATCTCCCATTTCACTGCACTATGCCAAAACACACAGTTTCTTATTTCAGTCACTGTGATCTTTCAAGGAGGTTAATTTCCATGACGAACTCCGGGCCACGTGCTTGGAGGATTTATCTAATTAGACTGACACTTTTCTTTTTTAAAAAAGAAAATTAAGCTGCACCTTGGAGGACTTAAGTATTTTAAACTGTGGGAGCGGCAGCAGGCGGTGTGATCCCTGCTCACAGAGCAGGGAGAGAGGAAATTTCCCCTTTTTCAGTCTCCTATTTAAGACTTCACCAAAGCTCCCTATTTACTTAATTTTCTTACATGGTGGCTGGGTGCTAAAGAGTGTTTTATCCTGCCTGAGTCCCTAAAGCCTCAGCTGGCTCTTTAACTCATGTAAAGTATTGATGTTCTGGGCTGTTATGTATTCAGGATGGAGCGGAGGGTAAGGGAGAGCCCTGTTAATGCTCCTTAGCCATGTCCTAGAAAAACTGCCCTCCCAGGCCAGGGAACAGAGTGCCTGCACTGTGCAGTGACTGAGATGGGTATCTGTGCCTCTCACCGTGCTCCTGGGTGTGTCCTTGGCTTGTCTGTGGTCAAAAAAAAAAGGGAGTCCCAGGAGAAGCCCCTCGTCGTTCATCCAGCCTTGTTGCAGTTGCATCATGTTCACATTTCCTTCTGAAAATGCCTTTCAGACAAGAACTGGGACCGTGCTGTGATGAAAATAGAGGATTTTAGGTTGAGGCTGCTACATGCAGGCAAGCCTCACGCTTTCCTTGGCTCTTTCACACTTGCAGGCACAGTGAATGCTGCTGGTTCTGTTCCCATCAGAGGGCTCCTGGAGTCCTGCTCACACTCCTGCCTGTTGCCTGCCCGTTACTTGGCAGCTCCTTGTGTTGCTGCTTGTGAATCCAGGTTCAGATCACTTCAGGTCTGGTACTGCTCCAGCTGTTTATCCTTGCAAAGGAGAGGGAAGGAAGGTCTTTGCAGGGCACTGCATTTGCTGTACTAAACTCAGACAACGCAGACTACATTTTCCTGCAGCCCAGGCTGGAGCAGAGTAGCATTTGTGGGGTCTGGTGTGGGTGGGGAGGGAAGTGCCCACGCAAAAGGGGCCAGATGAGAACAGCCTTGTGAACTGTGGTGATAATACAGGGAATCCCAGGGAGCTGTTCACGGTGCAAGACTGCACCGAGTGAGCAAACACGGCAGCCTCATCCAAGGAGATGGTCACTGGGTGTGCTACAGTCCCAGCTGATATGCTGAAGGAACTCGTGGTGGATAGCACCCAAGATTTAATTTTAATTTGTCTTTGATGAGGAAAGGAACAAAAATAAATGTTTCCTTTCCTACCCTCCACCTATGCAAAAGAAAAATAGAAAGAAAAACCCTAAAATCTGCCAGGCACTCAGAGGTCTAACCAGTAAGAGCCCTGTCGGCTGGGGAGCGATCGTTCTGGCTTGGTCAGCCATCCCTAACAAGTTAGGGGTTGTATAAACTCCCAGCTTACAGCTGTAAATTTACTCAATTTTGAATACAGCCACAAGCTGGCTCAGCAGGATCTGAGGCCGTCTGCTCCAGTAGTCCTGGTATGCTGGAAATCCACAACTTCGGGGGGCCCCAGCTCTGGACACGTGGAACTGGGCAGGGCCCGATCCTGGACTGCACCCCCACAGCCCTGCTGGACCCTGCATTGAGAGGGATCTTCCTAACATAAGCTGGGTTGTTAATTTATCCTTTCCTGGCTTTCAGCTTCCCTGCCTTGGGGGAATGCCTCTTGATCTCCATAGCAGCAGGTCCTCTGCCCCTGTGCCTGTTCCTGTCCTTACCTGGAGACAGGGAGCTTGTTCTGGGGGGGCTCCTTTGCTGAGAGCTTCCCAAACACTGGTACAGCACCCCATCTCTGCTGGATGGGCTCACATGTGGGCAGGATTTGGTCCATGTGCGGTGTCTGCTCAGTCCTGTGCTGAGCTGGAGTCAGTGGGTGTTTGCTTGAGTGACTGGGAGCAAAAGGAGAGTTCTGACTTCAGGGTTTGTCGCTGTGGAAGGGACGGTTCTCTCTGAACACCTGTAATGTTGCAATGTTGGGTGCTCCTAGAAAGTTGAACTTTAGGCTTGTAGGCACTGAATCCTGCTGCAAACAGCAGCGCGTTACTTGCTTTGAAGGGGAATTTAGCCCAGACGCAACGCTGATCACCTCTTGCACATTCAGAAATCGGACAGTTAACAGCCATTTCATCGTGTTTCTGATGGGGAAGCACTCTCACTGACCCCTTGGCTTCAGCAAAACTGATGTCATATTTTCTGTTGCTGGAATGGACTTGGAAGGTAGAGATGGCTTGAGGGGTGGCCAACCCCAGACCTCCTCAGGGAGTGCTTGGCACCTCTGCCCTGGGCTGCTGCCCGGCTCTCTGACCCTCCTCATGTCCATCCTCCCTGGAGCAGATGGGCTGCCTGGCTCAGGCTCCTCCACATATGGGAACAGCGAGGGCAGAGGTGGTGGGGATAATATGGCTCCAGACACAGCGAGTGTTCGCTCAAGGATTCAACTTCCTACCAATAAATGAAAAGGAGTGGTGGCAAATAAAAGGTTTTTGAGAAGTTTCCTCTCCCATCTTCCCCCTCTCCTGTGTGGAGCTGTGCTGGCTCTGGCTCCCAAAGGGTTAAGGTGACTCATGCCCCTCTCACCAGATCTGCTGGCAGGAACGCTTCATCCCAGCCACTAATTGGTGGTGTTTGCTCTGCACTTTCTCGCTCTGGTTTTGATGAAAACATTTAACCAGGAGCTTAGTGTGCAGGGGCTCCCAGCTGACAGCACCGCTGCCTGTGCCGAGCTGTGGAAATTCAGCTCAGGGGTGGCAGGGGAGGGCAGACAGCACAGCAGCACAGCTCCTGGCCCCTTGGTTCCACTCCTCAGGATGCTCTTACCTGCAGGAATCTTTAGGGTCCTGGCCCATATCCACTCTAGTCCACCTGGACAGCCAGTGGCACTGGGAGCCAGTTCAGTGCCTTGGGGTAAAGCTGCAGAGGTGGGCAGAGAGGTCCTGACAGGGCCTGGCCTTACCTGAGAGCAGAGGGACGACTTGGCAGGGCTCAGGAGATCTGTTCCCACACCATCTGGCTGTGATCCTGGGGGATTCTCCCGCAGAGAACAGGCTCCAACAGGCCCCTGTGCCATGGAGGGGAGTGAAGCTACTGGTTCTGTTAGGTGGAGATGACCTACTCATTCCTTCCTACTCTGCTTGGAAGCCTGTGCAGGATTTTCCCAACGCAGTCTTTCATTGCAGCTGTTTCAAGTAATAACCTGCTCGTCTATAGGCCCTTCTAATGGGCTTCACACGAGGAAGCCTGAGCTGATTTTAATTTTTGCCATGCAAGTGGCACAGAAGTTACCATGTCCTTATGGAGTCAGTCTTGAGAGTGGGCATGTCCAAGCTCCTCAGTTCCTACGTCACAGAACCCTTAGGCAGCAGCAGAGACTGAAACAGTCCCTGGGGGAGATGCCAGTTTATCTGTGTTGCTGCTGGAAAATGCATTCAAATTTCTGCCCAAACAGGAGATTGTGACATGCACGAAATTCATCTGAGCCCATCGGGGCTGCCACTGCTCTGATATTTCTTTACTTTTCTCTCCTTATCTCTGGTGATCTACCCTATGAACAGCAAAACAAATCCAGATGGGAAAATTTATAAACCAGAAAATCTGGATTCCCCGTTCCTGGAAAAGCATGATTCCTTGTTCTCAGCCGCCTCCGTGTGTCATGGGGTCTGCCATGAAGAGGTGCCAGAACTGTTGAAAGAGGCCAGGCCTGCATGTGCATTAGGGAAACAGAGCAGCAGTGTAACACCCTGTGTGCGTGTGCATTCCCAAGGGACATGGGCTGCTCCGGGGAAGCAGGATTTGCCCAAGGGAGGGTTGATCAACAAAAGCGTTTGTCCTCTTTCGATCCGTATGAGGACCTTGCTCCACATCATTCTGCTGAACTGATTATGCCTATTGAGGGAAATTTTCTGCCTCTTCCCTCTCCCTGACTATTGATAGTCTGGAACCAAATCCACGTGTCTCATTAAACACGGAAAGAGCCGGGCCAGGCCCCCACTGCACAACGTGCTGCCTGTTATCAGCCTGGAGAAAGGGGAGCGAACAGGTGTAGGATAACAGTGCAACTGAGAGAGACCAAAGTGCATCATAAAATAAACAAACAGCCCGTGCTCCAGCTCCCCCAGATGCACCATTGAGTTGCAGGGTCTACAGTGTGCTTTAGAACGTGCTCTGAGCAAGTGCCCGCTCGGGGCACCGTTTAATTTGCAGCCAGAAATGGGTTGATGGTTTTCTGCATCTTAGGGGGGTGTCTGGAAGCATCCCCTGCCCCTTGGGTTGTGCTTGGGGCTGCAGGAGCCATCTGGGCCTTCCCTCTTTGTAAGTAAGGGCTGTGACTGCCGTAACTGTGACCTTCCCAACCTTTACTGTCTGCAGGGAGGAGCCCATCCAGCCCCTGCCCTGTGACACTCTTTCCTCCTGAGATTTCCGAGGAGCACACGTTTGTACCGGGATTTTGTTTGATTTCTTTGCGCCTCCTCCTGCTGTGAGAATTTTTGTGTTGCCCCTTGTGCTTTGGGGCTGGCAGAGCTTGCAGTGGTGCTGCTGGCATTTTGTTGCATTTACTGAAGCAGTGGCTTGGCTGATTGTGCCCCAGCATCAGCCAGAGCTTCGGTGTCTGAGCGTGACTCAGCCCCTGGAATTGTGCTTACCCAACAATACCTTTTGTCCTTTGCCCAAAACTTCTGGCCAAGGAAAAGGGAAAAAGGAGGAGGGAGAAAAGAAAGAAAAGATAAAATTCTGCATTTAGCTGTCCTTTCATCACAGGTGGTGCCAGTTGGTTTTTACTTTATTTGTACAAGGTGGGGAAAAGAGAAAAAGAAAACAAGGTGGAACTCGGACAAGGCCCAGGAAATGTTTGAACCTGACAACAAACTTCCTTTGTTTAGGGGAGCGGGGGAAAGAGAACAGAAAAAAGGGGTAGACCAGCTGAAACCAACCTCAGCCCTGTTCCCTTGGGCAGGTTTCTTCTTCCTACTCTTTATTGTTTGGGGTTTTTTGTTTTGCTCAGGTGTCTTGTGATAATTTTGTTTGCACAAGGGCCTTTGTGTGCTGCCTTCTAGAAGGTGGACAGATGAAAGGTTTCCTGGGGACACATTTGTTATTTGGATGGGGAGGATTTATCATTTATTCTATCATATATCTATCATTTATCTATCATTTATACATACTTTGCATGATCCTTCTCCTCCAGCCATGAAGATCAAGATGGCTAGAGGGGAAGGATGAAGGACCATGATTCTCAGGAGGAGAGACAGATGAGTAATTTAGGGGCTAGGGAGACAAATCATGATTAAGATGCAGAAACCAGAGGGTTTTGTTGATGAGAAAACAAAGAGAACCATGAAGGCAGCTGCCAGGGATGCTGCCTGGGGGACTCCTGAGTGCCACCAAGCGCTAGGACACACACCTCCCTTTTTGGCAGGTTGGCACAAAATCTCTTGCTGAATCACCCGCAATGTTCTTCTTCCAAAAGAAGAATTGGGAGGTGTGGGATAGCTGCCCAAGGAGCGCTGGGAATCAGAGTGACCTTCTGCTGTGCGGGACAAAATGGATTCTGGTGGGGTTGGGTTTCAGCAGGGCCGTTACGGCCGGTTTGTTGGTGCTCCCTGTGGGTACAGCCAGGGCCACACAGCACTGCTGGGCTGCCTGGAACTTGGCTGGAGCACTTACAAGTGTTTTCCCATCCAGTCAGGTGGTGAAGGCTCCCCCTGCCAGGCACCTGCCTGCGATCCACGTGCTGTGTATTCAGTACAGCTGGGCTGGGGTGACACTCAAGGGATCTGTTCCTCTCAGATGCTCTTCCCGAGAAGGCTGCCTGCTGCCTTCCCAACTTGCCCTGTTACTTCTTAGCTGCTGCCTCTGTGCAGTGCTGTAGTGGCCCTGTAGTGCCAGAATAGCTGGGTAAGGAGGAGTCCGGGATGAAAGGCTGTTCAGTCGTTTCTTAGCCAGGTTAGAACTATATTACACAGCACTTAATAATCTCTTCTATCTCATTTCGGTATCACAAAGTGTTGTGTCAAAATTAGTGAGCAAAACTGTGGGTATCCCCTGTAGGGCAGGTGCTGGCCAAACTCCCCAAAGAAAGGTTAAATGTTGTGACTTGACTTGGAGGAGGGGAGGTGTCCAACGTTCAGTACAGGAAAAGGAAGAAAGAAGAGCCGAGTGTCAGGGTCACTGTGTGGAGCCAGACTGATGGGATACCTTCCTGTGGTGTCCTGGGGGTTCTTCTGATAAAGGCCAGGTCACTGCCGTGCCTACTGCACTGAAACAATGCAAAGATGCTGCCAGTGAAAACTTTTCCCCTGTTACTGAGGAAGTGGATTCCCTGTATTGCATTAACTGGGATGTGGATCCTTAGCGACCTTTCTTTTCAGTGCATGTTCCCTCAGAGTTTCATCAAGCAGCCCTGGAGCTGCTCTTTTCCTGAATGCACTGCTAAGCCTGGGGATCTGGGATCCCTGGGCTGCAGGACATGATCCCAATTAAACAACTCCAGAGCAGAGACTGAATTCAGTGAGTCCCAGGCAAAACCTGGAATACTTCCACTAGAAAATACACTACTCCAGATTTACACCAGGAGCTGCCACATTCCGACGTCGGTCCTCAGTCTTTGCCTTAGTTTTTGTATCTGCGCAGTGGAGATAATAGAACTTGCCTCCAACACAGCTTGTAGCTGAGAATTAAGGAGCAGTTTCCAGAGCCAGACTGAAGGCAGCTACGCAACACGGGCTGTATTTTTGCTGCTCGTGTATTTGTCTGGAGTTTAGAACTCGGGGCCCGAGTGAGACCCAGAGAGGCAGCTGAACGCGCTCGCTGCGTTTGCTCTCCAGAGGCGCTCGGGGGAAACTTGCCCAGGGGTCTCGAGGGAAGGGGCTGGCACGGGGGCGCTGGCAGCAGGAGCCGTGGTGGCGAGCGAGCCGCTTCCCTGCCGTCCATTCCAAGCACAGGAATGACTGTGGGGAACGATTTCAAAGCCACCACTATGGAGATTAAGGGGATGAGAATGTAAATCTCAAGTAAAAAGGTAATTGAATGTAATAGCAAACACTGCTCGGTCTATGTTAATTTTAGCTCTTCCCCTGGATACAAGGCGCTGTATTAGTGTTTTATTACCATTTTGTTTGCACTAATAAAATAGTAAAATTTATTTCAAGGAAGTTGAAGGATGGTTTTACAATGCAAATTTGAAGAAATTGGACTTTTCATTTACGCCACTGCTATTTTAAACCCTGAAGGGTGTAAATTAGCCTCCTGTGCCTGGGTGAAATCCACTGCTTCCACAAGCAGGGGGAGGATTTGATGTGGGGGAGAAGAGAACAAAACCAAATCATCTGAATATTTCAGAGAGACAGAGATATCTGATGAGGAGAGAGAAAAAACCCCTGCCTGCCTGTGCCCACTGAGCGGAAGGGCTGGAGCAGAGTGGGAAGAGCTGGTGAGACACAGGTTTGTGCTGGTGAGCAGCTCCAGCTGCCGTGGGTGTTGGGAAGGGCAGAGCAGGGCAGGGGGTGCCCCCAGACACGGCTGTGCCCGCGCTGGCCGGGAAGGAGGTGCAGGAGCTGGGGCTCAGCTGATTAACAGATGCTGCCGGTGACAGACAGTTCCTAGAAGTGTGGGAGCCTTGGGCACGTTTCGCTTTCCGGCCCAGGGGACCCACACTTGCCATGTTGCCTGCACTTCTCTCTTTCTCTTGCTGTGCCGTCTTTACCTTCCTGCCGTGGCCCGGCCCATCCGGGCTCTGATTCACCGCTGAGTCACGGCACTGCCAGGGAAGGTGCCTGCAGCCCAGGAGGCTTCAGCCACCTCCTCCTTCACCCAGGGCTCCTCCTCGGCACCAAGTGGGAAGGGATGGGCAGATTACCCGGTCCCTTTCACCTTTGGCAAGTTGTTTATAACAGTGCTGTTCTCATGATGCTGTAAAGGCCGAGGCACGAGAATCGGGTCCAGAGAGCCATGTTTGGTTCCAAAGGTCCTGCTCTGGGCTGGCCATGTGCCTCTTGGAGGGAGGTGTCTCAGGGTGTAGAAGCATCCAAAGCCCAGCAGCTTTCTTAGACTTTTCCAAGTTTTTGCCACAGGTCTGAAAATCTCGCGGGGTAATTGTGAGGGTTTCATTCTCCCTGTGGAAGGGGATGTGTGGAACAGGAGTTGTAACTTCCCTTTTTTTCAAATCCCATTCCCCTGGCAGGGAAGTCTTTGAGTTACTGTTTTCTGTTGATGTTCACCTTGGTCACATCTCAGTCTTCACACAACACTAGCATGAAGGGAGCCATGCTGAGTGTCCCCTGAATCGGAGAATTAAGATGTTTTTCTTAATTTTCAGTGGAATTGTACATTTGTTCGTTGTCCTGCGATGCTTGTTTGAAGCAAGTCTGTGTATTACATATCTCCCCAACCACACCAACTGTTTGTACAGTGACAGAGGCACTGACTGGGTGTGAAGTGCTCAGAGAACCCTGTTCCTTCTGATACCCAGCAGACTGATGGGCACCTCAAACATTGCTTATTCCGAGGCAGTTCTCTCCAGCAGTATTAGGATTTTGCTGTCAGCCCAGTCCCTGTGCTGTGGCTGCTCCTCCTGTGGGCTGTAATTGCTCAGGTACTCATTTGGTGCCTGGCCGCCTGGTCTGGCTCTTGCCCTGCATTCTTAGCCAAGTGGTACAGAGTGAACTGGAGAGGAAAAACCAGCTCCAGAGATCTGATTTTGCAGGGAGGTAGATCTCCCAGCTCTCCTTTGGACTATGAATATCATCTCTTCGTTTTATCCTCAGGAGGCCTTTCAGGACAGAAACCACTGTTTACCCCACGCGAAGGCAGGATGGAGCTTTGGCTTGTTACTATTTATGGTCTGGATCACTGGGAAAGTGAAGGCCAGGCTCCAGGTCTTTTGTCTGTGCCACTGTGTGACCTCTCCTTGTGTCTGGCGTCAAAGAAAGCCTTCCAGAGTTTTTGAACCCTCTTGCAGGTTCCCATTGTAGCACAAAGTCAGTAGCCCATGGGTGGTATCAGCAGCCTTCTCAAACTCCCTGCCCTGCTCCTCTGGTGGGTGTAGCAGAGGCTGAGCCAAGACTGAGGGCGTTACCAAAGAAAGCAAAGACTTATTTTTGGCATTGAAATGGTTTCCTATTCCAGGCGAGTCTGGGGAGCAGCGTGGTTGTGTACCCAAGGATTTAAACAGTGCATTAAGCAGAGGGGTTACACTCCGGGTGGATTTCAATCAAAAACTATAATTACATCAAATAGCAAACGGAAATGGAAAAAGGGGATTACTGACTCGACCCTGGGTGCTGTTGGCTGCAGAACCTGCTCCATTATTCACACCCCCTCCATTGCCTGGGGTGGGGTGTGTATGTGTGTGTAGGCAGTAAGGCCCCCCCTCCTTTTTCCATTTCCTTCATCCATCTGATGAAGTCAGAGTCCCTGTGCCGGTATCAGTGCTTGGAGGAAGGTTGGAATTTGCATGACTTGGATTTGGGACTTTGCAAGGCAGGTTTGATCTCCCTGGGCAACTCTTCCTGGCTCCAGGCAGGAAGAACTGCTCAGCTCAGGGAGTCGTGGGAACCCCCAGGCCTGCAAGCTTTCTCTCATTTTCTGTTTCGTTATCAGACCGGTGTTTTGGACTCATCTCTGCTCATCCTCAAGGAAACTGGAAAGCTCCAGACTGCAAACAGGAAGTGCTTTCTAACCTAAGGAGTTAGGGTAGTGTTTGAAACTCGCCTTGAGTTAGTAGAGCTGTTCTGGGACCGTGCTCAGTCCTTCCCAGCTGAGGATGTACCACACACCTGCACCCACAGTTTGGGCTCCCAGGTTTGCTCTCTGGTCCAGGGTTGAGTGTGGCTTCCTGCACTACTTTGAGATGCTCTGTGGGTTCCAATTTGCCACTTCTGCTGTACCTGTCACCTCCCTTCTGGTCTTTGTCTGCCCCGTGTCATTGGTCCTGCTCTCCCCGTCCCTCCTGCTGTCACCCTTCCTTCCCGTCATGGGCAGGTGGTGTCTGTACACACCTGAGGTTGTGCTGGGATGGCTGGAAGTGTTCACCAGGCAGGGAGGATAAGGAATCCAATGCCCCACTGCCTTCCCAAGCCTGCTTCCTCAGGGGGTTTTCCAGATGTCTAATCCCAGATTACACAGCCCAGCCCCGCTCCTGTTTGATGGAATCTCTTCCCTGTTCATGCTCAAGGGGTGAGTGCTGTGCTCTCACAGCAGCTGCTGCACCCTCACCAAATGTGCTGCCCCGTTTTCACCAGCGCAGGTTCAGAGCTGGGGAAGGTGATGGGTGTGTAGAAGAGAAACCCCAGTGCGTTTGTGGTTGGTTCACACACAGGGAAAGGTCAGCGGTCTCTCCATGCTCTGGATGGTGGTAAATCCATACAGGGTGAGACTCTGCCAGTGCTGGCTGCGCTTCCATGGCACCAGCTTCACCTTCATCCTCCTCACTTGGGGAGAAAAGGTGCTTTGCAAATGTAAACAGATATTCTTTTCTTATAGACAGATCTTTCATTTTGTAATACAATACAGTGAAATGAAGAGGAGAAAGCTCTATCCAATTGTAGGTTTTGCTGAAAATAATTGAAATACAGTAAGGAAACTCAGCCTTGGTTAAAAGCTGAAATCCCTTTTGGCAGATAAGGGAAAAAATGATGTAACTGATTAGACCAAACTTTTCTTTATTATACAAAAAGGGAAAAAATTCTTAAAGACAAAAATATGACCAAGACACTTTCCCAATTCATTTTTTTTCCTGTGCATTTTACTAACTTTAATTTAAAATGTATTTTATGCTCCCTCTGCAGTATTAAGAGTCCAGATAAAATGGTCTAGGGGACTAGTTCAGGAAAACCAAAGCCATAAACAAACTGATTATGTTACTGTTCAAAAAAGCTACAGTAGGAAAAATACGTGGGGACAAATCACATCAAACATTCTAAAATTTATTTTGATTTTAGGTTTGTTTTCTTACACACTCTAGAAAATAGAAAAATAAATCCTAATGGAAGAAAAAGACTGCAAGAGACAAGGAAAGCTGGATTTGTCCTGCTCTTTTTGGAGCTTGAATTTATTCCTCAGTGTGCAAAGTTGTGTTTCTGCAGCCATGGGTGCAGTGGAGCCAGTGGAACTCCCTCATCCAGGGCCTTAATGGCCTTTATGATCCAACTGTGACATTTGTGCTGCTTCCCTTTTGCCTTTCCGAACTGTATTGTGGAAACGACAACCCCTCTCTGTTGCCCTGTCCTTGTGTAAACCCCAGTCACCTTTCATCAAACGACAGGATCTGAGCAGACGCCGAATAAAAGGGTTGATTTTAAAGGGGTGTCGTTTGCAGCTGTGGAAAAATGGGAGCAGGAGGGTGATGCTGAGGGAGAGCAGCAGCCTGTCGAGGTTCAGGCAGCGCTGTGAGAGGCGTTTAACGCTGCAGCTCCAGCTGGAGCCTTCCCGAGCTGCAGGTGGAGGAGCCGGGCGCGTTGTAGGTTTTGTGAGGGAAATGTGCGTGTGCAGGATTGTTTGGAGCACTCTCAGCTCCTCCCGCCTGCAGCAGCGCTCCCGTTACAGCACCCCCGGTCCCGCCGGTGTCGAGGGTGTTGGACCAGAACCCCCCGAGAGCAGCGCTGCGGGCAGGAGGATCTCACCTCGGGGAAGTGATCTTCATGGGTTACTAGTTTTATCAGCAGCACATCCCTTCATACAGAGACAAGGAAGAGCGGGGAGAAATTCCATCCGGCTCTGCTGATTCAGTGGAGTAAAGAGGTGGAATTCATTAGGAAAAAAATTGTTTACGGCACAGCTTTAGTCAGAGGATCTTCCATTTTAACGTCCTGCCTTTTTTTATTTTTTATTTTTTATTTTTATGGTGGATTGTGTGAAAGGCAAAGCAAGCACCAGGGGCTGCTTGGTGTTTTTGTTTTTATTTTTTCATTAAAGTTTAATTGCGTGACTTGTTATGTGATGTAACTTGTGGAAATGCCAGTTGTAGTTGCTTGCAAAATGATTTTTGATTTGTTGTGTTTGAGTCTTGGGTGCAGGAGTGTTAAACCTCAAAGAGGTATTCAGACATGCATATAGAGAGAAACCACACGTGTGTATGTGTATATATATATATATATATATAAAATGGGTTTTGATTAATGAAAGAAAGGAACTGAAACTGCTGTGAGAGAAGAATCTCCTTTATTCGAAAGCTCTTCTGCTACATCACTAGGACAGAGAGTAAGGACCTTAAAATTAGTATAACTATAATTTATATCCACTGTAAGGACACTCTTTGCCTCCTGATCAGTAATGGAGCCTTAAATATAAATGGATCCTCAGCTTGCAAACACTCAAATTATTTTCTTTACTCACGCAAGGTGTCAAAGGAAGGGTTTCTGTAAGGAAAACGGGGCATTTGCATAAGTTCCCACAGCATCAAACAAGAGAGAATTTGTGTTGCATAAACAATAACAATCACATTAAAATCTTACTGCTTTAATAGTTTAGAAAAAAATATATAAGAAAAACATTGAAACTGTAATAGATGTTGCCTCTGTATCGGTATCGATTTCATCATTTGCATTGCCTTAATCTTGGGTGGGTGAAGATTAAGAATCTCCACGTAGAGGTTTGTGTGTGCAATAAGCAGGAACATCATAAGCAGCTTTCCTTGGCCTGGAGATGATGATTTAGGGCAGAGTGTTTCCTCCATAAAACCTGGGGTTTGGAAAACAAAGGAGGATCTTTACAAATAAAAATCTTGAACCCGCTGAACAACCAGCCAGGGCAGAAAGTTCTCACTTTAAGCAAGTTTTCCAAACTCTGTGTTGTAAACACGAGAGCAAAGTGACCTCCACGTGCACACGTGAAACTGATATTTTTCCCGCTGTCCAACACCTCAATTCCCAAAGGGAATTTAGAGTGTAAGTGCTGAAAAAGGGGAAAAGGCAGAAGATGTGTTTGTATTCTATAATCTAGAGCCTTTTATGTATAAAACATTTATACCTGTTTAACTTGAGATGTGGTAGCTAAACTGATAGCCTGCACTGAAACAGCTATTTTGGCTCAGTTCAAATTAGTTGATAACAATCTTATTTTTATGTGGATTTTGTAGAAAACAGACAGCTCTGTATGAAACAAGTTTGTATGAGGTAACTCCTTGTACACATTTAAAAAATCCATGTCTTTGAAATACTGTTAATCAAGTATCAAAAATGGAATCGAAGGAAATTCACTCTGTAGAGCATTTGTGAATTAAGGTTAACACGCTCATAAAATGATGATAAAAAAATTAGCAATGGTCACCTTCAGCTTTGGCTCCTTTGAAAGAGAGCTGAGCTTCACCAAAGTAAAAAGCAGTTCACTCGGACTTGGAAAAGGAATCTCCTCTAAAACTTTCCCAGCAAATGGTGGGGCTGAAGTGCTTTTCACCCAGAAGGAAGTAGGGGTTTCTTGCTTCAAACCGGGTTTCTGCTCAGTGTGAGGACTGGTTTTCACAGAGCTGTGTGAGGAGCCTGTCCCAGGGCGTGCTCCTGCACCCAAAACTTACGGTTGCTTCCTGCTCCAGGTAAGTACAGGTTTCTGAAAAGGCTTGTTTCCTCTAGTTGTCCTCCCTGAAGAGTTTGTCCTGTAGTTTTTATCTGGGATTTTTTCAGATTTTCTAACTATACCTAATTTGTACATTTATATTGTCTGTACCTACTTTGCTCTGGCCTGTAAATGACTCTCCAGCCTTTAGAGCAGAGCAGGCAGGTCTAGAGCTGGGATCTGGGCTGTTTTGTCTACAGGGCATCTAAACTCCTGGGTCTGTGTGTCGGGGGGTGCACTCAGACTGTCCTGCTATTTCAGGATGCAGAAAAATGCTCTTGTTTTTCCTGGATATCTTTTCAGTGTGCCTGTCTCTGAACCAGACAGCAACCGAAGCTGGTCCTGGACCGCTCCCCTGCTGAGCAGCTTCCCTGTTGTGGGGTGTCATCTTTAAAAAAACATAAAATTACCCCCCTACAAAACACCAGTCTTGAAGTGGAAATAGCACTTTCCCTTTAGACTGTGCAGTCTATTTAGCAAAGAAGGGGATAACCTAGTGGTTAGAGCACAGACAGAAATTTTATCTTCTAGCTCTGCCTAAATTGCTGTTGAGTTTGGTCAGGTTACTTTAACTCCTTGTTTTCCCATCTTCACTGTGAAGAATTGCCCTCTGGCATTCCATGCAGCAAAGCTGGAAGTTTGACTGGGCAGCAAATATATCTGCATAGGAGGGGATTTTATGTCAGAAATCAGAGGATGTCTCCGAGTTCCCTTGCACTTGCTCATTTTTTTCAGTGAAATAACTCCGGCTTTTAGAACTAGCAAAAGCAATTAGTTCACTCCGGGGACCAATAGGTGGAAACATGTCATTTTAAAAAATGGATTTGGTTGTGGGGATCTCTGAGGCTTTGTGTTGGGTTGGAATGTCTCTGCTGCAAGTGGTGTCTGTAGGCAGGGGTTTGCTGTGGTCTCCGTGAGCAGCAGGGCTGGCTCAGCCCCTCACACCCCTCCAGCACAGGCACAGGCACAGGCACAGGGACGGACCTGTAAGGTGGAATTGTAACAAGTAACCAGAATACTGCGTGTGCGCTTCTAAAATTGTCTGGGTTAATAAAACGTGCTGATTGCTCCCCGAGGATATCAAGGGACTGGAGGATATTAGTGAGGGTCACCAGTTCAAATCTGGGGCAAGTTAGCAGTGACTGCAGCAGCCGTGCTGCAGCCCTGTGTGCGTTCCCCGAAGTTTCTCACGGGCAGGGACCTCTGTGTTGGCAACTGGATTATAAAAGGAGGTGATGGCTCTGGGTGGTGCTGACACAGGGCTTCAGAGGCTGAAATGCTTTCCCAGTTCTGCTTGGGATTTCAGTCCCCTTTCCAGTGTAGGTTTAAAGCATGAAGCTGCTCACCCATGTCCTCTGAATTCACAGTCCTTCCATCACACATCCTGCAAATCTGGCACCTTATCTGCACACTGAAAACAACAATTAATTTGAAAATTGTGTTGTGTTTTTTAGACAAAGATTGTTGATTTCCAAGTTTCCAAGAGAAAGGAAAGGTGGAGGTATTTGGCTGTTGCTGGCTGCCCCTGTGCTGCTGCTGTTCAGCAGGGATCTCGTGAGGGTGTCACTACACTGCGTGTAGGAAATTGGTGGTTTCTGGCTGTGCTCTCTGCCACCTCCCGCCCCTCCAAGGCACATGGGAGGCTGAGCAACATGACATGCTGAGCAGGAGGGCAGCTTCTGGTCAGGCACTTGTATTTTTGCTGCCTTAGCTGCTGTTATAAATTCCTCACTCTGGCCTTTCACTTCTGATATTTTTCCCGTGGCCAAATCAAAGATGGTTTTGTTACCTCCGGCTCCCTGCGGACGCGGCAGCTTCGGGCAGTGAAATATGCTCCAGCCTTCAGAGGGAGGACAGGGGACCTACTGCTGGGAATCCGAGATGGAGCAGGGTTCCGGGAACAGGACTGAGGCTTTTGCCTTGGTTCAGCCCTGGCTGCATCCCTGTCCACGTGCAAAACCAGCAAACCTGCAAGCTGGGTGTCGGGAGAAGAGATCAAGGTGCTCGGGGGTGCTGTGGGGTTTGTCATGAGGGTCGAAAAACGCACAGCAGCGTGTGGAGGTGGCACTGAGATGCGCTTGCCCCTCCTTGCCACTACCCCACTGGGCAAGCAGGGTCAGCACAGCTCCTAAATCAATACATCCTGTAGAAAAATGGATGGATTGGGGAGCAGCTGTAGTATTTGTGCCTAAAAGGGATAAAGAGAAGTAGGTGAGGTTGTCTGAGGTTCCCTGAGAGCAGATGTGGAGGAGCACCGTCCTGGTGACTGGACATGGATTTTTCTGATAGATGTGAGATGTGCTTTAGGCTCCTGGAACCTTTTCACCCCTTGTTTTTCTAGTGGTGCTGAACAAAGTTGGGATTTCAGATCCCTGTTTTCAAGCCATTTCAAAGCTTGACTGTGCCAGTAGAGCTGAGACCCAGCCAACAGTGCACAGGAGGGAGAAGAGATGAGTGTTTTGCTGGAGTGGAGCTGTGGGGTTTGCTCCTCTGGCTGCTGATGTTCAGCGTTTGGAATTGGAGAGCCCATGCTGATCCCTCATTAACTGTGTCACTGTTCATGGCTCTGGGGACCCAAAGGTGCTCCTTTGGTGTTTGGTGTGAATGGTGGGAGCTCTGAAGGGCTGCAGTGCAGCACAACAGGCTCTTGATTTGAGCAGTTCCTGGGGGGAACCCCTCTCCTTTCCCCAAGAGTGACTGCCCGCACTCTTGGGCGGTGTCTGGGAGAGGAGGAGGGTGCAGCCCAGCTTGACTGAGAGGCAGTGCCCACCATTATGGGATTACTGTGAAGGGTAGAAATAATTCATCAGATGCTGCTACACGATCATCGTGTTCCCCCCAGGGTCAGGTCAAGGGCCGTAGGATTTGTTGGAGAGCTGAGAGGTTGAGGGACACTCTGGAGGTTCCCCAGGGCTGCTGGGTCAGGGGCCTTCACACTGTAGGAACTTCCCTTTATCTGTGCCTCCAGCAGCTGCTGTTTGAAGTAGGAGGGAAGGGTGGGAGTTTCTCCTGGAGGGCCTGCCCCTGTCAGCAGCCTGGGGTAGGTGGAGGGGGGGATCTGGCCGGCGAGCAGGCGAGTGCACACAGCAATGATGCTGGAAGCCAAGGCTGGTCCTGCTGATGTGGCCCTTTCTCCTGCAGCGGCTCATAAAATATGGCTCAAATTTTCATTACGGCCTCTATTGATTATCTTTTGGGACAGATGAATTATAGGGAACATTAAATTAAAAAAAAAAAGGGAAATATTTGAATGAGTTTGGGAGGTCGATGCCAGAAAGGCTGACACACCAAGCCTTACCGGCACTTGCTGCTTTGTGGGCCGGCTGGGCCCTTCCCATGGGGGAGCCTGCCCAGGGAGTGCCCCCTGTCTCTGAGCTGCCCTTGGGAACAGCAGCTCTGCAGTGGCCTTGGGCATGCCTTGGGACAGCCCAGAGGCACAGGGCTGGCTCAGGCACCTGGGTGCTGTTATGAGTCCTGCCTGGTACCACAAGCTCTGCCTTCACTGGGGGTTTGGCCCTGGGGACCTTCCAGTTAAACAGTCTGCTTGGCACCTACTTTGGGATTCTCTAGGGAAAGGGGAGAACAAGGGGCAGTGAAGGGGAAGAGGCCAGGTCGTTGCATTTAGTGACAAATTTTGGTCTGGTGTAAATATATGTGTGAGGCCAACAGTGAATCATAAAAGTAGTGATGGGCTTTCCAACGTTCCCCTCCTTCCCTGTATGAGGAGAAACATCACTGCCCTCGTCTCTCCTATGCTGAGGGGTCAGTGCTCCTCTCTCCAGGGTTCATTGAGCACAGGAGCTAATTCTCGATGTGGTTTATGGTCAGGGACCTTTGGCTCCAGGTAAGAGAAGTGCCAGGATTGAATCATCCCACTGTTAGTGTGGCAGACTTGAAGTCAAACCAGACAAAGGGAGTTCTGGCTTCTTGCTGGCTCTGGCCAGCTGTGATTTTGAGGATGATCCTGGAACGTTGTTCCTATGGCCTCTCTGTGCCCATTCAGTTTTTCCCGGTTGTGCCACACAATGCTCTGTGCAGGAGTTGGGCTGGTAAGGCTTTGTTCTCTGCTCCCTTCCCTGCCTGTGTTCCCCCAGAGTGGGTGAAATCCCGTACCCTGAAATGCCATCAGCACACTTTGCTGTCAGCAGCTGGCACTGGGGGATAATGGATGTTCCCCCTTTGAAAAGAGCCGCAGTTCAGAGCACTCTTCCATCTCCCAGAGGTAGCAGGAGAGTCCTGGGGCAGACACTCATGAGCTGGGTGGCTGTAAAATCCCTTCTCCCCTTTGTTCCTGGGTTGTTTTCTGTCAGTCAGGCGGGCAGCCAGTGCTCCTGAGGAATTCTCTGTTTTCTTTTCTAAGATTGAGAAGAATGCAGCCAGGGTCCCTCTCCAGCCACCCGCAAGACAAACATCCCCCCCCAAATACTCGCCTGCATCTGGACACGAGGTCCTGCGTGGCACAGCCCTCACACCCCCACTGCTGGGACTGGCCTGGGGGACACCCCTTGTCCCCTCACCGTGCCCCTGCCTGCCACCACCACCACCAGCTGCTCTTCCTCGGGTCAAGGCGAGCCCCACGGCGTGTGCTCTGCCTCTGGGATGTTGGCCCGGGCTGTGGGGTGTCCTCTGTCCCCCCGTGTGAGCAGAGTGCCCTTGGCCTGCCCAAGCACCGTGCTGTGAGCTGTGCCAGCACCTCTGTGAGTGCTGCAGGGGCAACGCTGCCTCTGCCCGAGCCACTGCCGGCCTGGGGGAGCCACCGGTGCCCAGGTTAGTGTGGAACTGTGACAGACCCAGCCCCGCTGCAGTGCGAGCGTGGCCCCTCCTGAGGGACATTCCGGTGCTGGTGGATGGGACCAGCGTCCCGAGTGCTGAGCCCACAGCGGCGTGTGCGTGTTTCACTGCCTTGCAGATCTCTGCTGATTTCACAAGCCGTCCACAAAGCGTTGGCTTCACCTGGGCAAATGCAAAAGGTGGTGGTTTCCATGGCTCCACGGCCCCGCTCGGGCGACACACCCTTTTTGTGTAAGCTGGCTCCCTGGAGTCGATTGTTTTTTGGCAAACAGCTTCATAAACTCCTCCAACAATTAAACTGGGGAGAAAAAAATAACCAAACCAAACACAGCAAACCCCATGCATTATGGAGTGAGACAGCAAACAGGTTGGAGCAACTCCCCCACCGGCTCCATCCCCACCAGCTCCGTCCCCCCCAGCCCCCGGAGCTGGGCAGGGAGAGCGGCCCCAGCTGCACTTGCTGGACTTGGTTTGGGAGGTGCCTGGGCCGCCCCAACCCACCGAGCTGCAGTGAGCTAACAAACATGAAGGAAAAGGTCATGTTATTCACTTTTATTTTTTCAAAGCTGCAAACATCCCTCTCTCTGGGAGGGGAGGCTGCACAGATGCCAACTCTGATTAATTTAAATATTTACCAATCCCATTTTTTTTTTTTTAATTGTGTATGTTTGTGCTCTGTTTGTGTCCCATAAAATACCTGGTGTTTTGGGCGTACCCCGTTTGCAGGGTGCATGAGATCACACTGAAAAAATGCAGTGAAAAACATTTTCATGCCACGACACATCAAATAGGATTTTAAATTAAGATGAAGATTTTTTCCCTCTTTTTTATCTCTGAAGTTTAGGTGAAAGGGCTTTCTTTTTCTATTTAGTTTTTAAATTCTTATATTTAACTACGAAAGAAAGTTGTTGTGGAAATCCTCTAAAAGTTACTTTTGCCTTCCATGTCAGACATGGAAGGCGACTGTTGGTGCTGGTCAGAGCCCCCACTGGTGTGTGTTTCTGTGCTGTTTCTGGCTGGGGGGGTGTTCCAGGGGAGGAATCCAGAGCCTGGAAGGCAGAGCCAGCTCCGAGCTCCCGGCTGAGCGTCAGCAGCTCCGCTCCCTTCCCTGCCCGTCACTCTGTCTGTCAGACTTGCTCTGGGGCAGGTGCTGTCTTTGCTGTCTGTGTGTCCCTGGCACAGGGGTCTCGTCTCTGCCAGAGCTGCTGCTGTAACACAGGCCGAGCTCTCCAGGGCAGTGACCCTTTGGTGAGTGTCCCAGCAGCCCTGGACACTCGTGGCTTTGTGTGCCCCGGGGCTGAGCTTGGTACAGGAGCCAGTCTGGGCACTGTTTTCTCCTCCTTGGTGTGGGGTTTTCTATATGCTTTTGGCCATGGAGACTTGTACTCCCCTGGGAGGGAAGTTTTCTTTGTGGGTTCAAGCAATGAAAGCACTACTGGCATTCACCCCACCTCCTTTTAATTGCTTTCCATGCCCATTGGGTCATAATCAGATCCCAGCTACATCTGGGAAAGTACAGAGCTGTTCCTTGGAAAAATGGAGCATATCCAAGGAGAGTAGTGCTGCTGGGATCAGGATCCAGCCACCCCCTCGCTGTGGTGTGGCAGGTGAGCCAGGCGGGGTTTGGCCTGGAGTCTTCAAGGCTGTCACTGGGGCAGGGCAGGATGTGTGTCTGATGGAGGGGATTGGCACTGCTGGGGGGTGAATCCTGTGGTCCTGCTCTGCCGTGGGCAAGGGAAAAGAGAGGGCAAAAATCAGGGTGGGTGTGCAGGGAGGGCAGCAGTTGTCTCATGTGAGCCCTTAGCCAGAATTTGAAATTGGACCTGTTACTTTTGAGGAATGTAGGGCAGTGGAGGAGAGATGCTGTGTGAATGTGCACACAGCTCTTGCCTCAGTGTCCCAGGAAAATGCCAGAGCGTAGGATGGCAAGGAGTAGTAATTACCCCACAGCTTCAGCTCCACCACTGCACTCTTTGATCACTTATTACTTTTCTATTCCTTCTGCTTCTTGCTGTAATTGTTACAAAATCTCTCTGCTTTGGGAGGGGTCCAGGACTCCAGGGCCCAATTGCATCTGCCCTGATTCAGAAAGTGGGTCATGCTGCTTGGTCTGGGAAGAAGATACTCATCTTGCTTAGCATGATATTTATTAGGAGATAGGGAAGGGAATGCAACCGCGCTGTTGCCTAGAAAATTGCTCTGGGGGGATAGCGAAGGACTTGTGAGGGCAGAGCGTGGAAAGTTCTTGCGCACCCAGTGCCTGCTGAAGCCGTGCCACGTTCCCTGTGCCTGCACTGCTGCTGCCCTCACAGCGGGACGTGGTGTGGATGGATGGCAGGCTGACAGTGGAACTGGGGACAAGGAAGGGACTGTAGCTGCTCACTCAGCAGCAGCCAGGCAGCAACAGGCTCTTCACCTTCCTTGGACTGGAGACTGGTGGGAGTGGAGGGAGAGGAAAACCAGATCCGGTTTCTTCATTAAGATGTGCTGTTTTCACAGTCAGCCAAACCTGGTTGGGGTTCAAGTGACTGGCACCCCCTCCAAATACATGACACAGTGCCCTGGAAGGCAAGAGCTCTCCTGGGAAGAGCAATTAGAAAGCCTTGATCCAAAGCCCGGCATGATTTACTGTGTGCTGTATCTGTCATTAACCGACAGAGAGGAAGAAGCTCAGAGCAAGCAGCAGCTGATGGTGGGCCCAGCGTGGCTGCAGAGGGTCTCCCACCAGGGATCTGCCACGGACCACCTGGCTCGCGGGGGGTGGGACAGCGCAGCTGATCCTGCCAGGCTGGCTGGGCCTGTGCCGCTGCTTGCTGTGAAATCACCCTCGGGATTATCCAAAGGAAGAACTGGCAACTCCAGTAACTTGGAGGGCCGGATCCTCAACTCGTTTAAATTGGCATGACTTCACTGAAGCCACCGAAACTGCTCTGATTTTACACCAGGTGAGAATCTGGTCCAGAATCTTCTGAAAGAAGGGAGACAAAGAGGGCAGGAAAAGTGGGTTTGATAAAGTCCACTTACAAGCCTGGGGGCTCCTGGGCTGTCCTGAGGGGGTGAGCAAGTAATTTCCAAATGTCTTGGACAGCTTGGAAGGGCTCTGAATTCTTGTGACCATGGGAGTGCCAAAGCACAGCTTCCTCAGGAGGCCTCTCTGCCTGCACTGTTTGGCAGGGTTTGGTCAGAGCATCCAGTGTCACCCTGACAGTGTTTCCTGCTCTTGGCAGCACGATGAGAAGGGGCAGAGACAGAAAGCCCCTCACCCGTTGCTCTGGCCTGTTGTGAACCCTACCTGTTCTCAGGGGTGATCTAAACCTGGCCCACCTTTTCCTGCCCAGGAACACCACTCGTCTCCCCTGCAGCGTGCGGTGCCGCTGGCAGAGGCAGACGGGCGGCTGTGGCTTCAGCCTCACACCACTGCCACCACAAGTTTGAATTTCACCGAGCCTGGGGGGTGGTGGGAGGAGAGTTCCCACTTCGGGGGAGCAGAGGAGCCAGTGTCCATGTCCCAGAAGATGGCTCCACGTTAAGCACGTGCCTCCAGAAGTTGTTGGTTCCCAGTGTGCCAGGCCGGTTGTTTTCCCAGTTCTTCACCTCATTCTTGGGTGGGGGTGTTACGGGATGTACATAAGAAGGTGTGTTGTCCCGTGTTTCTAGAGGTTGTTTGCTGGAACAACAGGCTCTTGGGACCTGCAGGGATGCACAGAATTCCCTCCAGCCCCTGGCACACACTCACATCCGGGGTGGATCTGGATAGAGTTTTAGCAACTCCCAGTGAAGCAGCTCCGGGCCGGAAGTGAAGAAGGGATAAAATATCCAGCTGAAACTCCTGTAGGACGTAATTACCTGAGCTGGAAGCTGGCCAGGACAGCAGGTATCACGCATCATCTGCTGGTGGTATCAGAAGCAGCCGGTGCTGTGGGAAGGATGGTCAGGACTGAGGAGTGACGCTGGTGCGAGGATGGCTCCGTTCCCGGGAGGTGCCTCCGTGGGCACTCGGCATAACGGCTTTGGAAGTCACTTGGTGTTTGTTTCCATGGCTGTTCTGTGCACGTACCATGGTGCCTGTACAATGCTCTTGGGGAACTGCAGCCCGTGGATGGATGGCCCTGTCCTGACGTTCATTCAAATGCTCCCTATTTTTCCATTTAAAAGAGGAAAAAAGCCTAAACAAAAAAAATACTGAGGAGGGAAAAAAAAAAAAAACAAAACAAAACAAAGGAAATTGACTTCCCAAAAATTACACTAAGCTAACATTTGAGGCCTGGCACAAATCCATCACAGCCAGGAAACTCGGAATTAACCAGTGCACTCCCATGATTGCCGGGAGGGGCTGCACTCTGGCATTGCAGGGCGAAGCTTGAGGACCTGGGGGCTTGGGGATGGAAGTCCTCAGTGTGTCTGTGAAGCACAGCAGAAGGAGTTTTCATCTGTGCATGCACAGATGCAGCAGTAGATGCAGGGGCAGCTTTGTGCTTCAGGGAGAGGGTTAACTGCAGGCTCCCAGTGCTCAGATCTGACAGGTGATACCAGCACCTGGCCAGGGCTCCCTCACCAGGACTTTCCCCGTGGGCTCTGTGTCGGTGATGCAGCAGGGACCTGCAGGCTGCTGCTGAGGAAGCTTGGGAATTTACACCCTAACCCAGGTTGCAAGTGAGGACAAAGTTGACTCTTCATTCCCACTTGCACATGACGCAGCATCCCATAAATCAGTGTGAGTGGCAGCCGTGGTTCAGCTCAGGTGAGAGGGGAAGGGAGGGGAGCGCAGGTCAGGGTGGGGGGCAGCGCAGGGCTGTGGGAGCAGGTCACAGGAAGAGGCTTCCAGCAGGAATTGTGGCTGGAGTGGCGGGTCAGAGGTGGCCTGAGCCGGCAGAGCGGGATGGAGGGAGCCTTGCAAAACACCTGCTGCTCGCCTTGGGCCAGTGCTGTCGGTGCTGAGTGTTTGTCACGGCTCGTTTCACTCACGGGTTTGGGAGAGGAATGGAATGGGCTCCTGTACCTGCAGCTGCCGAGGCTGGAACGGGGTGGAGGGCAGGACAGAGGCCGGCCGTGCTCCTGCTGTCCCTGCATCCACCCTGCTGCCAGCCTGCCTTTGCTGTGAATTCTCACAGCTTTGGGGTACTGCAGACAGCAGACTTCATGTCAGAGCGTTGATAGTATCTCATTTCAGAGGCTGGGGGAGGTCGGGATGTGTTAAGGCTGAAAATATTTACAGGTTTTGAAGTTGAAACGCAAACAGGAAAAGCCCTTTAAAAAGTGAGTGTAGTGGATATTCAAAACAGGGATTGCCATGGAAACGCCACAATATTTGCCTAAATTGACACAAAGGTTGCTGGTTGCAGGGTTCTGACTTCTTTGGCTCCATTTTCTTTGGCCCGGCACCTATCACAAATTGATCTCAACAACCCTCTTTTGTTTTGCTTCTTTTATTTTTGTCTGATGGAAATTAAAAAAAAAACCACCACCAACAAAACCCTCCAGTCTACAAATCCTACCTCACAGAAGAGTCTGAAGCTTCTGAGCTTCTGTCAAAGGTCGGAGCTAGGACATTTTTAAATTTTGTAAGTAAGGTAAAAGTTCTTGTTATTTAAATCTGTGCATTTATTCATTTCCTCCAGTGCAGGAAGTGGAAGGGAATTGTCTTAACTGCCCAGGGAGAGCGGGGAGCAGGGTGAAACCTGTTGCCGAGGTAGCAGTGTGCATCCAAGGAGCACAGGGCTTTTGCTGTCCAGCTCTTGGGCCAAAGTTTGAGAGATTTAGTTGTAATTCCCAATTCTGCCTCAGATTCGCCAAGTGACCTTTGACAAGTCACTTAATTACCGTGGGCCTCACTAAACTGGAAATAATAATTCTTCTTTGTCTCGTCTGGTCGCGCGCGCGGCGCCTTTGGGGCAGGGGAGGGAGGTTTGCTGTGGGGGTGTCCAGGGAGCTCTGTGCTGTCAGATCCCCCCAAGGAGGGATGGCAGCCTGGGCTCACGTGGGCAGGAGCGCTCAGCTGGCTACGGGGGGAAGCTCTTTGCTGTAAGTGGCTTAGGACTGTAGGCTGCTTCTGCCTCTGGTTGACCTGGATTCTTTCCTGGGGAAAGTTGGAGTGCGTGGCCCACTGGATGGTCAGCGGGGTGGTTTGTACCTTGGCTTTTGAGCTGCGAGTGCCACGGGCGGCAGAGGAGGAGATGGGGCCGCGGTGTGTCCGTCGGGGCGGGCAGTGCCGTGCCCTGCTGGCCCGGGGTGTGTGACCGAGGCTGAGGGCTGTGGGTGGCTATGGCATCTCAGCCCAGCGTCACTGCCTGTGCTCGTGATTCACCTGGGCTCTGCTACTGCTCAGTAGGGAATATTCATTTCCTTTTGGAACTCTCCTCAGGGCAAAGAGACTTCACCAAGTGAAGGGAGGCCATCAAATTCGCGCTGTCTTCATCTGAGACCACCTCCGAAACAAAGAACCTGACTTCTCTCCTTGCTTTGTACACTGGAATGGACCTTGAAGCCTGTGACTTCTCAATGCAAGGTACTGGCTTTTGTTCTGTGATCAAACTGCCCTGAAGTAGGACTGGAGTGAATGATTTTGGCTCTCCAGAGCCTTTGCTCCAGTTCCTGGGAAATCTCTAGCCTATGAAGACGGAAGAGCCACTGAAAGTCGGTGTTTTGGGTGGGTTTTGGTGGGGTGTTGGTTTGTCTTGAACTGGCTTACAGCAAGCAGGACTGGGTTTACCCCCGCCCTCGCTGCCCATCTCTGCAGACACCCAGTGACACAGCAGAGCCCTGGTTTGAGCAGCTCCCTCTCTTCTCCTCCTCCTCCCTAATGAGCTGCTGTGCAGTATTAACAATTAGCTAAGTAGTTTGCATGGGAGTCCCCTGGGTAAGTATTGTGTGGGGACAGTTTCTGATTGACTTGTTTCACGAGCGAAGAGTTTGAGGATGTCTGTGGTCACGGTGGGTAACTCTGAGAGGTTGAGGGGGTGGGACTCTGTGTTTCTAAAAGCTGTTTTACTTTCTTCACTGCTTGGCTGCCCTCACAGCTTCTCTGCAACTAAAGGTATGACACAACAGTGGGATACTATATTTCTTCTCCATGGATTGGGGATCTGGGAGGTTCCTGGCGGCCCTGCCGTGCTGCTGCAGGCGGAAGGTGCTGAGGATCCTCGCTGTGTCTGGGCTGTGTGTGACATTACGTCTGCTCTGGAGGGGTAGAGGTTTTGTCAGGGGGTGTTTCCATACTCTGCTGGCACCATTAAATGCTGATGATGCCTGAATGAAGATTAGCAGCTGAAGTGCCTGAGGGGGTTGTGTATCACCATGTTCCTCTATTTTTTGCTGCTGTGCCATAAATGGTACCTGGGCAAAGCTGTTGTGAGTCACAGGTACAGCTGAGACCTGAGCTGGAAGGATCCAGTGGAGGGACTGTACTGGCTTAGCAAGAAGGGACATGAGAAAAGCCACAGGGCTGAGATGCTGGTCTGGGGCTCCAGCTCTCCCAGCTGTGTGTGGCACGGGGGAATTTATTCATGTTCTGAGTGCCCTCCCTTAAAGAGCAGCAGCCGTGATCCTCTAAGGCTCAGCAGGGCTTAGTTCTTGCCACGTGTTCAGAGCCTACAGACCTGAGTGCTTCCAGTAAACCTGCCAGTAAATGCCGTGTGCTTCAGGATGGGATAGGGGTGAACTCTGCCTTCCCACACCTTCCTGGTGCTGAAACTCCTCCAGGGTCTGGCATGCTTTATTTGGAAAGCCTGGTTTTGAACTGTTAATGTAGAGAACTCTGGCCTTTATCCCTGTGTGAGCTGCTCTCTTGCCTGTGTCCCCTTTTAGAGCAGGGCACGTGCCTTCCCAGGCCTCCAGAGGCGAGAGAGCTTCCCAAATTGGAGCTCTGCCCAAGGGAATAGGGTAAAGGAACATGAAGAGCCTTGAGGTTTTACCAAATAAGATACAAATCCTCAGGTTTGACTGCAGCAGGTGAATTTTCCACCAAACATCCTTATGTGCCTCTCCAGAGAGGGCCAACATCCAGGGGGAAGAACTCTGCTGGGGAAGCTGCCTCCTAGGTTCTGGGTCCATTTTTCCATCAGAGGGAGCTTTTCCTGTGACCCCTGTCACAGGTTTCCGCTGGCGTAGCTCCTGGTATTGAAAGCCCTGCATGTCCATCTGACCCGGAGCTGGGATGAGCAGAACCCCCAAGACAAGAAGGTAAGAGGAGGAGACTGATAAATCAGGAATTCTTTAAGTGCTGAAACGAACCTTAAGGTTCAGATTCTTGCAGATCAGTTATCCTTTTCTGTGTTTGCCTTCTCCTCCCAGTACTGGGTGCGTTGCTGAGTGTCCTTCAGGGGCTGTTTCCTGAGGGACAGAAGCTCATTAGAGACAATAGAAATATTTCCCTGGACTCCAGCTGTGTTCTGAGGTTCCCCCTGGTTCTACAAACATCACTCCAGTGAAGGAGATGCATTTAGCCTTTCAGGCATGTGGCTTTGTGATCGCTCATGCTCTGGACTAGAAATCCCTGTGTTCCAGTCTTCAGCCCTGGAGCAAGTTGTATGGCTTCTACTTTCAAAACAAGCTCAATTTACTTTGGGCTACAGAGGCTGTTTGCACGTTCTCCAGAGCCCATCCCTAGGCTGTGATTGCTGTTTCACTCTGTTTATAAGCACAAGCTGGCTGTTTAGTCCTAGAGCTATAAGAGTTGGAGGGAGCTTTCTTGTTCAGTTGATGAAGGGTAGCCTTTTAATGCAGGGGAAAAAGCTAAAAAGAGGTGAGAAAGGGATTGGAAATATTTGCTTTGTCTGTGTTTGAATCTGCAAAATATTTCTCCCTATTTCAGTGCTAAAGAAAAGCTAAATTTGGGGGTTAGCTTGGGCTGGTGGAGTTATTTTTGCTGGGATCCTTGGGATCGCTGCATGGGATCACAGCTATGAAGGGAGCGAGGTGGGAACGCTGCCTTCTGCAGAAGTGCAGCCGGGCCAGCCCAGCCAGCCCGAGCTGGGCTGGGGAATATGAAACAGCCTTGCAAAATCATTGTGGAAATTTACCCGCCTGTGTATGAAATCAACTTGCCTGCCTTTGCCAGGAGGAGTTTAACTTGCCCATTAAAATATACATCTATTTATGTATTACTTGTTCTGTGAGAGAAAATTTTCCCAGGCAGTTACAAAACTCAGTCTAGACTGTAACGTGTGGCATCTGGTGGTAACACGCCATATACATATATCTGAATACAGTATCTCCTGTATCACCCTGCTGGGGAGTTACCAGCACGTATCTGGAGTGTGGAGAGGCCCTTCCGTTCGCCCTGGATAAACGCTTGGCCTGGTTCCTGCCTGCTCTGGTCTGAGTGGGGCTCTGCCCTGCTCCTTCCATCCAGAGAAAGCCAGGCAGGCATTTCCACGCTGCCTGTCCTGACCTGCGGCCCCGCGGTCCGTGTCGGCCGGAGGCAGCGGTTCCCGGGCAGAGCTCTTCCGGCAGGGCTGGGTGGAGGAGAGGGAAGATGTTAAAAGCCTGCCTGGGATAAGAGCAGGGTTGTCACATCCATCTGCTCGGGCCCTGACGAGCAGCTGATCCATATTGTTAACATATTGCCTGCCATATGGGCTAGCTCAGCTCTCCAGGAACGCTTGGGAGACCTGACCTCTAGTGTGACAAGATGTGAGCATGAAGGACGGGTTGACAACAGCCCTTGGGTCTCGGAGTGTGAAACCGTGTTCCAGCCACTTCCGCTGCCTTCCCTGCGCTCCCTCCCGCGCTGGCTCTGCCTGCCTCGCTCCCTCTCTCCCCTCTCGCTGAGGGTTTTCTCCTCCCTCCCCTGTTTTCCGCATCCCTGGTCTGCGCTGGATCAATGACCTTCACTCATAACCAGACTGGACAGTTCTGACTCCCTCCCCCGGGCCTTCGATCAGATGTTTGGTTGGCGGCTGTGGAAAGCTGAATGGGGGGAAGGCAAAGGAGGGGAGAGAGGATCATGTGCTTGGCAGCCCTTATAGCTGTCCTTCCCATATCTGGTCTGGGAATGGGACTGCAGCCTGATCTGCTGAGATCTTGAGCACCCCCTGCTCACCTGGACAGCTCACACAACCTCATGGTGGAGAGGGGAGTCCAGCAATGGGATCTAGGCAGGTTGAAAGGGCTCAGAAGGGCCCTGATGCCAGAGTTTGAGGAGGAAACACTTACAAAGCTCTTGAGAGATGTGGAATGATTTAGTTTCAAACTCTGAGTGGAGGAGGAGGAGAGGCTGGAAGAGACAGGGCTGGTCCAGACCTTGATGGGTTCAGACCTTGCTTTCTCTGCCACCTTCTGACTTCGTGGTGTCCTCAGTCTCCCGGAGCCCTGTTGACAGAGCTGGCCTTCTCCTTCCTAAGGCTTCTGTCTTCACACTTGAACTTCATGGAGGTTAAATCCTGGTGCTATTAAACAAGCACTTTGCTGTAAACCTCCAGGATTTCAACCTTAGCTCCTCAGAAGGGGATTGGGATGTTTCCCAATCTTTTTTACCCATCAGCTCTGTCAGATCTGCAGGAATGACTTATTTGTCTTTTAGTCTCCCCCAAGTAAGGGTTGCCTTTTTTTTTGCATTTCTGTCCTGTAGAAGTCAATGTCTTCAAAAAGCTGAGATTTTGCCCTGCTGCCCTTCATAAAGGTTTTAGACCAGTTTAGGTGCTTTTATCTCTCCTTCCCCATATGCCTGCAATTGCACTGAGCATTAGTAGTGTTTATTTGTAAAGAGGAGCCCATTGAGATATTGCAAAATAAAACACAGTGATGAGTCGTGGTTTATTTACTCAAGCTTCACTGATGTAACAAACCTGATTTTATGTTAATAATGACTCAGAAGCAGAGCTGGGAGGAGAAGCCAGATCTCCTGATTCCTTTAGCCATCTGACAGTATTTCTTCCTAGATCCAGCAACAGTTCTCTCAGCTGGCACTCAGGCAGCAGTTCTGTGGCACCCTGATGAAACACTGGCTAAAAGAAAATAATAATAATAGTGCTCTGCCAGTTTGCAGGGTTCCATTAAGCATTTAGGAACTCGTTCAGCTCTGGTAGGCACTGTTCCTGGGGCCGTCTGTCTGTCCCTCAGGCTGCTGTCCAGCCAGCAGGGACGCTGACCCGCGGAGTTCCTCAAGGAAAACCGGCTGGAAAGCACTTGGAGCAATCAGTGCTAAGTATGCACATGAGTGTTCGAGGGAAATGCATGTTCAAAATGTAGTTCTTAGAAATGTGTTGATAAAAACAAAAAATGTGAAAAATGAACAAATAGTGTAAAGTGAATGGGGTCTGTTCTCTGATGTCTTCTGCTGGGGGCTCATTCCAGAGCTGGTGCTCAGCCCCTGGGCAGTGCTGGAGGTGAGGCTTATCTCCCTACTTGAGCTGAATATGGAAAGGCTGTTTTAGCATATTGCCTCTGACAAATTATGTATTAATGCTGGGGCTTTTTTTTTGTTATTACTGCAGTTATATATTAACCATTAAGAGCCACAGGTAAGCCATCTGCTGATGTAAAGCACCAGGGCTGCATTTCCCGTCAGCAGAGCCATCCTGATCTTTGCCAGGGCAGTTTACGATCTGTCCCAGTGTCTTTCTTGTGATTCTTGCTGAGTTTGTGTAAGCTGTACATTAATAGAACATACAAGAGAAAAGGGGAGAGGACAAACTAAGGTGAGTTTGAAAGTAAAATGAGCAAACAATATTGCTAGCCTTGTCCTTTCAGAAGTCAAAAGCTGCTCCCCTCCTCCCCCCAATTATAAGACTTAATAATACCGGGGTTTCTATGGTTCAGGATGCACACAGATCACATTTCAGGTTGCTGTGCCCTGCAAGTGGGAGAGCACAGGGAGCAGAGGGAGGGATAGCACTGAACACACGTTGTACAAAACAAAAATCTTATGTAACTTGCAAGATCTCAGACTTTAAGAAAAACACGAAGCATTGCAAGGTTGACAAGAGTTGGCACATGGGAGCAATTCCTGCTTGATTACCGTGTCCCTGAAGTATGCTGACCTAGAGAACAGCCTAATCAGGAGCCTGGTTGCCATCCCTCCTTGCCAGGGCTAGTTACAACAGGAGCTGGAGTCGAAAGCCAGGAATGTTTTGGTTGACTTGTTTTACCAGGGCTGTTCGATAGTGGAGCAGTGCAGATCCTACCTGAGCTGGCAGGATATGGTGTGGGGCAGAGGGGCTTTGTCCTCTCTGACACCCATCTTTGAGGAAATGGGAACTGGACATCCTAGATCCCTGAAACAGGAGCAAAGGTAGATGGTGAGAAGAGCTGCTTGGTGTCTTGTGCTGTGGCAGCACAGCCCAGCACTGCTGCCTGCCCTGCTTGTTCCCCAAGGCTGCTGGGCTCTGGCTGTCCCCTCAAGAGGCTCCTTCCTTTGCCCATGAGACTGTTGTATCCCTGGTTTTCCCAGCCTGGAGGGAGCTACTGGACTGTGAGGGGTGCTTCCCTGCCTCTCCCTGCCTTCCCAGCTTTCCTGAACTGGGGCTGACCAGCCAGGGGGAAAGGGCAGTTATTCTCCCCTGGAACCAGATAATACAAGCAGGGCCTGAACAAGGAACAGGGACCATTCCAGGTGCATTTGCAGAGCACTGAGTTCCCAGGCTTTCAGCCCAGACTTTGAAAATCCAGACAATGTTCCCCTGTCAGAGCTGCCTCTCACTCCTTTCCCAACTGCAAGGAAAGGTGAAGGTGCTTCCCAGGACCCCACCAAATCAGTCTCCTCCTGACTTCCTTCCTTGCTCTTTGATCCCTGCCACACTGGCTGTCCTACCAATATCCTCTTCTACCCACTTCTTCCTCGTTCCCCTGTGCCACTTTCTATGGATTCACCAGAAAGGAGAGGAGATTTTTCTTCCCCTTGTTTGCTTCACTCCATTACTCCCATCTGTTCATCCAGGCCCTTAGTCCCTTTGTTTTTCAGAGTCCTGTGGATTTGGGCTCAGTTTGCTCTCTGGGATGCTCCTCTGGATGATGGTGCTGTGGGAAGGAGGTCTGGTTCACAGGCCAGCACAAGGGGTGGGGGAAATGTGCCTCTTCAAATTAATCAGAATTTTCTCCTCCAGAAATGCTAATGGGGGAAAAGCAATTAAAGCAGCCTGTTTTTTATTAAGTAATCTGTGTTAAGAGCTTGTAATGAAGTTTAGTGCCGTTGTGACTCGATATTTCAGCTTCATCGGTTTGAGTCAAAACAATCCAAAGTGGGAAGGGAGCGAGGAGGGAGCTGCTCCCAGCTCCGATCGGGCTCACTCTTGTTCCAGCTCACTCCTCCAGGCTTTCCAGTCCGTGTGAGACCTCTTACTCTTCATCCTGCCCAGGATATGAAAGGGAGTTTTAAAACCTGCACACACGAGCTGAATGGCTTCTCCTGGTTTAAAATCTCCACAGGGGGATGACCGTGGGCTCTTGGAACAGTCTCTTGGGGTACTGCAAACACCAGGCGTTCACAGGGAGCACTGAGTGGGCAAGGACTGCAGAAGGGAGGTGGCAGTGAGGCGTAGAGAGACCCTCCATCCGAGTGCTCCACAGCTCTGAGCAGGTTCACAAAGCTTTTCCAACACCTGGAGAAGTTTCAGCGGCCACAGGGCGAGGATGGGGACGGTGCCATTCCCGTTCCTTTGCACCTCCAGGGCTGTGCTCGCCCTGCTCTGAGCAGCACAGCCCTGTGGCCAGGGGCAAGACTGGGGGGGTTGTGAGCAGCTGTGGGAGCTGCCCCATCTCCTCCTCTCCTTCCTCCCACCTCAGGAGAAGGCGAGGGAAAAAAGGGACAGTGTCCCTTTAAACAACTCCATGCCAAGCCTCTGCCGTCCTGTTTTATCTGAAGTCCAACCGCATGTTGTTCCAGGGCCGATCCGCTTTAGCTAATTAATAATCTGACAGGAGCCACCCAAGGGATTAGCTGCTGAGACGAGCTAGACCAAACCCCCAGCAAATGAGCCCCGCGCTCCCCGGGGACTCGGAGGTGACTTTGGGGGGCAGGGGGCTGCACCACATGCAGGAGGGTGTCGAGGCCCTGCAGGGGATTTATGGCATCTGGGAGGGTGAAGGGGGAGGTGAGGGGTTACAATTTATGAGATGTAAACTAATAAATCAGTTAGTTGAGGAGGGGAAAGGGGGAAGCACCAAATTAAAAGATAACGTCTTAAAGGAACAGTGTGAATTGTGGCAGGGGACACCAGGAGAGTTCCCAGTGCAGACCAGTTGTAGCTTCCTCTGCACTGGCTGCCTGGGAGAGAGGAAGAGGGAGGCTGCAAAGTGGAAGAGAAAAGGGTGTTGGTGGGCACTGGGAGGAGGAGAGATGTCTCTTTGTGCAGTTTATGCAAACAGATGATGGGTTGGCTTTTGTGGCAGAGGCAGCAACATGAAGGAGGGCACGAGATCCTAACACAGGGGCTGTGGTGACTCTGGCCTCGGAGGGGTCAGTGGGTTAGGGGGACTTGGTCATCCTCTGCACTTAGTCCTCCCATTCCATGAGGCTTCCAAGAACTCTTTGGTTCCCTCCTTGTTAAATGGGGTTAATGGAGGGGGTCACTTGGAGCAAGATGCACTGCTATCAGGAGAGCTGTCTCAAGACAGAGTGGGATATATTTTCTTCTCCAAATTTGTCTCTTCACTGATTCTTCCAGTGGTGGTGAGGTTCAGAGTTTGCTCCTGAGGCAAGTGCTTGGCTTTGTTCTGGTGCCTTGTAGAGACCTGGAACTTCCTGGTGATGAAGGTCCATTTCAGATCCTCTTCTGATTCCAGAAGCTGTTGTGCCTGCTGGGCAGGGCAGTGGCCTTGGGCAGAGGTTTCCCCTGGCTCTTCCACTGACCAGTCTCAAAGCTGGTTTGCCTTTCCATGCCATTCTCTTCTGGCACCGTGAAACCTCTCTTGGCCCACGGTTCTTCCTGAGAGTGTGCCCAGGCCTCAGCTCTCTCTAGGGGTTGCTCTAATGCAAATGGTAATGCAAGATGGGATTTCCAAAAGCCTTCTTAGGGATATTTGTAATCCCTGCCCCATGACAGTGCTAGACACAAGCTAATGGAGAGGGACCTGTGTGAGCCCTCTCTGCAGACCCAGAGCAAACCTCTGAGCCCATACCAAAGGCCAAGCTTTTGGGGTTGTTTCCTGCAAGGGCAGGAGACTCCTTTATTTCCTCCATCCCCACCTGGGATGCAGCAGACCCAGAGTAGCACAGCCCGTTCCCTGTCCAGGGCTGGCAGCGGGGCGGTGGCTGTGGAGTGGCCAGAGGTCCCAGGAGCTGGGTGAGCTCCTCCTGCCCCACCCCACCCCACCCTGCAGCACCCCATGGCCTGCAGCACCCTGAGCCCCTGCAGCCAGCCCAGAGCGAGCCACTGGCAGCTCCGAGGTGCTCTGGGAATGCCTCTTTGCTGAAGGGTCTTGGGATCCTGTGGGAGCTGCCCTGGGGGAGCGTAGCCCAGAGCCTGCAGATCGCTCTTCCAGTGGGGCAACTGCATTAAGCAAACACAGCTCATCTGACTTCTTCTACATAATTCCATCTAGAGAGGTGTCTTGCAGCTTGCAGGGTCCCCCACAGAGACGTGTTGGGCCGGGGTGGCTTCTTGTTGTGACCTCAAAAGGCAGGGAGCGGAGAGGGAGCAGTGCTGAACCCTGCTGGAGCTGAACTGTGATCCTGAACCGCCTTCCTGGTGGGCACCAGCTTGGGCCTGGGCTGCTGGAGCGGGCTGGAAAGCTCCTGGCAGCGCTGCACCGTGCCATGCCGTGCCGTGCTGTCCCTCCTCTCCCTGCTGTGCCCGGGCAGTGCCGTCAGCCCGTGGGGAAGCCGTTCCGCAGCCGGGCTGGCAGTCGCGCCGTCGCAGCCTCGCGCACGCACAGCCGTGGTTTGGCCTCCCTCCTGCAAAGCTGCCAGTGGCCCACGCTGCTCCTGACCAACATCATTAGCGCGGGTATTTATATTTCATTAACAACATTAAGCCAAAATGGTATTAAAAGCAACACCAATGATAAATAGCTTATTAATAAACAGGGAACGGGCTGCACCACGCGCGCATTCAATCCCTTCCTAAACGTGTCTCTACCACTAAAACCAGCCATTTAACTCCTGCTGTCCTGGAGAAATTTGAAGGATGCTTTGGGGGTGGGTGGGAATCAGATGAAAGCAGAGGGGAGCGGGGGCACACAGCGTTATGCAGTTTGGTTCTTCCTAAGGCAGCTGACAGGGTGGGAAGAAGGTGAACATCTCTCCAAGTGCCACTGGATTTCCACTGCTGGGTGGGATGTGTTGGGTTCTGTGTTTCTAATGTACTTCTGATTGTGTTAAAACAGCAGTAGTGTAGACAGCATGAAACAAAACAGCAGAGAGTTCTAAGATCCAAGTGAGTGTCTGCCTTTGATTTTACCATCCTCTGTGCTGTCTCCCCTTCACACTTTCACACACTTCTTCCTGGCTTGGGCAGGACCATCCACAACAGCCACCAGCACAGAATCTCTTGGTTGCACCAAGCCCAGTGTCTCACAGTGGTGTCTGAGGACAGCCAGCCCTGTCCTCATTCCTCCCTGTGTGTTTATTCTAGGGATTAAGAATGTTAAAAATGTGGCTTTTCTTGTAAGCTTGTCAATCAGTTTATTATTTTTATTTTTTTGTTTTTGTTTGCCCCCAACTCCTCACTCTGCGCAATGACTTCCCATGCTCCTGCCCCACCCTAAGTACAAAGGCTCTTTTATTGCTCTTCCTGCTCCTTCTTTCAGCAGTAAATTAATTACCTCAGAAACTTGGATGACTTTGGAGTTGGAGGCCCCCTCAAACCACCTCTGGGTTTCTCAGAGGAGAGGTTCCCCTCTCCAAACACAGCTCAGGCACTTTCCCAGCAGGGAGGACGTGGTGCAGGGCCGTGGCTCCCTTCCTCACACTCACACAGGCTGCTGCCTCCTTTGCATCCAGACACACTGCCCTGCTCCTGGGGCGTGTGTGTCCCCCTGCTCTCCACGTGCAGCCACAGCCAGCGGGGCAGCAGTGGGTCCTGGGCACTCTCCTGTCCCCCGGTGCTTTGATGCAGCTCCCAACAACCGGGCAGTCCTCAGTTGGTCCTGCTCATCTGTGCTCTCTGACTGCACTCACCTTGCTGGCTTCGTGACTGCAGGGTCAGGCAGTACCTGTGTGGTCTCCCTGCTGTGGGCTCGTGCCCTCCTCCCAGCTTGTGTCATGCAAGGGCTGTACACGAAGAACGAACCCTCTGCCCCAGCCTGCCTGTGTCTGAGTGGCAGATCTCACCTGCACACAGGGCAGCCTTGCACACCATTTCCTGCACTCCTGTTCCCCAGCACAGTGCTGGTCCTGAATGTGGGATCTGAGGAGCCCCCTCCTCTCCTCATCCCCAGGTCCTTCTGATACAGGCTGGGCACAGGTTGGACAGGAAGGGAGCACAACAAGATTGGGTGGAGTCATCTCCATGTGTCTTGCACGTGGTGGAGAGCAACCAGAACCAGAACACCAGAAAGGGTGTGTTATCCTCTGTTTGCACACCAGCATGGGCAGTGTGGTGGATTGAATGTCTCCTGGTTAGCTGGGCTGTCCTGACAGAGGCATGGAGGAGAGGAAACTCAGCAGAACCTGCCTGTTCCCACTCAGCTGACTGTGGCAGGGTCTGTCCCTTACTCACAGGAGCATTAAGATACTCAGATATTCAGAGCAGGGAGGGGAGAGGGAGAGAAGGGAAAGAAACCAGGCATCAAGATAATCATGATTTCCCTAGAGCCGTGTAGGGAACTCAGAGGCTGATATCCAGCAGCATCTCTTCCGTCTCGCTCTTGCCACAGCATCAAGGATAAACAAAAAAAACCCCGGTGCTGCTTACCTTCCCTGGCCCCCTGTCCTCATCCTGGGGCATCCCTGCCCACAGGGAGCTTGGCAGAGCAGGGGCAGGGCCAAGAGGGAGAACTGGCTGTGCTCACACCCTTTCTTCTGGGGGCTTGGAGGGGTTTAGAGAGTTGGAGATGCAGCCTGGGAGTTGGCCATAGCACTGGGGGAACATCTTGTCTGGGGATGGACAGAGAACACTGTGCTTTCTTTTCATGCTTTTGGAGGGATCTCTGCTACACATGAATCACTGTTGCCTGCTGAGATCTCAGGCTTTGTCTCTTTGGAATAACCGAACAAGGATGGGAGGTCTTGAGTCTTGCTTTTCACCGTGGAGAAGAGTAGCCCTTGCATGAGGGACTCTTGGGTGGAAGGGAGCAGAAGCTTCCCCCACCTGCTGAGGCAGATGTGTCACAGGAAGCTGTTCCGTGCTCCTGGGAGGACCCTCTGTGCCAGGGAGGAAGGTTCTTGTGGCAGCTGTCTCACATCAGCTCTGTGTCTGAGGGAGGTTTCGTACCCTGACAGGGTGAGAACAGGCAGACCCAGCCTGGTGCTCAGTGTCTGAAGGGTGGCTTCCCGTGGACGTGGAGCCGTGCCCAGGGGGTGGCTGATCCCCACCCAGCTCCCAAACTACTGCTCCCAGTGCCCACCCCAGCAATTCTGCAAACTCCACGAGCTGCCTGTTCCACTGCAGCTCTCTCTGTGGAGCGTCTTCCCTTGGAAGGAATTTTAATCAAACTTGACTGAGGAGTGCTGAAAAACATGAGGAAGTAATTACAAATATGAATTTACAGCCTCCTGGAGTACCTCCCTCTCCTTCTCTCTCTCCGCACAGTGCCTGTGTTTACCCTGTTTCCTGCCATTACCACTCTCATTCCTCAAGCCCTCCTCCACTTCACTGCCTCTGTCCAAGCCCCGTGGGTCAGATTTGTGACCTCAGCGCTGCCTAAGAGAGAAGAGAAAAGGTAGAGCCAGTTCTGGGGAACACTGTGGCCCTCACTTTCTTGTGCGAGGCAGTAAGACGCCAGTGGGACGACAGTCCCAGGAGGAAGTTACAGGTTCCCTGAAGGAAATTGGCTGGAACAGCCTCCCCGATTGTCTGTGATTTCCCAGCTAGATAGGCCCCAGGGGAGGGGGTAGGCTGGAGCAGGGTGGAATCAGCCTGGAAATTAGGATGGGCTGGATGCTTCCTCCATAAAGGTGTTATTTTCTCATGTGTGCTGTTCTTAGGGGTCTTCCCTGGAGGTTTTCATGCCTGAAACTATTAACTCTGGGAAGGCTCTGAGCTTGGATGATGCAGGATCCATACCCAGCTCCTGGGGGTGGTCACATAACTCCAGTGCCATTCCCAGGTCACGTACTGGTGGCTTTGGCTCTTGCTCCCTCATCCCAGGCTGTGTCCCCTTCCCCTTTAGTCCCACAAGTGCACAGGGTGATTCTGTGAGGAATGGAGAGCTTTCACACCAGGGACTGTGAGCCCTTCACAGGAGGGAGAGCCAGGAGAACTGCGTGGGTGAGACTCCAAACCCAGTCCAGTTGCCTTGGGCAGGAATTAGGGGCAAGGTGTGAACGGTGTGTGGGGGTAGCAGAAGAGCTAAACCATTCAGGCACTTCTTCTCTCATCTTTGCTTCCTTAAAGCAGTAGAAGAAATGACTGGCAAGTTACTGGGCACTTGGGAGTGTGGCTGTTCAGACAGTTGCCAGCCTGTGCAAGGGGTTAGGAAGAGCTCTGAATTTGTTGGAATACAGCAGAAATAGGAAAATTTGTATGGATGATCCTTTAGCTCATTACAGAACATGCTGCTTCTAACCTGTAGCTTTTTCATCTTTTGTTTTGTTTTGTTTTTTGAGGCTTAGACCCTGGGGGAAATTTATTTTCCTTGGCACTTAAGGGGCCAGAGAGCCAACTGTCTCAGTGCAAATAGGGAAAGCATTCCCTGCCTTTCTGTCAGGCAACCCCTGGGCTTGCCAGGTGCCTGATTCAAACCTGAATTTCACTGGCTGGGGCTCTCACCTTCTGGACAGTAAAAAGAAACCAACCCCAAATGCTTTTCCCAGATCTGCTATCACAAAGGCTGCTACCATGGCCCTACCCTGGGCTGTTTGGTGATGAAGGAGAGAAGGGGGAGAAGCACAAGCACTCCCTCGGGATCCCCTCTTACACTCTCATTTTCCTGTAACCACTTGGTTTTTTTGGCTAATTAAAGACTCTGAGCAGTTTCCAGCCTGTGGGGTTTCTTTTATTTGGTTCCTCAGCAATTAACTTTTGTACTGAACAAAGTTTTGATTGAGCTGGGGCCCATGTCTTAGTTTAAAATTTCTCCACAGCCCTGTGAATCCATGCCCTTTCCTATCCCACCCGTGGCTCAGTGCCACCTTCTCTTCCTCCACTGATAATTCCTCCCAGTGCTGTCCCCTGCCTCAGTGCTTCTTCTCCACCTTCACTCTCATCAAGCCCCTTCTTCTGCAGGGAAAAGGTGGACCCGGGATCCCCTTTGCCCCATCTTCAGAGAGCCAGGAGCCCTGCTTGTTCCAGGTTGCAGAGGCTTCCCTCTGCTCAGTGATTTTCCCATGATACAATCCCAAGGGGCTGGGAAGAACCTGAGCTGCAGGACCAGCCTGTCTGTGAGCAGCTGTGCCCGTTCTGCTCCGGGGTCTCAGCGTGTTCGTGGGCTCAGTTCCCATTCCCCAGCTCATCTGTCCCCTTCCTCACACTGAGAAGGGCCCTGGGCTCCTGTGTTCCCTTTGTGTGCCTGGGGCTGAGGCTGCCCAGCAGGGAGGTTGGATGCCCATGTGCCTGAGTGCCCTGGCCCAGGTCCCACCTGCACCAGGAACCCACCATTGCCTCGGTGTTAGCTGAGAGCCCGTGCCCTGCTCTCAGAGAGACTGCCTGTCCTCACCTGCCAGGGATTCTGCTTTGGGTGACCAAGGTCATAAACCTCCACCCCTCTGGAAGGGCTCATCTCTCTCAAACTCTTTGCCAACTGTCTTGGCACGGCTGGAAGCCCCTCCATCCCTCTCCCCATGCAGTGAAAGGGGGCCCTTCTCCCACTCGGCTTGGAAACTCTTTGCCCAGCCTTTATGGAGTCCTGCAACCCCCTGAGCTCCTGCCAGACGTTTGCACACGATAACAAGTGTTGGATGTGTTTGTTGTTCTGAGGGCTGGGGCTGTTTGTTGTTGTTTTCCCCGAGAGCTGTTTCCTTTGCCGCTCTGGGATGGCGTGGGCAGCTGTCCCTTCCAGTAAGGAGCGCCGGCACCAAAGCGCCGCCCCGTCCCGGGGCTGGTTTCCCCCTCTTCGCCCCCCCAGCCCGCTCCCTGTGGTGAGGGTGCCCACGCCGGGCGGGCGGGCGCGAGCTTTGGCTTGCTGGGGGAGTGAGTGCAGCTGCTGCGCCTGCACACACACGCTGTGCTGGCTGTGCCAGCACCGCCCATCCACCCATCCATCCATCCGTACCTCCACCCATCCACTCACCCATCCTTCCATCCACCCATCACTCCATCCATCCCTCCATCCATCCATCCCTCCATCCATCCATCCATCCATCCATCTGTCCATCCATCCATCACTCCATCCATCCACCTACCCATCTCTCCACCCATCTCTGCATCCACCCATCACTCCATCCATCCCTCCATCCCTCCATCCATCCATCCATCCTTTCATGCATCCTTGTTCCATCCATCCATCCTTCCATCCATCCATCCATCCATCCATCCATCCATCCATCCACCCACCCATCTCTCCACCCATCTCTCCATCCACCCATCACTCCATCCATCCCTCCATTCCTCCATCCCTCCATCCCTCCCTCCCTCCCTCCCTCCATCCCTCCATCCTCTCCTGTGCCCGCTGCCCTTGGCAGCAGCGGGGCCGTGGGGTGTGTGCCCCTGTGCATCCTGTCCGTCCATCTGTCCCCCCTCGCCCTGTCCATGCACACTCACTCGTGTCCCTGCACACGTGCACCTGCACCCTCACCCTGCACATCCAGCAGCAAGCAGGCATCTGCACAAACTTCTTTATTTTGAAGGAAAACGACAGCTGTTTGCTTCCCCCCCCTCAAAAAAGGCAGATGAAACACAAATTAAACCCCCCAACCTGCCCTGTGTGCATACACCAAACTTTCTGTCATCAGTAGGAAATACCCAACCTTGTCCCCAAAATGATGGAGGTCTGAGACAGTTGGAGTGCAGGAGGGAGAGAAACCGTGGTTTCCAAGGACTGATTAGATGGCATGCCAAGTGTATTAAATTTTGCAGACATTTTAACAGCAATATGCTAGATAGTTGGGTGTCCCCTGAGGCTGCTGGATTTTTTATATCCTTCACAGAAGGTCAAAGCCCTCTTCTGCCTGCCCCCCTCCCTCTCTCTCTGCTGTCTCTCTC
Organism: Empidonax traillii; assembly: GCF_003031625.1. Classification (NCBI taxonomy): domain Eukaryota; kingdom Metazoa; phylum Chordata; class Aves; order Passeriformes; family Tyrannidae; genus Empidonax; species Empidonax traillii. The sequence continues at coordinate 1,437,515 of NW_020955299.1, read as the reverse complement.
TCTCTCATTCCGTGTCCCTTTCTCTCTGTGTCACCATCCCTCTTTCTCTCATATATTTTTTTGGTGCACTTTCTCCTTCTCTTTAGCTCTGTGCGTATAAAATAAAAGATCAGTCATTTGTGAGTTTCCCCCGTGAGTGGAAACTCACACTCCCTGTGGTCTCCTCACACAGCGATGGGTATGCTGGGGCTTTCCCCTCTCCTTTTTGCACTTTGTTTTGGGGAAAATATGTTTTCCTCCCTTCACTCCCCAAACATCAGTGTTCTCCCCCCCTTTTTTTATTTTTGTAGAAAAAAAAAAAAAGGGCAGGAAAAGAATCCATCTGGCATATGAATAATTGAAATGGCTCAACTCTGTTCCTGTTGCTGTTGTTTGCTCTCAGTTCTTCCTCCCCCGCCCCAACCGTAGCATCCCCCCGGGGTCTGGGAGTCGGAGGTAAGGATGTCTTGGTTCCCTTGAGGGAGGCGGTGAGGGGGGTCAGCCCGCAGCTCATCCCATTCCTCCAGAGCTCTGTCCTGAGGACAGCGCGTGCTTTGCAGGGGGTTGAAGGGAGGGCCACTCTTCCCAATGTCCCTGTGAGGCCTCTCCTGGCTGACCCAGGGGCCCTTCCCCAGGCGGCTCCCGGCGTTCTCCCCGCGGTGCCCCGGCCTCTCCGCAGGCACAGCGTGCCCCTCCCGAGTGGTGACAGGTTCTGCTCTCCCCGCAGCATCTTCCTCCCTGCCTGCTCTCTCCGGTGCCTCGCAGACTCCCTGGCAGAGCGGAGCAGGATGGGGACCTGCCGTGCCGGCCCTCCCCGCGGGGATGTGCAGCTCTCCCCAGCCGCTCCGCACAGCCAGAGCCTTCCCGCGGGTCGGAGCGGGGATCCCAGCGCCGATCCCTGTCCCGCAGCGCTCAGACACGGCTGCTGGAGCGCTGTCACCTCCACCCTGCTCCCTGTTGAGCGCTCAGAGCGAGCTCACGGGTTAAACTCTTCGGGACATGTGGAGCGGTCTCAAAAATAACCCCCTCCCTCCCACGGAGGTTTCTCCAGTGCGTGCTCGGCCCGAGATGCCAGACCTGCTGCCTTCTCAATGCCCGGGGCCTGAGCCAGCCCCTGGGCCTGGCAGCCAGGGCACAGCTTTGGCTGTCTCTTTAAAACCATTTAGAGTAAAACCAGAGAACTTCAGTGCATTAATTCTGGATGAAGATGGGTCTCCAGATGACAGCCTGATCCATATCCTTCCCCACAAGGCAGCTTCCATTTTCCTCCTCCCCATCGCCTCCTGCCCACTCACTCCTTCCCCTCTGTCCGTCTGTCTGTCTCTCCTTTTCCCCACTCTTCTGACATAAGGTGTTGAGCCTTTTAATGTACACACGGAGCTCCTTTTTTCTGTAGTTAGTGGGCTGCCTCTGATGAGTTGTGTGTTTTGAAGCAGGTATTTGCTGTGTGTATCTGTGATTATACTTGGCAGGCGTCGGGTGTGCGTGGTGTGTTTTTGGGGGATGTTTGTGTATTGTTGGGGAGGAGTTTATATTTAGGCTCTGTTTTTTGTGGTTTGGGGAGGTAATGTATGTATGGGTGAGATGTGTGTGTTTATCAAGCTGTTTGTGTGTGTTTTTATTCTGTCTTGCTGTTTGTTGTGTGGGCATATGTCTCTACAGCGTGTGTGGATGTAGATTCGTGTATGTTTTTCCTTGTGTGAGGCCAGTGTAGGAGTTTGGGCTGGAGTCATAAGGATTTCGTGTGTGTTTTAGGGTACACGCTCTGTGTATTACGTGTGAGTTTTGTATGTAGTGTTTGTGATGTTTGCTAATTTCATTAATCCTGATCTTGGGAGGGATGGGCTTTGGTGAATCTTGAGTGTGTTTGGAACGTGTTTTTCATGAATGTGAATTTACAGAATTACAAGAACAGCACTGAAAAGACGTTAGAAAAGCGATCGAGGGAAAAAGCCTGCTGGAAAATTCAGAGGTGAAAGTGTCTCATTAGTAACATTAGAGTGGGAGGTGTTCAGGGCCAGGAAAATTCTTACAAACTGAGGGAGAATGTCTTCCTTTTTTTTTTTTTTTTTTAAATCTTCATTTAAAAAATCCAGGAAAAATCAGAAAAAGCAAAAATATTTCAGATGGCATTCCAATCAAGTTCAACAGATATATATGTAGATACACAGGACTGTTTGTATAAAGACTCCTACACATGATCTAAAAGTTGCATGTAAAATATTTGGTAACCCAGCACTTGATACAAATAATTAGATATTTATATCTAATAAAACTGGTTTGATGGGGAAATCACTCTCTTCTGTGCAGATTTCCATTTGAAGGCAAGTTTCGGTGCTTCTGTTTGTTTTTTCTGACAGCAAAACCTGGGGTTTGGCACCGACAAAACATATTCCCTGTAAATATCTAAATATCTGTTCTCTGCCATAAACATTGAGAGATGTGCCCAATCATGTCAGGGGAGCCTATTTATGCACTTTGTGCTTTCATGTTGCTCGCAGGGAGCTTTGTGGGGAGGAGAAACGCGCAGCAAACTCTGAGCCGAGGGGGCCATCGCTGTCCCTGGGTGAGGCAGCAGCGTCTGGCACACAGGGGGTCACAGCTGGGGCTCAGGGGCACACCCCACTCTGTGACCCCACAGCCAGAGGTGGGCAGAGAGCTCTGGGTGTGCCAGGGGCTGCACCCCCGGGACGTGGAGCATCCCGGCCCCGTGCAAGGCGGGCCATCAGCCACTCTGCCGTGGCTCCTGGAGCTGATGGGTCCCTGGTGGGCTTGTTGCCATCAGGTTAGATAAGGAAACTGGGGTTATTTGTACCGCCAGGTGCCAGCAGCAGGGTCCCCGTGGGCAGGGCAGGCACTCAGCTGGCACAGCGGGCACTGGGACGGGCTGACTTTGCCTGGTTCATCCAGAAGTGTGTCATGCAGCCAGTGGCCTCTGTGTATTGATCACTGCTGGCACAGTTGTCGCTGGGGAGGGCCCTGCTCTGGGAGGGCGTTCAGCGAGGGGCTCTCACTCCGTGGATTCTCATGAGCTGCGTAAATCCCTGAGTAACAGTACCACTATCCTGGGGGGGAGGCTTTGATCTTGATTTACTCTAGTGTTGCTGCAAAAAAAGAGTCTGGCCCACTGCCTTGTGGAGGAGGTAAAATTACCGCAGATAAAACCCAGTCAGCAGAGTGGAGTCTGGCTGCTTTTGTTCTCTGCTCAGGCCTTGTGGCACTGGGTGTGCAGCGCTGGGGGAAGGGGCCGTGCAGCAGGTACGGCTGGGAGAAGAGCAATTTCCTGCTTCTCAATTAAAATATATGTATAAAGATGTGTGAAGAAGTTGCTGTGGGTTAAATGGAGGCAACCGTTCAGGTCTTACCCAGTTTTGAACCTTGGATTTTCGAATAAAATGAAATGATGGTGGTAGGTGACAAGGTGCTAAGTGCAGAAAGTTTTCGTTTAGAAAACAGCCACGTGGAATGTCTGAAGGAAAATGGTGTTTCTTTCTGTACGTGAACAACTACACAGAATTACTTTGGATTTGTGGAAAGTTTGAGTTGTTGCTTCATTTACATTTTTCATCTCAAAAAGTTTTGGTAAGAACCGTGATTTTGCTTGAGTGGAAAGATTTGTCTTTAAAGTACTTTTAAAAAGATGAGTCATAGTTTATTTTCCTGTAGACTTTCACAGCATTGCTAACATAATCTAGCGTTGCATCTGTTGGTTTTTGGAGGTTTTTGTTCATTGAACTAAGCTAAGCATATTTTGAAAAGGCTGGGAAGGCTGACGTTGGGAGTGGAGACTTCTCCGGGAACGGGAGGCTGGGAGATCCCATGGCAATAGTGTCAGTTTTTAGTGCTATCACAGCCCCCCAAGTACCAGGCTTTAATTACAGCCCCTGGTCAGGATGTGTCCCTCCTGCAGAGCCGGGATGATGTGTGTGTGCACCACTCCCTGCTGCTTTTCCACATCCGTCCCTCCAAAAAGTGAGTGCAACCTGCCCCATGATACAACATCTCTGGATGTGCCGGGATTCCTTCCACACCGGGTTTATTCTGTTTGAGGTGTGGGGGAGACTCGGAGTGAGAACAGCGTAGCTGTGCCATCAGCTTTAATAGCTCCTTTTAAAAAATAGAAGGAATTAATTCACAGTCCTCCCAGAAGAAGAGCGAGATCTTAGTAATTGGCACCTGGAAATGTCAGTCAGATTTCCCCTCCTTGTTTCCAGCACTTTGATGGTGTGTTTGCTGCTGGATGTGACTTTAACAAAAAGTTAAAAAATTAAAAAATAAATAAAATAAATTTAAAAAAGCCTTTCCTTCATGCATATGGAGTTTTTTGGGGAAAAAAAAAAAGGTATTTTAATGCTTTCTATTAAATTGGGACTAAAAGTGGTGTCTTAATTTGCATTCATTAGCATATTTGCATATAGATCACTGAAATGGTGGAAGAGGAGAAGAGCCTATAAATGAAAATTCTTTTAAAGGCACAGGCATCCTTTTATTTATTTTCAGTCTGTCTCCCCTCTGCAAGCCTCGAGTGGACCACCAGCTGGACAGTGTTTGTGCCGTGGAGTGGGATGCAGCTGGGAAGGAAGGCTCTTGGGATACAGGAGATGGGGTTGTGGTGGACAAGTTGAGGTTTGGGCGCCAAGGACAGGCTGTGGCGGGGCAGGGTCTGCTGCCAGACCCTCCACTTGCATCTGCACATCGGCCAGGGGCCTCCTGCCTGAGGAGAGCAGCGCCCAGCTGGGATCTGGGAGAGCCAAGGGTTTGGCCACGCAGGGCCAGTGGGTTGTTAAAGAGGTTCTGTGGCTCCTTGATAAGCCAGGAAAGATTTACTCGTGGTTCAGACCTGTTCCCTGGAAATCTGTCACTGGGGCTTTAATTTCTTTGCGCTGCTCTCATACCTTCCCATACGTTCTCTCTTGTGAACAGATCTCTTTTCCCAGCCTAGATCAGGGAAAAAAGCATTTATAGATTTCCTCAGGCTTTGCACTGATTTGCTTGTAGTCAGTTATAATAATAATAGGAACAGTTACTCTTTTAAAGTAAATTCCCCAGTTGTATTTCCCTGTGATGCAAGGTGCTTCCACACTACAGTTCTTGTCTGACATGATGTGCTGCTTGGCTGTTAAAAAAGTAGTTTGAGTGGTTCCCAAGTGTTCCTTCCAGGCTGCAGATGTTTGTAAGTTGCCCTGTAGATGGACCAGCCAGTTTGAGATAAAGACTGTGGTGAAGACAGATAAATCAATAATGAGAAACACTCCTTCCTATGGAGCTGAAAACTGGCATGGGGAGGGGGACTGGAAACACTCTGTGGAGTGTGACATGCCCAAGGTGTGTGACAGGTCAGAAATGGAGTGTAGAACAGCTCTGCCCAGGAGAGGACAGGCTGGATGTCCACGTGAAATTCCCAAACTTTGAGGAGAAATTAAGGCAGAAGACAGTCCACCAAGAAAAAAATGGGAATTTAGGCCACAGTTTACTCTGCCCCAGGCTGTTCTTAGGAGCTGTGGTTTGATCCTGGCTACAAAGCCACTTAATAAGATTCCGGGCCATGTCGCAGGAGGTAATTCGGCTGGGCAGCAGCGTGCCAGGGCACCCTGTTTGGCTCAGAGCCCTGCTCCTCAGAGAATTCCCCTCCAGGAACCCGGCTGGGTGTGCTCCCCCTCTTCCCCTGCCTCACACACACCTATCACCTGCAACACGCTGAAGACCATGGGATGGTGGAGTTACGTGGGGTGGAGAAACCAAACAGCCAAAGCATCGAGGGTGTTTGGTCCATGTGGACATTCAGGCCTTGGCTGTGGCTTATTTGGGGAAGGGAAGGAGAAGGTGGTGTGAGAGTAGCCAGGAGTGTCTGTACCCCAGGCAGGGCTCTGCGCTGCTCCCACTGCCCTCCCAGACAATCCCACTGGGCAGCTGGGAGGAAGGGGAGGGTGGGGAGCGCTCTGAGGTGTCCCCAGGGCTCGGGGCAGCCCCGCTACACTTGCAGCTTGGGAAGCCCATTGACACAGCAAGGGGAGAGGAGCAGAGAGGCTCCCCCAGCGCTGGGCAGCGCTTCCCGGGCCGGGGATGAATGGGAGCGGCGCGGGGAGGGCCGGGCCGGGGGAGCCGGAGCTCCACCGCTAATGAAAATCGGAAACCGATTGAACAGCACAAGGTGCCCAGGCAGCAGGTTGTGGAAATGAGGAAGGGAAGGGGGGGGGGAGTGTGGGGGGCTAATGGAGGCTTCTGCGAAGCGGATGTCGTATTGATTGCTGTGTGTCTATATTTATATATTATCAAGTATATAAACTTCAGCAGATGTATGGCGCATAGATAAATAAAATGCATGCTGAAAAATTAATGAAATGTACATGCAAATCCACCACCATCGATCATGCCGGCTGCCAGGACCATAGGGCATTTTACTTTTAGGCTTTTTCCTTCCTTTCTTTCATATGCTCTCCCTCCTTCCCCTTCTGGAAAAAAAAAAAAAAAACAACAAAAAAAACAAACCCCAAATTCCCCTACTTGAGAAATTCCTCATCCAGGCCTGGATGAAACGTGGCAGGATTTTGTGAGGATCTCAGTGTTTCGTGTGAGTGCTGCCTGTGAGCTGTGTGGGCAGGAGGCAAAGCAGTGTGGCAGCACAGGTGAGGAGCTGGGAACCGAGAGGGTACCTGGGAGGTGGCAGAGTCGTGTTTTGCCGTGAGCAGATGGCCCCTGTGAGCGTGAAGGAGTCTGGGCAGATGCAGGCTATGTGAAAAACATCGCTGAAGTGGGAGGGAACTGTTATTTTAGGGAGGTCCCCAAAGAGCTTTATGCCTCCAGTCACTCCTCTGGTGGTGGCTGCAGGAGGGTTACAGGCAAAGTTAGCGGGGTGGGATGGGAAGACAAACCTGCAGCGTAAGGTTTGGGGCTGAGAGCAGCCCCTGGGAGCTTTGTCACTGAGTTCTGCAAGAGTGGCACAGTTGGAAAGGTGCCTGGGTGCTTTTTCTTTGGGGGTAGTAGATGTCTGAGGAATTAAACATGGGAATCTCCCTTTGTGCTGGGGACTGCAGCGAGTCCTGCAGGGCTGTGGGAAGCCCTGTTGGCTCATGGAGCTGGGAGGGCAGCTCACCCAGCTCCTCTCGACCTTAATCCTTGTCTGCCTGTGCTGCAGGTATGTCCTGTCTGCCCTTTGCAGGCTTTCTATTGAGGTTTTCCTCACTCTGCTCAGAGAAGCAGGAAGCAGAGGACTATGCTTGGATGGTTTGACTCCCTTGTGTCCTTTCCTGACAGCCAAGTCCCCTCCTTCCTGGAGTGAACATTCACCACGTCCCCTCTCCTTCCCAGAGCGGAATCTTTCCACGTCCCTCTCCTCATCACTTGTGCTGCAGCTGGCAGGGGCTGGCTGGGCACAGCACTAGGGCCCTGTGCAGAGCAGCCTGCTGCCCCTTGTCACCCTGGCTGGGAGCAGAAGCCAGGGCCCGAGAGGAGAGCAGTGCCAGGCTCTTGAACATCATCCCCTGCTTGGGGCAGGGCTGCTTGGCAGCCGGGCAAAATCATTGCACATGCCCTCAGAGGACTGTGACCATCCCCTGTGAGCCCCTGGGAAGCCAGGAGGAGGGTGGCCATGGGAGGGGAGGCTGGAGCTCCTTTAGGCACCCAGCTCCCAGGGCTGCTCAGGGCAGGAGGCCGGGTATTTTTAGCCACTCTTTCTGTCGTTGCTGTTTGTTGTTCGCTGGGTCCCATTGTGAGTGGTGATGCTCCGCACCCGCCAAGGGTCACCAAGAGTTTAATAGAGCAACCACACAGCTCCTTGGTGCTGCAGCTGGTGACCCACTCCCAGCTTTGCTGCAGTCTCTGCCATACCCATCCTGCTGCCCCGGAGCAGAGCCGGCGGGGCACGGGGCTGGGGTCCGGGCATGAGTGGGGTTTGCTCTGCATGTGTTGGGCAGGGTGATCTTTTGGGATGTCTGAGCAGCAGCTAGTGCTCTCTTTTACCTGCTACCGTTTCTTAGCAGTGTCACATGCTTTCTATTGCTCCCTTTAGCCTCTGATTTCAGCACTTGGTTTGACCTGCTTTTCGGGGTGTGCTCCGAACAGAAACTGCGGGTGAGAACCCGTCAGAGATCGCCTTCCTCTCCCCGTCCAGTGTCAGGTCAGGCTGTGCCACTCCTCCAGGCAGAAACTCTGCCAGGAATGGATTTCCTCAGTTTGGCAGACCACATTTCATGTTGTTGCCGTGAACCAGGCGAGAAATTAGAGGTTAGGGATGTGTTAGAGCCCGGGCAGCTGCAGCCCGACTCCAGGGGTGTAAGATGGCATGTGGTGACCTGCACCGAGGGAGCTGGGCTGGCCTCGAGGCTTCTTTGCTGGGCACAAAGATCACAAGCAGTGCTGGTGTGAGCCGGCCCCTCGTGTGGGGGTGTGAGGGCAGGCAGCCCACGCGTGCACAGCTCGGTTCCCCGGCACGGAGCCGCGGTGCCGGGGCGGGACGGGAGCTCAGCTCCGCGGTGCGTGGGCCCGGCTCCTCTCCCCGCTTCCTCCTGCAGCCGCGGGGGGAAACTAAGGGAGAGTTCAGATGACAATTAAAAAGCCAAAGAAAACCCCACAGAAGATGAGCAGCAAGGCAGCGCGTTTTTTTTCTTTGACACTTTTTCATTCCCCCCCTACTCCGTCTTCCTCCCGGTGTTTCCAGGAGACTCTCTCGTCGGCTCAGAAAGCTGCGTAGGCCCATGGCGGCTCAACCTTTCCCTCTCCCCGAGCCCCGGTCTAATCAACCCCTATAATTTATGCAGAAAATATGATTTATATTTAATTTCACCACACTTGCATTGTTAATTTGAGATGTAATTAACCCGTCGCTATGACAACTAATTTCGTGATGCCGTAAATTACCGCCGTCTTTTCATCAAAATTCAGTTACTTTGGCTCCTGTGTGCAATGTACTGATGCAATTAGGTTGCTAAGGGCAACCCAAAAGTGTTCAATTTCTTTTGTGTATCTGCAGTGGGGTAGAAGCTCTGGTGTGTTATCCCAAAGTCCTGTTTTCTTTGGTAAAGAGCAGGGCAGACGAGTCCATGGAGGAATGTGCGTGAGGGAGACGGAGCGGAAGAGTGTCCTGCGCTGGGGTTTCCCTGCGCGAGCCTCTCCACCTCTCCCTGTGTTTATTTCTCTAATTGTTTTAAAAGAGCCGGGCTCCTGGTCACGCATGACCCTGTTTGTCTTAAGCCAGCGCTCTCTGCCTTGTCCCTTCCTCTCTCCCAGGCTTTCCTCCTCGATGGTTTGGGGAGAAGCTGGGCAATGAGGGAAGGCTTTCCCTGCTGCTTTCATCCTACACACCAGCACCGTGCCTCAGTCCTTCCCTAAGAGTTTGTGTCCCTCTGAATTTGTGTGTGTGCGCAGAGAGAACTTGTTTATATAGATCTCCCCCCCCTTCTTTATTTAAAACAAAAACCCTCTGTGTTGCTTTTGTCACGTTAATTCCCATTTTGCCAACACCAGGGGCCCAGGCAGACGAGTTACCAAGGAACACAAAATTTTAATTAGTGTATTTTAATCATTCAGGCTTTCCGAGCTAATCCACATACCCTAGAGAATTCCCGAGATGCAGCACTGCTCTGCTTTACCATTTATTGTTGAGTCTATTATAATTACTGTTAGCAGGTGGGGACTGGGAGATGTTTATTATGAGTTTTTCATCTTTAGTATAATTACCGAAAAAAACAAAATAAAAAGATGTCGGTGCATTTTGTTTTCCTAAAGGTTTTTGGTTTTGTTTTTTTTTTTGAGGGGGGTATTTTTCCCATCCCTTCCAGGCAGGTGCTCACCAATTAGTGCCTTTTTCTCTGTTTTTATTTATTTTGTTGATCACTGAGTCACCTTTACTTTTTCAAGATGGAAGTAGAAGCCAGTGGCTGGTGGATGGAGTGAGTTTACCTAATTCAGGGCAAGAGATTAGGCTGGGACAGAACTAGACACGCTCAGGATCCCAGCCACTGTGGGTGGGTAGAGTGTGCTCAGGAGGGACGTCTCCGTTTGGGGCGAGTTTGTTTGTGTTTTCGCTGCTTTGCTGCCGTTTCTTAAGTGGTAGAGTTTCATCAGCGTGATTGACAGGAGTCAGGAGCAGGTAGGAGAACGTGCCTGCGTGCAGGTGTGTGCACAACTGCCCCTGCTGCCTGAGCAGAAGTGTGGGTGGGCACCTTGGAATGCGTTTCTGAAGGATTCAGCCGTGGTTCCAGGGGTGTGCAGAACCCTCGCGTGAGCAGAGCGGGGTGAGGTGCTAAATCCCGGGTGTGCAGGGAGTGTGCAGTGGGGAGAAGGAAGGAGGATACTTTCATCAAGTGAGCCTTTTATTCATCCTGGCCACCGCAGACAAAAACTACCACTGCCTTTTGAAGCTCCACTTTGCTGTGTGATCCTTGTAAAAGCTCTGGCCTCTTGTTTTGCAGCTGTAGCCCGTAGCAGGGTGGGGAGTGTCTGTGCCTGTCCTCCAACACCAGCTTCTAGGCAGGCAGGTACCTTCTGCAGGTACAAATGCCTGGGCAGGCAGTGAGGGGGGATGCACAGGCTGCAGGCAGTGCTGCTCCCTCCTCTCTGTGGTGGCCTGATGAAAGTTGGGAAAGGTGAGTCAGTCTGAGAGCATTAGTTCCCCATTACATGCCATGACATCAGGTAACATCTTTAATTTTATAGTCTTTGGAGTTCTCCAGGTTCCGTCTCTAGGTTCCAACAGACTCTCATATCCCTAAGCAAAACCCCTTCAGAGAGGCCGAGTTTCAGGTGCTTCCACCTCTGCATGGTGACTTCTGCCTCGTTCCATGTCTGCTCCCATGTCATTTGAGGCATAAGCCTCTTTCAGACCATCCAAAAGCTAATGGGGCCCCCTCTCCTCTGTTCCACTGGCTCCGTGGGCTGAATTTGTCTGGACTGAGAAAGCTCAGAGGGAGTTTACAGCTAGGTGTGTTTTTAAGCCTCTCCTTTATCCCTATCCAAGTCTGCAGTTAGGAATCCCCAACCCAAATTTTCATCTTCAGGGGCTTCTCTGGGAAAATTGCATGCTGATTCTGGACAGCTCTGGTCAGGGACACCCCAGATCCATACTGTGCATTCACTGCCTCTGCCCACCTCACAGCTGAATCAGAGAAATGAGCCCTTTCTCCACCTTACACTTTAAGGGCTGAGTGCAAACATTTTCTTCTCCTTGATGACGATTTTCAAGTTTTCCTGGAAAATTCCACATCTCTGCACGAGGCCAAGGCTCTGGCTGGGGTGAGACCAAGCAGGATTAATTAATAAAGCTCAGTAGCTTACACAGGAACTCTGTAATATAATTATAGCTTCTGTAAGAGAAGGCCCTGGAGTCGGAGAGGTCTGTGAGAATTGCATGGGGTTGGGAAGAGTGTCCTTTGAGCCCTGCACATTTCCCTGCACCCCTGGCCTGTCCTTCCCCTTGCTTTCCAGTTCAGAAGGAGCTTCTGTGCCCCAAAGCGCCCAAGTGCCCTTTGAACTGGCTGTTCTTGCTGCCAGCTTGCCCCCCTTCTGAGCTCAGACCTGCTGGCTTTGGGAGCCTGTGTGTATTCCAGCTTCGGCACAGGGTCTGGCTGTCGGCAGGGACAGCTCCTGGGAGCTGAGGGGATCTCCCACTCCTCCTCCTTTACCTACTTTCTCCCTTCCAGCTCTTTGAACTGTCTTCCTCCTGCTCCAGAGCAGCTCCCAGGAAAACCCTTTGTGTCCCCTCCTGCACCTTCCCATATCCTTCCAAGACTCCGCCAGCCTGGGCAGCACCGACCCTGGGCGAGACAAGAGCCTGGAACGCGCTCCATTGAACCTTCCATGGGCAGCTGGGGCCGGACCCATCTGCAGGGATGCAGCGCTGTGAGCCCGGGCTGCGGGGGGAGGCTTTTCTTCTGATTCCTCCAAACTTTCCCAGCCCGGCCGCGGCTCTACAAAGAGGCCCTGGCCCCGTGCACAGGGCCTTCCGCACGGAGGGGTCTCGCCAGCTCCTCTTTATTGAGTCTTCAAGCGCTGGCAGGACACTCCATTAAAAAGCCATTCGCTTTTGTGTCCCCAGGCCCCCAGCCGGCTCCCGCTCATGTGACACTGGCCACAGTTGTAAAACAACAACACAAATAGTTGGCAACTACTGAGGGTTTTTTCAAACCAAGGTCGTCATAGCAACTTTCCCCAGTCAATCACTGGCGAGGCAGCCTGCGAGGGGTGCTCTGAGTGGCAGGGCAGCCCCGCTGCCGAGGAGCCCCGAGCAGGGAGCTCTCCCTGTCACCGGGACTCATCAGCCTGCTCGGATGCTTCCCGTGGTAGCGAAATGCAGGCGCCTTCGCCGTGCAGGGCTGCTACGGGAACGGGAGAAGGCTGGTCCTCCATCCCAGAACTTCCCTGAGCCCGGACCCGGGCTGCAGGGTCCCCCTTCCCGCTGGCAGGGTGCCACAGGGAGAATCCCTCAGCACCCGGCATCGTGCCAAAGGGGGCATCCAGCCCTCCCCCCCAGTTTGGCACAGCGCCAGGGGGGCATCTGAATCCCCCCCACGCCTGGCACGGTGCCGAGGGGCATCTGAGTCCCTCTGCCCGTGGCGCTGTGCCCGGTGGATCCGAACGTGGCACATTGTCCTCGCATGTGGCTCCACGCCAGGTTTGATCAGCACTATCAGCCACCGCCGTGTCTTGCAGGATGTAGGACCAGGAAGTGACTTGGCGCTCCTGTGAACTCCTGGGCTTGCAGGGAGGTGGGTGAATCCCACAGGTTCCTGCATGAGCGAAGGAGGTGGCGTGGCTGGGAAGAGCTTAGCAATCGAGCTGGAGGTCACCTCTGGGTGACACAGGGCAAGGGCCGAGTTAGGGGAGCAGGATGGACTCCCCCACCATGGCCTGGAGTCCAGCTGCCACTGGGAGCAACCAGAGGGAGCATCTCTGCTGCTGCTCCCATCCCTTGCCCCTTCCCTCCTCCCTGGTGGGGCTGCAGGACCCACCAGGTGTCGGTGCCTCTCCTGTCATCCCTTCTGGTCTTTGGAGCACCTCAGTGCTGCTGGGCTGTTACAGCTCTGCTTTTTTGACTTTTTTGCCTTTCCCCATACATCCTGAACTCTTCCCAAGTCTTGTGAGACAACAGCCTGGGCATACCCCAAAGCCTGTGCCCAGGCAGTGTATGCAGCCAGTCTTGGCTGGACTGCTTCCACCTGTGCAGGTGCCCATGGCCTGCGCTCCAGAAGATGGTGCTTGCTGTCACTTCTGTCCCATGGCAGGCTTGCTGAGCAGAGCAGACCTCGGGCTGCTGTTGTTGTCTTCACATCTCTCTGCTTGAGGTTCCCTGGCTGCCTCGAGTGACTCCTGGAGGGGAGGAATGTTAAAAATCTGCTCTTGTAGTAAGTTGGCACCATATCCAGCCACCGTCTGCTCTGTGCCAGAGCTTAGTAAAAGGTTGGCGAGGCTGCTGCTCCGTACTCAGGCCCCCCCTTCCCCTTTTGTCTCGGTTGGTTTGGCAATTGCACGGTGGTAACACAGCTCAGGGTGGCACAGGGGCTTTGCTGCCCATATACAGCTGCAAAGTGGAAAGGGATTTCCAGGCAGAGCAAATGATAAAGGGAAATGGGATGTGAGGGTCTGTGGCAGCAGGCCAGGGACATGCCAGGCGTTTTGCTAACCCTGGCACCTTGGCTGTGGTTGGGGAGAGGCTGAGGATGGATGTGCCCCATCCAGCCTCCAGAGAAGATGCCAGGGGCGTGTTGCTCCACGGGTGGCCGGGTCCCTTGGCTGCTGCTGGAGCCGGGATCTGAGGGGGCTCGTGAAGGCTGCCAGCTCTCTGCAAATCCCATTTGTTGGCACTGTGGTTCCAGGCACGGGAACTGTTGGCCGGGGCAGGGGAGGAGGGATGCCGGCTCCTTGACTTTGTTGCTTTGCATCTCCGTCACTCTATCTCAGTTCTTTCATTCATTTGTTCCTAATTATTTGTTAATTTCCTTCCCTTCTTCCTCAATTTGTTCTCTCAGTCGTTTGCTCTCTCATTTGCTTTTTCTTTCTTTTGCTGCTGTTGTTTGTCACTTAATTTCCTTCTTTCCTTTTAGTTGCTCTCTCTCATTCCTTCTGCTTTTTTCTCTTCTTCCCTCTCCCGTCCCCTGGGCATTTTCAGTATCTCTGGCTTTCTCCTTGTGTTGTTTCTAATCCCAAGTGAGTTGCTTTCTTCAGAGAGAGACACCTCGCTCTTCCATGCAGAACTCCTCGTGCTGCTGCCCCTTCCGTGCAGCACTTGGGAGAGCGTCCCTCACCTTTGGGCTTTATGCTTCGAGGGTGGCCCCAGAGAGTGAACTGATGGGGGCTGGCACTGGGATGGGAAGGAGGGAACAGCGCTCAGGTGTGATGTTGGCAGAGCGCAGGCTCAGGGCCAGGGAGTGGCGGTGGCCGTGCTGGCAGTGAGGACGGGCGCGGAGGTGGCAGGGCCGTGCCCGTGACCCGCGCCCGGGCCCTGTGGGCGCACGCAGGGCCGTGGGGAGGCCGTGGCTGCCGGGTTGGGCCCTGGCTGCGGGCACACCTGCACGTGCCACCGCGCTCACCTGCCTCACACCCACCCACCCACCCACCCACCCACCCACCGGGCCGCAGGTTGCGCTCCCCACGCAGCTGCCCGCGCGTGCTGACGCCCGTGCGGAGGTGTGAGCCCGCGGCCAGGCCCCGGGCCCGGGCGCTGCCCATCCTCGGGCGGCTCCCACACGCGCCCGCCGCCCTTGGCACGCCGGGCGGGCGCACACATGCCCGAGCACATCTGTGCCCACATGTCGCCGCGCGCACGCCACCGCCAACCAGCGCCGCGCGGCCTCCCGGCCTGCCTGCCATGTGCTTTCCCAGCCGCCCCGGCTGCCAGGCGGTAAATTACAGCCCCCCCCTGCACCCCCCGCAGCCCCCTCCCCAAAACACAGCCCCGCTAAGGCGCTGTAACATAGTAGCTGCCTGAACTCCCGATTCAAAGGTTAATATCAAAATCTGGAGCGGATTACCTAAAAATTACTTACAACACCATTAAAATTCTGAACTCTTTTTGTTGTGGCTGTAAATTAATTTAAAATGTCAGTTTTTTTGAGAAATCCAATAAGAAATTGAGCCAACGGAGCAATCTGTAAACTGTCTGGCACAGAGGAAAGTGTGTCTTTTCAATCGACAAGAAAAAATATGGGGCTTAACTGGAACCATATGGCAGCGCACTTGAGAGAAATCTGCTGAAGAGGAGGGAGGGGAGGGGGAACCCAAGCAGGCAGGAGCAGCGGGAGAGCTGGCGGCTTGTGTGGGAGAGGAGCCGGGGCCGCCCGGCGCAGGGGCCAGTGAGACAGGTGCATGGAGAGGGCAGGCCCTGGGAACGGGGAGAGCCCTGGGCTCAGCCGAGCCCCCCATGCCAAGGCATCCCGTGCAGAAAGTGGTGGAGCTGTTCCCAAGGTCCCCCCCGGGTGGATGCTGGTGTGAAGGGGCATCTTATTTGGGAAATGGGACCTATGAGCTGTATAAGGGACAGTGAAGGGCTGAGCAGTGAGGGCAGGTGGGAAATGAGGTGTTAAAGTGGGTTTTCTCTGGTGTCTGTGCCCCTTGCTGGCCCACTGGCGTCCTGCCACCCAGTTCCTTCAGTGCCCTCCCAGCATGGCCCCTCTGGCTGCCGTCCCCCTTGCCAGGGGGTGTGGATACCGTGGATCAGGGGTGGCTCCAACCCAAAGGCAAGGTGGGCACCGGGAGGCTGGTGGGGAAGGGCTGTGACTCCACATCCCCTGCCCCAGCCCCCTCTCCTTTGGCTCACATCCCCACAGCATTCCTCGTGCTGGTGAGAAACCCAGCTTCCCCTCTGTGTCTCCTGCCTGCAGACATGTGTTACCCATTAGGCCTTAATTTCAGAAGATTTACAACACATTAAGTAATTTGTAGGTTATTTCAACTTTAATCTGCTGAAGTCGAGAAAATCAAAATTAAATTCAAAACACACGGATCTTCAAAGTACTGGGATTGGGGACGGGAGGGGGTTGTTTACCAGCCCTCGCTTG
Organism: Empidonax traillii; assembly: GCF_003031625.1. Lineage (NCBI taxonomy): Eukaryota > Metazoa > Chordata > Aves > Passeriformes > Tyrannidae > Empidonax > Empidonax traillii. Next base: position 1,421,547 of record NW_020955299.1, on the reverse strand, counting down.
TCTCTTCTCCCATGCCACTGCCGCTGTGTCTCCTGCCCCCTCCTGCGATGCTGCCCTTCCCGCCACCTTTGCTGGTAGCAGGGGTGACAAAAGGCTTCAGGGACCTCCTGGTTTTGGGTGAGGGGTGTCAGTGATGCTTTTTGGAGGCCCTCAGACTGACTGACCACCTCCGTGGCACAAGAGGGAAAGCGTCTGTACTGTCTGTGATCGTGTCTGTCAGGAGCTTGAGTGGTGGATGCACCAGCACTCCCTGGGCTCCGGAGACAAGGACCCTGCCTCTCTGTGCCTCACTCTGCTCTGCTGGGAAGGGCGCCATGCCTGGTGGGAGTGGGTGTGCTGAGGCTGTCAGGCATTTAGGGGCTGTGCAAAGGGAGTCTGTCAGCCCAGAAGAGCTAAAGCAGGTGGGACCTGGGGGCAGCTGCTGTGCCCAGGCCTTCCTGCTGCTCCTCTGCACCCACTGGCCAAGGGCTCTGGTGCAACTCTGTCCCCCTCAGGAGAGTTCCTCTCGCTGAGAAGGGACTGCCATGGTGCCCTTCACCTATTCTTCTTCCATCTGCAGGTAAGATCGCAGGAACCCTGTCCACGTTGTGGATCTGTGGGTGGAGATATCCCTGTGGGATTTATCCAACATTGCCATCAGCCTGCTGAGCATACCTGCTGCCCATGGCAGGATCAGATCATTGACAGCTTTCAGAACTGGTCTGAAACTAGTTTAATCATTCCTTTTAGTGATTAGAAAAGCCAGAACTGAGATCTTCCTTAAACTCTTGGGGTGGGATAATGAACTAGTTGAATCACAGAACTGGGAGTCTTTTCTGATGAACAGAGGCTGTTAAGGCATTATCTTGGGGCTCAGGAGATCTAAGATTTGTCTCAGCTCTCTACTCTGCCAAGTTCTGTGTTGATCTAAAGCAAATCTCTTACCCCATTTGTGCCTCAGTTCCCTGCCTGTGCCACTGAGATAACACAGTTGGTGGAGAGTTGTGAGGAAGGATGTGTTGGGTGTCAAACTCTGCCGTGCTGAGGGGCTGGGCCTGGGCTGGCTCCTGGAGCTCCTGGAGTGGGGTCCCCAGGTGGTCTCAGTGCCTCAGTTCCCCCATGTGTGCAGGGAAAACACTGGCTTTTTTCTCTCCTTGGACTTTGATGAATGGAAAGTGTGTGTGTCACAGCTCTGCTATTTCGCACCGATCTCTCCACCCACATCCCAGACGGTTTCCGGGTTCCCAGCCCACCAAATCCCTCAGGCATCTCTTCAGGGGCCCTTTCCTCTTCCAGTTGAGTGCCTCCTTATCCCAGAGCTGGGTGGTGGGGTGCAGCAGACATCCCATTTGGGAGCCATCCAGAGCTGCTGAAAGGATGAGCGTGCTGACGAGTTGGTTTTTGTGCGTCCCTGCATCGCAAGGGTGCTCGGCCCAGAGCTGACTCTGTTGCCTTGACTGTCTGTGAGCCAGATCCCCTGGAAGTCAGCTTTATCAGGAAATGTGTCATGGAGTTATACTCAGGGAGACAAGCACTTTTGAGGGCGATGTCCCCAGTTCTGCTCCAGCGAGGAATCTGGAGGTGCAGGAAGTCTTCAAGCGTGTTACGCTTCATCTACATCTGTAGGTTTTCCTGCTTCGGGCCTGAATACCTGGCTCTGTCCATCTCATATTCTTGCCTGTGCTGGGAAATTTTTATCAGTACCATCACAGATTTGTATTTTCCCTGAGATTACTTCACACGCCTTACACAGCTGCTCTGACCTGTTTATGGGGGTAGATGTGTGTACAGATGTGGCAAACGACTCCGTGTTTTATACAGACCACTGGGCAGCCAGCAGAGTAGTAACTTGCAGTCCCTTTTGGCCTGGCTTGGTTTTAAACCAGATGTCAAAGCATGTATGCTTTAAAACAGAAATTGTTTCTCTAGTCTCTGCAGAGTTCATCTCCTGGGTCTTCTCCTTGCAGGGAAGAAAGAAAAGGATTTGTGTAGAGCAGTTGTTTGCTAACCCTTATGAAAAGTCTTGTGTAGAAAAGGTAAAAATTAATTTTGATATGTATTAGCTGGTCAAGCTAAACCCTGGAGAGCTCCTCAGATTCACACTAATAAGCTAAAACACAGCAAAGCTACAACCTGCCTTATCCACACGAAGCGTGTATCTGTTGAACTGGATGGCACAACTCCTGGCGACTTCATTAAGACCCAGATTTCACTTCAATTTTAGTGGGTCTCCTAAAACCCTAAAAGTTCAATTAAATGCTTTTCCCCACTGCTCTCCCAGATAGAGGTGGTGGTGTGAATTGGTGCTTTTTTGTGAGTGCTGGCCTTGGAGGGGAGCCCTGGAGATCTCCCTGCACGAGAGTGCAGTTGGCAGTTACTCTGGACTGTGGGGTGTGATGTGCTCACAGCCCTTTCAGCTTTCTTCCACCTCCTTCTCATGAGTGTGTAGGGTTATATGGGATCTGGTGTGCTGAGTCAAGGAAATTTTTGAGAAAATTCAAGGATCCTGCGTTGGCAGATGGTGCAGTGGAACACGAGCACACACTGACAGCCCTGGTGCCATTTCCTTCAGGCTTAGTGCCCTTTACCCTCTTGAGAAGATCAGCAAAAGTTCAGACTTCATGCAAGGCGAAGGAGCCTCATTGCCCTCTTCAAGCAAAGGGGAAATCAAGTCACAGGAAAAGTTAAATGAATAATTTACAGGTGTTCATGAGCCTTTGGCAGAGCAGGGAGTGGCGCTTGAGCACCCGCCTCTCAGTCCTGTGCTCTGACTTCCAGATCAAACGTTCCCAGACTTCTTTCAATGGATGGGAGGCAGCTGAATAGAGAGTTGGCCTGATTGATGCCCTTTCTGTACATAATCACAGAATCTCCCTGTGGCAATTCCAGCAATTGCTTACGTGGGAGGTAATGGCAGGAAAATACTCTCAGTAGGATTTGTATGCGCTTTGTGTTTGCCTAAACCTGATCTCCTTGAAGTCCCAGAAGTTTGACTAGCCACTTCAGTGCCAGCAGCATTGACCCTGGTGCTGGGCAGTTTTGCAAATTTGTGCCTTCTCAGTTGCTTTGAAAGCAGGTGAGGAGCAGGGGAAGGAGGAGGAACCATCCACTGAAGTCAGCTCTCCATCAGGTGATATTCCAGGGCAGGTATCAAACACCCAGCAGCTGAGAACCTCGGCTTTTAACCCTCCTGCCTTCGGGATATGTCATCTCTGGAGTCCTTAAGCATCTTAGACTCTCAAATATGGTAATCTTTGGGTCTTGTGCTCACCCAAGGGTGCAGGGGAGGGGGCTGTGCTCATCTGTAGCCAGGGACAGCAGAGCCTGTGTGGTGTGGGGTGAGCGGCACAGCTTGGCAGCTCCCGCCTCTGCCGGGGGCTCTGACCAAGGCTGAGGTCTCACAGCTCACGTGGGTGTGCTCAGCAGTGCCTTCAAACCAGCTGGCCACAGCGTGGGCAGCACAGACTGTGGTACAGGCTGATTGCCCAGGGCTCTGTTCAGCTTCTCTGGAAGGTTTTGCAGCCCTTGTAGAGCTGGGGCTGCTCAGCCTGAGGTACCCAAGAAAGCTGCAGTGCAGACACAGCCTTGATGACTTGCTGTGCCCTTTCCCATCCTCTCCCTCTCACTGTCCTCTCTGCCTTGTGCTCTGGTGGGTAAGGAGATGGTGCCTGCTGTAAACAGTCGTGGAGTTTGTATGGCTGAGACCGGGATGGGTAATTTGTCCAGTGCAGTATCTGAGGGCACATGGGAAAGTTTGGGTGTGCTCGTTCCCAGTCTGACGGTGTTTGGTTCGGTGTCTTTGGATCAAAACCACTTCCTGGTTGAACTGCTGAGTTCGAATGAGTTAAGGGAGTGGAGAATGCGATCCAGCAGTGCTGAGCTGGGCAGTGGTGGCGAGATCCCGGTCTGGTCCATCATCTCTGGGCACTGCTCCTTGAGAGCGCAAGGCAGGGTGATGTTACAGTGCAAAGGGAGCAGCAGACCCACACTGGTAACTCCCGAGGCTTTTGGGGGATAACAGAACATCTTGCCCAGAAAGCACAAAAGGGGTCATGAGAAGCTGCTTCTGAGCGTGTGCTCGAGTTGGGCTGGGGAGGGATGGGAGCTGGAGGGGCCGGGCATACAGCGGGAAGGAGGCCCCGGCTCATCCGAGCGTGCCAGGCAGGTAGCTGGTTGCCCTGTTTCTCCTTGGTGCCTGCTAGTCTCCGAGTCCTGGTTCACAGCTCCCTGCAAGCCAGGGATGGAGGAGATCCTATGAAAATGATGATATGTGACAATCAGTCACAGCAATTAGTGTTTTGGTTAACAGGCCTTTTTTGTTTTCTCTCACCCAGACAGAATGTCACAAATAAATCCTCGCCTGCATTTGCATATTAATTGGATCGGAGACGTCAAGCATCTTTCATTAAAGAAAATGATCTGCATATTTGGAGACATAAAATAGTTATTTTGATGGGTTTTTTTCATAAGATCAGGGGGTGGGGGAGGAAGGTGATGGGAGCAGTGGAAATTGAGGTAGAGCGAAGGCAGAGAAAGCAGCTTTTGTGGTTAACCCCTTGTGGCCCAGAACTAGCTGGTGCCCAAAGCTAAAATAATAATATAAATAAATAAATGACGTGTCTCAGAGTAGCTCACAGAGCACTGCACCAGCCTCCCCAAAGCTTTGTTCTTGGGGCCGTGGGCATGCTGGGGAGCACTTCCAAAATGTCCTCCCCTGCCTACCCTGTCCATCTGCAGAGTTGGGTTGTTACAGGGCCCTCCTTGTCACCTTTCTCGGGTGAGAGCACCCTGGCCGTCCTGATGGCTCAGTGCCCAAAGCAAGCAGTGGCTACGGGAGAGCCACTGAGTGCCCGGGGGAACACCCTGGTCACCGAGGAGGGAGATCCTTGTGCTCAGGTGCTGCTGTCCTTGCCTCCAGCTCAGGCGAGGGAGGTGCCAGAGGGCTGGAATGGGCGTTAACTCCCCGGCTGGGACCTTTTCCTTCTCTACTTCTATGGTCTCCTCTGACTTGAGGCAGGGATAAAATTTTCCCCAATCCAAATCTGTGGTGGTGTTCCCTCTTTATCTCCTGGGTTTCTACCCCTGCCCCAGACTTTGGCACTTTTTTCCTTGGTGTTGGCAGCAGCACTGCCCACAGCCCGGGGCGGGATGTGAGGAACCTGACCCTCCACTTTGCAAACGGACTGGGGGATTTCTGTAGGCAGCATGCAGTGGCTTGAGATGGATTTTGGCCAGGACACTGAGGTTAGCACTGCAATGGGATCCAAGGGTACGTTCACATGAATGGAAATGATCGTGTTATGGCAGATTAGCAAGTCGCCGCTTGCTGGCTGTGCTGCGGTGTGGGACCGCGGGCAGGCTCCCTGCCTGCTGCAAGGTCCAGGCAAAATGAACGTGGGTTCTCCCCTGCAAGTCACTGTGGTGTGGTGAGTGCCCTTGTCCTCCTGCTCACACGGAGATCTCCTTCCCTTGAGCCTCGTCCTGTCCTCGCTCACCAGTCTGGTGATGAGGGCCGAGACTCCTCCAGGCTCATTTCACTGAGGTGTCCCCAAAGACAAGCTGCTCCGAGCTGGCAGGTGTGGCAGCAGCTTTGGTTCCTCAGGTTCTCAATCCCTTTCTCTTCAGAGCTGCCCTCAGGAGTCTCAGCTGAGCATTGCAGAGTCAGGCAAGCTTGGGTTTCCCTGCCCGGTGCTGCGGGTGACAGGATCTGGCAGCCTCTCCAGGCACAGCAGAAAGTGGCCTCTGGCCCGAGGGACACTTGGAGAGGAGCCCATGGAAGGCTCCCTGCCATTCCTGGGCAGTGGGTTGGGTGGCACAGCTCTAACTCCCCACAGGAATGCTGCCTGGGGTTGGGTCAGGGAGGAGGTGAGAGGGCTGGACACGTTTGCAGTCATGGCTTATTATCTGTGGCACACTTTGCTTGATTCTTCCTTTAAAAGCTAATCTAAGTCTGAAGGACCCCTGAAGACATCTGCTGGGGCCAGCTTTGAGGACTTCCACTCCTGTGCTCTAGAAAACAGGGCTGTGGTTCAGAAAGCCCACCTCTGGGCAGAGCGTGGAGCTCACCTTGATACAGCCTGGCATGAGCAGATCTCTCTGAGGCCACATTTTCTTGGGAGAATTCCCCCATATAGCAAACACAAGTCAGCCATGAAGCTGAGAGAGTAAGAGCAAAGCAGAGGCTCTGGTTAGACAAGTACTCCAGAGCTGTCAGTAATGGAGTGTGGGGGCTGCTGGGGTAGATTTAAGGAAATCAGCTGGGAATAGATGAGAGATAATTTGCCTTATCAGAGTGCAAGGAGCAGGTCTCTCAGGGCCTCGGAAATGACTGCCAGAAGGTGGGGAAGACAGTGCAACCCAGAGCATGTGAGTGCTAGTTTGGGGACCCAGCTTCTCCTCTTGGCTCTGCCATGACCCATCTAACCTTAAACAAGTCATCAAGAGATGAAATCATCTCTCTCAGCCTTGGTTTCCCTTTGCCTGCCTGTGATCCTGTATCCCAGGTGCCTGGGGCCAGGGGCTGTCTCATCCCCAGCATTCACCTGATGCACGAGGGGTCGGGCGCAGTGGAGAGGCCATGAGGGAGGGTGTGAGGTTGCCTCCCCCCCGTGCTTGGAATCTCTGCAGGAAAGGCTTTGGCACATGATAAAATCTTCAGGGCACTCTCTTTAGCAGAGAAATTCAGCTCCTGGCTCCAGAGAGCTCTGTCCCACAGCAAGGGGCTGTGTTTCACCCCCCCATACTGCCTCGCTCCGCAGAAAAGCCTGTAATTAGCCACAGTTCCTCTCTTCACCCCACACATCAAGGCATGTTGCTGGGTTTTTTTCAGAATCCTGATCCTAGGAAGCCATCAGTATCCAGGGAACTTTATCACACACACTCGAAATAACCCAGAAAGCTGCCAGCCCCATATTAGGGAATGAATCCCTGTCGGAAAGTAAAGTGAATGCAAAATTTATTGACAGGCTACTGTGACTGCAGGCAGTTTGTGACCCAGCCCCCTCCTTTACCTCCACCCCTCCCCATGAACAACAACCCACAAACCCTCTTCAGTCCTGCAGCCTTTATATTTAGCATGTCTGGGTCCCTTGTCTCAGCTCCCAGCACTCACAGCGCACGTGGGAGCCTTCCCAGGGGAACAAAATCCAAACTAAGGGCAAGAAGGTCAGCACAGTGTCCTCCCCTTCTGCCCCACATCCAGCCCTCCCCATCCTCTCCAGTAGCTCAGTACAAAAGCACATACATCATGGGGGGAAAAACCCAACAAAACCACCAAAACCCCCAACACCTATCAAGCCTAAAAATTCACTTCCTGAGCCCAAACTGTGGCAGTGTCGCTGTTCTCGGTGCCAAGTGCAAGGCAGGACGAGTCGGTGGTTGGAGCAGGAGGTGCAGGGGAATGAGCTCCTCCTCAGTTCTGCCAAGGACGGGGCTATCTCAGTCAATCATGTTAATCTCCAGTGACTAAGTCTCCCCATTTGTAAATCTCTACCATCACTGCAGCCTCCAAACGCCTTTCATGTCTGCTGGAGAGTTTCCTGGAGAGGTTCATGGAGCTTCTGTTGGAGTGTAAAATTCTGCTTGAAGCAGGCATTTGGGATACTTGCTTGTGACTTTTTAACAAAAGGGTTTGTTTATGAGTTTTGTGCTGCTCTTCCTTATGAGGAGCGATAGGCATTCAGGAATATCATCCGTGAGGTAGCACGGGCTTAGGCGTGAGTTGCTGCAGAGATGTGAAATGTCACTGTACTATATATGTATTAGGTTCTAGAGAAAAGAGGGGAAGTGTAGGATGTGCGTTAGCGCTCGCATTGCGCACGGGAATGTTTCCCTTGCGGCTTCCATGGGTGGCAGGTAACTCCAGCATCACGCTGCACGGGAGCACGGGAAGGTTCAGTGTCAGATTGTGGCCACCACGGGACCGGAGGCTGAGCTCTGAGGGCCGGGCTGGTGTGGGGAGAGCCGTGTCTCCCCGAGCAGAGCAGGGCTGGGTGGTTTGTGGCACACTCAGCCCAGCGGACGGGAACTGCAGATTGTCTCTTCCAGCGCCTGCTGCCCTTCAGCAGCCGGCCGGCACCATCCGTCACACCCAGACACCATCAGGAAATGATTCCCAATCAATTATAATTGCTCTTCACCTACTTCCTGTGTAAATCACTGATGTTTCACTGCAGATGCCAATGAAACAGGGGAGTCTCTTCCCTCAACTTTCTGCGTGTGTCTCAGGCCCACCCACTGAGTTCCTTGGGATGGCCCTGCCATGCTGGGAAACAGCAGGTGATTGGGATTTAAAAGCATCGGCATGTTTTATTGCCTCTGGAAGTAAGGGACGGATGGGAGGAGGATGCTGTGTGCTCTCCACATCTCTGGGGTCTGTTGGCAGGTGGGGAGAGGGGCTGCAAGGCAGAGCCCACACCCCAGCATTCAGCTGGTGGCAGAGGGTTTGTGCAGAGGCAGAGATCTCATTAATGCTGGATTAGGTCCTAAAACAGCCTTTCCCGATGGGATCCTGGGTGGAGTTTACCAGACAGGTGTTCTCACTTTTTTATTCATTCTTTTCCTCCTTCCTCCCTTTCCTGGTTTCTTCTTCACCTCCTCCACGCTTGTTTGTTTGCTTAGCAAGGAGAGGGGCTGGTGCTCAGAGCTGGCTTCGAAGCCGAGCCCGAGACCTGCTAAGGCAGGAGGGACCCGATGCCGCTCGATTTTTCTCGTGGTATCGGAACACCGTGAGCTGGGATGAAACACCTTTGGGGAAGGGAAGGTCAGAGCCTGAAATACCCCTCTGGGTTAGGGGTGTGTGGCTGTGGGCGGGTGGTGGTGGGGAGCACGCCGGGGCAGGCGCGGGCGGGCGGCTGCAGCGACTTCCCGGCGGATGATTATTTTATGGAGTCCTCAGAAGTCCAAAGTTATGTGTGTTTGTTAAGCGCCGTAACGCTGAGTTTATTTAATGTGGTTTTAACTGCCGCACGCTTTTATAAATCAAAATAATTAAAAATAATAAATTTGAAGGTTAAACAACAGCCTGTGCTGTGGCGAAGAGGAGGGAGAGTGTCTGCGGGCTGTGTTTGCGGGGAGGGAAGCAGGAGTTCCCGGCTGCTCACACCGCCCAGGGGACGGGGGCAGGTTCCAGGCTGGTGGAGCAGGGAAAAGGCAGTGCCAAAGTCCACGCTGGGGCACGGCCGTTTCTTTTCACACCCTGTCAAGGCCATCGTGAAGAAAAGCACATCCAAGGGGCAGTGGCAGCCCCAGTTGTGTCTTTGTGACAGCCCCAGATCGCTGGTTCTCTTCCCCTTCCCCTGGTTTAAAAGCACCTACGGACACTTGGGTTTGCCGTCCTCCTCATAGGATTTTCCGGCTATCGATATTCTTGTTGTTGCAGGGCATTTCTATTGATGCCACATCTCAGCCTGCATTATTTACACAGAGCTATCGAATCTGTCCCAGTATTCAGGACAGCCTGACAGAACCCAGCCTCCCTCTTTAAAGGTTAAACAAGCTGGGTCTCCTCACAACGTGGGCTTGGGAAACACAGGGATCCAACAGCCACCTCCCCCTGCTCCCCCCCCCTTTCATTTTAGCTCGGAAAGGTTACCCTGAGGCGCCTGGGACTGGGAAGTGGAGGGTGCTGGAGAGTGTGTGTGTCTCTTTAAATGCTCTTTGTGTCAGCGTGATAAGGAATTTGATGGCTTTATCAGAAATACCAAAGCTTTATTTAGCAGGGTGAGGCGAGCGCCACTCGGCTCCACACAATCTGCTGATAAATTGGAAAAAAAAAAAAAAAAACAACCAGGCAGTGGGGGGAGGAAAGTCTAAACTTTCCCTGATTGCATTTGGGCATGGCCCAGCTTCCAGGGGACGTGGAGCTGGACACATTCCCTACCTGACCACAGCCACTGTGGATGGTGAGGCCAGGGGCTTATTAATGCCCTTGCTTGAGACCAGAGCCCTTGTAAAGGACAGAAGCAACTTCAGTTTATCCCATGTCATCTTTTGGTGTCCCCACTGTTCACCTGGTCGTATCTCTCACATGGTTCCTTTTCTCTCTTGTTCCCAGTTTGCTGCACGTCTCATCTTCCCTTTCACCTCCACCCATGGTACTCGAGCGTTTTTGGCCAACAGCTGGGCTACAGTCCAAGCCCCTGGGTAAAAGGCCCTAGTATTCTTTCTCCGTCCCTCAGACTGAGTATCTCAGCAAGAGGTTTGGGTCTAGCTGGTCTCTGGGTCTCATCTCCTTTACCTGGAGTTTGCCTGCCAGGTTCTGTAAGGGGGAGGCCCAGGCAGGTGGGAAAGGAAAGGGGTCTCATTAGGCACAGGGTGCAGGGGACCTCTGCAAAATATCGCCTGTGCAGCACGGGACTGCAGGGAGCTCACAGCTGGAATGGGAAACACCCCCACAGCCTGGATTGCCAATCCAGCTGCAGGAGGACAGGCATATCCTCCACTCTTGGACCTTGCTGTCCTCCCAGGGTCCCACTGGGCTGTGGGAGGATGTGTGCCAGTGCTCACTCCAGTGCTCCTACTGGTGGGCGTACCTCAGAGAGGGGGTAGATGAAGTTGAGGAGCTGTTTTGGGTGAGCTGCTGCTCTCCTGCAGCAGAGATACATAATCTGATTTACCTATTGCAGACCCCCGTATCGTGGGGACCTCCTGCAGTAAGGGCAAAGCCCAGTCACAGGATTCTTCCCTCAGTCCGCTGTTGGAGTGAGGAGCCTGGGATCGTGACCCCATCCTGCCAGCACTGTGTAATGCTTGTGCTGCTTTGCTTCTAAATAGGCTAAACCTTGATTTGGTGGTTAAATCGCAGAACTGGGAGTCAAGCCTCCTGGTCTCCAGCCACAGCTCTTCCACCGACTCCCCCATGGAAACCTGCTGCCTTCTCCTTGCCTCTGGAAGCGCTCTGTGCACAGGAGCAGAGCAGCACCCGGATTTGCAGCAGAGCAAGGAGTGGGCAGGGTTTTCCGAAGGATGCCCATTGCCGTGGCTCCACCGAGGCTGTGCTGCCTTCCTGAAACAAGGCTGGCCCCGTGGTTCTGCAGCACTCTGAGACCCGGGCTGGCAGTGCTGGAGACAGAGCCAGTGTTTCTCCTGGTCCGTGTTTATCATTAACACATGACATCGATTATATATCGTTGCCATGTTTTGTTGTTCATCGCGTGCCTGCACGCAGGCCACACACATTGTGACAGCTCTGGTCCCTTCCTGATCTCGTGCCTCCACACCTTTTCTTTCCATCTTTCTGTTCATTCTTACTCCTCCTCTTTCCTTTCTCTCTTTCTTTTGATTTTTCCTCTCTCCTCGGCTTGCACGCACGCACACACACAAACACATACACACACAAAGCCCCTTCACAGTTGGATCATCTGTTCTTGGCTCTCGCCCACATCTCTTTTTGATGTGGTTTCTGGAGGGTTTGGGCCAAGTCCCCCATTTCTCTCTCTGACATCAGGAAGCCTGCTGCAGCCTCTGATTGCAGCCGGATCTGGTTAACTCTCTTAGGAAACCTTGCCACCTACCAGAGTAGGACTGGTGCTGTAAGCCTGGCCGGAAAGGAGAGCGAGGCTTGAGCTGCGCTGAGTTACAGCCTCATGTTCTGGACAGTTACTCGTATTTACTGATGTGCCCAAGCACAAAACAAGGTCCTGAGTTGATGCAGCACGAGTGTCTGGAGGCTGTGGAGCTGCTCCTTTAGAAGATGTTTCCCTTGTTGGGGTTGTGTGGTGCTTCCCCCCACAAAGCTGAGAGGGGCAGTGCCCGGAGCTCCAGGCAGGGCTTTGGCATTCAGCTCCCATTTCGGGGCCATTTACTGTGGACCAAGCATCTTTAGTCTTGGTCTCAGCCTGGGGCATCTTTTGACTTGCTTGAAGCCCTGTCTGGTGCATCACTGTCCCTCTAGTTGCTGTTCGCTTGAGCACCATGAGAGAGAACCGCAGTGCCCGGGAGGTGCAGCTCAGTCCCAGAGGCGATTCCTCCCCCCCGGGAGGCAGCGTAAAGATGGTGAGGCTGTGAGGGGACGAGTAGACAAGTTTAGAAGAGGCTTAACAGCAATTAGGTTTAAATGACCCCTCTTCTCTGGGAGTTTTCAGAGCTCGGCGGTCAGTTTAGGGAGGGCAGGCTCTGCCGAGCGCTCCTGGTGCGATGTGTGTGTCTGTGCGGAGCGGCTGCAGCGCCGCTGGCTGCGCTCAGAAGTGCGGTGGAGTCCCCTGGGGGCTGCTGGGAAGAGTTGTGCTTTCGGCACGGAGCGGGTGGATGGGACAAGGGGACAGAGGCAGGGACAAAGCCTTGCTCTTCTCAACACCCTGCTCGTGAACTCGTGCTCAAGCTGCCCTCGTGGCTCGACTCAAATCCTGTTAAGTCGGCAGCAAAACTTTCACCAGCCTCAGTAAAGAGCAAACATTTTCAGTCAGGTCACTTCCAGGGCCAGGAACGGGGTTAGGGGAGAAATACCTGAGCGACAGTTTGCTTTAGCAGAATGGGGAGGGAAGTGAGAGTAGATTGCTTTGGGCATGGGTAATGGGGCATGGAGACCTCGCTGACTCAGCCAGCACCGCGAACTCTGTCCTGGGCACTCAAGCTGCGGCTGCTTGTCCTCCTGTCTGAAATGAGCCCATCATCTCAGCCTGCTCCCCAGCAGGCTCATGTCCCCTGCCACAAAGCATCTTTCCATGTGGCACTAACTGGCCACACCGGCCTGGAGCTGGGGCCGCAGGGGCTGGGGAGCCTGGACCCCTTCGGCTTCTCTTGCAGCTCAGTGACGAGGCGGGGGCAGTTCGCCCCATGGCTGCCCACACAGCCCATGTGCAAACTTTGCTGGTGATCTTGGGCTAAATTTGTTCCTTTCTAAAAGGAAAATTTGTATAGAATGAGCTAAAAGGCCTCAGGCTCCCCCAGTGTGGGCCTGGGGTGCTGGGACAGCACAGCTCCTCCCTGAAGCTGGCTAATAGAAATCAGTCCTGATTAGGATTAGTCCAGCCAGCACTGAGCTGGCAGGCTGATAATCTAATAAAAATTCCCAGGATTGGTTTACTCTGGGGAGGATTTGCGCTGGACGCGGGAGGAGCAGGATTAGCCCAGCTGTGTTAGGGAAGGGAGGGCAGCCCAGGGTGGGCAGGGAGGCTGCCGAGAGGGTGGGGGGAGCAAGACGGACAGCAAGAGTAAGTGGAAGTGACAGGGTCAGACCGGGCCTTTGTCCTACAGCCTGATTAGAGAGTCTGCCCCCAGTTTCTTACACTTTGGGATGTTGTCGGACAAACTGGAGCTTAAATCTGTCAGAGCGCAGTAGAGATTGGAGTTGACATCCCAGGAACATATTCCTTGCTGTGCAGAAATCCAGTCCTGCTGGGAAAATGTGCAATGCCCATCCCAGCCCCCTCTGAGCTGGAGGAGATGAGCTCAGCTTCTTCCTTAGCTGTGTTGGGTGGTTGAGGTTGAGCAGCAGAGACGCTGGTCCAGAAGCTGGTTTCTGCCATGAGTGGTCCATGTCCAGCTCCAGACTGGTCTCTCCGGCTTTATCCCTTGATGGAGAAGTCCTGGGAGCCAGTAAGTTGCTCTCCAGCTGAAATCTCCAGGCTTTGCAAAAGCATGGTGGGTAAAGGCACCCACCGTGTGTGAGCGAGAACAGCAGGAGATCCCTGTTCCTCCAGGGAATCTCAGGGTGGGCAGAAAAGCTCCTTGGCAGGCAGTGAGGAATCCCGAGGCTGCAGGCAGTGGCTCTTCGGACTGGGGATGCCAAGGATTTCTTGGGCTGCTGCTTTTGAGGAAGACCCTTGGTAGGGGAGGCAGAGCAGGAAGGTAATTTTCAAGCTGTTCCTGCCACAGAGCTTCTCAGCCTGCAGCCCCTGGAATGACTGTGAAAAACAGAAGGAACCCAAAATGTCTGTGCCCATTTCCATGATTTTAAAGCAAGAGTATGAGGGGAAGTAGAGCAAATACTCAAAGTTTACACCTCGATGTTTCACAAGACAATCTGTGGATTATTCCAGGCGTGTTCTAGTGCAGCATCTAAAGGTGCCCTGTCAGCCTGCTCTGGCTGCCTCAGCTGTGCTGTTTAATGCTCCCTAGGCAAGGCAGGAGAGGAAAAGAGCCCCACAATCTCCTGAACTCAGCCTTCAACTCTCCCTCTTACTCTGTTCTTCACTCCTTCAACTCACCTGGACGGACTCCTCTGCTCCTTGCCTGGGAAGTTCATGAAATCCCAGACTATTTAAATGTATCTTATCCCTCTGGGAACACTGCAGAGAGAGACCCTTCAGAGCATGAACTGGGGAGTCTTGCCTGGAGCAGAAGAACCAGAGCAGCCACTCCATATGTTCCTGGACGCAAGGCAGGAGCTGCATAGGATGGAAATCCTCTCTTGGAGTCAGAACTCCACAGAGAAATGTCCTCAGAGCTGCAGAGGGTGCAGATTGTGTGAGGGTTTGTTTTCTCCTCTTAACAGCTGCTGCTCCTGTAGATGGGCTGGAGCATTTCCCAGCTGAGTGGATCTGTCTGTGGACCACCATCGTGAAAGCTCAGGGATCTGGGGGTTGTTTGGGACACCCCTGCCCCCCCACCAAAAAAAAAAAAAAAAAAAAGACAGAAAGAAAGAAAAAGCCTCTAAGATGAAACCAGGATAACTAAATAACGAGAGCCCTGTCCTCTCCAGGCTCGGGTAGCTGCATATATGATTGTCAACTTGATGAAATCCCCCCGGATGTAATGAGCTGATTTTCTGCTGTTAATATTGCATCTGCTGATGAAGGATTCGTTAGGATAATGGAACGAAGCTAAAATATAAATGACTCGCTGTCAAGAAGCAGCTTTTGCTTGTGTTCTCCTGACAGTTCCTCGGCCACGGCGAGGGAGTTTTGTGTGCTCGGCACACGTTTGCGAGGTGTGTGTGGGTATTGGGTCCTGGGTGTGCAGGGACACGCGTGTCAGAGCATGTTCCCTACGAGCCTGGGTACCTGGAGCCCACTGTGGGATCCTCTGTGCCAGTGGGGCCAGAAGGTTGGTGCCTCAGAGAGCAGCAGCCAGGGAAAGTTGTTCCTTGGCTGGGCTGAGGCTGCCAGGGGAGGGAGGGAATGTGTGCTGCTGGAAGAGTGTCTGCACTCCACTCCAGGTCGTCCTTGATCTGGTGTGTTCCTTTTTCTCCTCTAGTTTTGTTGCCAGAGTTGCTGTGTTTCCTTTCTGAGCACGAGAAATCACTCTAAGCATGTTGGAAAGTGAAACGGATCTTTGCTCCCGACGCTTTTTTTCTTTACATTTCAACAGCATTAACCAAAATGTAACATTTGCCCACCCTTCCTTTTACCCTGTGCCTGAGGGCATTTGGTGTTTTCCCTTCAAGTCCATGTTCCTGGACGCAGGAGGATCTCAGCTTTCACTGTTTGTTTGGTTTTTTTTTTAGTTTTTAATCACATTTCTCGCTCTTCTGATTACCAAAGAGGAAAAAAAAAAAGATTGAAAACATGAACCGTAATGGCTCAAAAATGAAATTAAAAAAGACCTTGTTTTCCATTATTATTTTTCAAATCACATTTTTCAACCAGTAACGTCAGGGATCAGAGCAGTGATTTTGTTTTTTCCTCAACAGCAGTTTTTCTGCAGGTGTGAGATGGTGGTATCCCAGCCCCTCTGACCATCTTTGGTGGATGTTTGGTGGACAAAGGCTGGCCCGGCACTACTTTTGGGGAGTTCCTCTCACTGCTCAGACTCCTCTAGCGAGGAGCATTGGTGGTTTAATTGAATCATTCTTTACAAAAGACCATGAATACCAATGATGGGGGAGGGGGGAGACACATGAATATGATGCTGAAAATTTTGCACTGGAATATGTTTGGTGGAAAACAGCTTTGTGACCAAGTGTGTGTGGGGATAAACTTACATGTAGCACTTTCCCAACCTCTCTGTGAAAGCATTTCTTTGCTTTCCTTCACGATAAACACTGCGTGGAAGAAAATTTTGAACTAAAAAAATTACTTTTCCCAAAGATATTTGGTAGGAGGAAGAACAATTCTTTTCTGCTCAGTGTTCTGACAGAATTTGAGTTGTGCAGACATAAGGAAATGAGTGAGGTGTAGTGGCTCCTGCCCAAGGCCAAGTGCAAAGGACAAGGAAGCCCAGCCATTGTCCCTGTCCCCCTGAATCCCTGAAGAGGACCTTGCACCAGGACTCCGATGTGCCAGAAGAGGCAGAACAGAGACATTTTCCAGGGGATCAGAGTTATTCCCAGCGGGAAGATGGTGCAGAAAAGCTGGAAAGCATTTTGTGCTTCCACAGTTACTGTTGCACAAGCTTTAAATTCCCAGGCTGGTGAACAATTTCCAGTTTCTTTGCTGCCTCTTGGCAGTGGTAACGCAGCCAGACCCAGGCAACTGGAAGTCATGAGCTGGGCTCCAAACCTGTGAGATCATCCTGGAGGTTTGGAGATGGAGCAGGCAAATGCCACAGGGTATGGCATTCTTGGATTGGCTTTCTGAGTCCTTCAGCCTTCCTGGGCTTTTCTCTGCACAATTAGCCTTGGCAAGGGGGAGGAGGTGGGCAGGGAGGTCTGACCAGCATCCATCCCCCTTGGCATCTCGGAGGGTTTTTATAGCAGTTCCCCCAGGGCAGAGAGCCAGGTCCTGAGCCAGCCTAAGGCAGCACAGCCTGGTGTCAGCAGGGCCTCCTGATCCACACCCACTTGGACTCTCCTCCCAGAGTCAGGGAGACTCTTTGGAGGAATTTGGTGGCAAATTCAAGCATGGCTTGGCTGGGACAGTGTCTGTGTTATGGGAGGGTCCCCTTTGGCTCTGGGGCTTGTTGGCATTGGGCAGGATTGACCTACAGCAGCCAGCCTGTGGGGAAATCACAGACCCCTCTCCCCAAATCCTCCCCTTGGGTTTTTCCTCCATTTCCACTCTTTTCCAGATACCCGAAGCCTAACAAGCCCTGTCACCTCTTCCCACGTACCAGGTCCCTTGGGCCATCACTTGGAGCATATATGTGTGTTTCTGTGTGTCACACTTATT